>NC_064920.1:224334534-224646565 GCF_023897955.1 Schistocerca gregaria | reverse complement strand
GACTTCTTTCTGTGGGGACACTTGAAAGACCAAGTGTACCGCCAGAATCCAGAAACAATTGAACAGCTGAAGCAGTACATCTCATCTGCATGTGAAGCCATTCCGCCAGACACGTTGTCAAAGGTTTCGGGTAATTTCATTCAGAGACTACGCCATATTATTGCTACGCATGGTGGATATGTGGAAAATACGTACTATAGAGTTTCCCAGACCGCAGCGCCATCTGTTGTTGACAATTGTAAGTACTGTAATTTCGAAAGTTTGTCTGCCTGAAAATGTACTGTTGTCCCAAGCATGTTGCAAGAAACGGTGTATTTCTGTCGCTGCTCGTTTAGTTTGTATTGCCGTTTCAAATATACCGGTCATTTTTGAAACACCCTGTACAATCGACCTATCACCGAGAATGCCGTTCCATACATTAACACAGAGTCGCTGTTGATGGGCGAGTTCGCGCGCCTCGTGCCCAACCATGTGAACTGTGGATACTGGACAGCCTTCAGAACTAAACAAGGCCTCGTCGGTTCACAGGACCTCGACCGGAAATAGTGTAGGGCACTCTATTCTAAGAACCACTGTTCAAACTGAAGGCACCGGGCGAGATCTGCACGTGCTACTGCTGCCAAGAAGATGGAAAGGATGAAGCTGCTGGTCATCAAAAACATTCCACACGACTCTATCTGGGGCCAAGAATGAGTGTACTTCTACATGGAGTGTCTTCAACATGTAGTAGAATATCTGGGGTTCGCACTGTTAGATTCCGACTTGTATCATGCATACATGCACGGAAACATCTACGTGATTACTCGCAATAAAGGGCATGGCAGAGTGTTCAATGAACCACCTTCAAGCTCTCTCTCTACCGTTACACTCTCGAACGGCACGCGGGAAAAACGGGCTCTTAAATATTTCTGTGCGAGATTTCTCTTATTTTATCGTGAAGATCATTTCTCCCTATCTAGGTGGGTGCCAACGGAGTGTTCCCGCAATTGGAGGAGGAAATTGGTGAATGAAATTTCATGAGAAGATGCCGTCGCAACGAAAAGCGCCTTTGTTTTAATGATTGCCACTCCACTTCACGTATCACGTTTGTGGCACTATCTCCCCTCTTTCGCGATAATACAAAACGAGCTGCCCTTCTTTGTACTTTTTCGCCATCCGTCAGTCCCATCTGATGCGGATCCCACACTGCACAGCAATATTCCAAAATAGGACGGATAAGCGTGGTGTAAGCAGTCTCTTTTGTAAATCTGTTGCATCTTTTAAATGTTCTGCCAATGAATTGCAGTCTTTGGTTTGCTCTACCCACAATATTATCTATGTGATCGTTCCAATTTTGGTTATTTGTAATTGTAATCCCTAAGTATTTACTTGAATTTACAGCCTTCAGATTTGTGTCACTTACGTGTGAATGTGAATAACTTTACACTTTTCTTTATTCAGGGTCAATTGCCACTCTTCGCACCACACAGATATCTTATCTAAATCATTTTCCAAGTCGTTTTGATCATCTGATGACTTTACAAGACGGTAAATGACAGCATAATCTGCAAACAATCTAAGACAGCTACTCAGATTGTCTCCTATGTCGTTAATATAGATCATGAACAATAGAGGGCCTTCCTTGGGGAACGCCGGATATTAGTTTTGTTTTAGTCGATGACGTTCTATCTGTTACTACGAACTGTGACCTTTCTGACAGGAAATCACGAATCCAGTCGCACAACTGAGACGATACTCCGTAGGCACGCAGTTTGGATAGAAGACGCTTGTGAGGAGCGGTGTCTGTTTCACGTAGCAGATGATGCAGTCGTCCGAATGTTTTGTATTGTGGAACCCCGACGGTTCGGAAAGCGCTGTCGGCACTCACTTACTGCAGCTCTTCCATTTCCGTTTAGAGACCAGTACACCAAATGCATGTCAACAATTTCAGAATATGTAAACCGCTCCCCGTTATGTTGTTGTCACATGGCGGTAATGATTGTGAATGGATCGCTGTGTTTACAAGGAAGTCACCGCCGTTGTGACAAGGCGGTAGTGCTTATGAATAAATCGGTTTGTTTCCAAGCAGACCTCACAGCAAACCAGCCATACACAGAGCAGTTTCATATTCAGTACACATTCCCAATCACCGACACCGACACAACAGATTACTGGAACACCACAAGCAAAACCCACCCTAACATTACTAGTTAACTTTATAGACCACGTATTCCCTACCGAAATATATGTATTGGAGTTTTCTACGTCCTGTAATAAACTTAAGGAATAGCTTCGAAATATACTGTATACCAGAGTCTGTCATTTCCATAGTATTACTTAGTGTTCAAAACTATTGTGCTTTTTTATGGTCACAGTTCTTCCGAACTAGCGTATATGTGTTATTAAATTTTTCGTTTCTCCAAACTGAACAAAGCTGAACAAAAATTGTACCAGAATATAGCTGTACGCCATAGCCCGAAATTCGAAGTTTTCCGGAACACTTTCTCTATGGCTTACTACGAAGTCAATTCACCGTGTTCCCATAACAAAATTTATCAAAACAGACCCGCCAACACTCTCAATAACATTGCAAAACCTAAAAAATTCCCGTGGCTAGCTTCCTATTTACTTCAGTAAAGCAAAACAATTTTTAACACCTGAGCTGTGGCCCTTGTTGCAAACAAACGAAATACGCTGCATTTGTCTCTACAACGCTTCCACGTCAGATCACTCCACATATCGCATCAAACTGTTGGAAGCCTATGAATCGTGTGTACAAAATTCACAATAATTTTGAACGGCTCTACTCCCGACATCATGACGTTCAAACTCTGCAGACCGTTCAGAGACAAACCTTGCGCCATTGCGTAACTGTTCGATACAGTGTATGCCGGCGACAGAAGTATTGTTCTGCACATCTGAATGCTCACTCCACACATATTTCTGGCGTACGGTTGTCCATACGTACTGCACAGCAGAACACATGGCCAGTGGCGGTAAGTGTATTTTACCGAAGCTAAACTGCCTTCTCTCATCATCAAGGATTACGAATGCACTTGTAACGTTTATAACATTAATACAGTAATCCGATACTAGCATGACATTAAAAGTTTATTCACATTAGACCATTACAGCATTCAAATTTATATTAAATCTATTGTCGGATGGATTTCAGAAGCTTTCATGCTGAGGTCTCGGTTTGTGAACGTCAGTTCTTTGGTGCTGTACGATAAATAAAATAAAGAGATTAATTCAGTAAACAAGGGTATTCGTATGAATACAGCGAGTTCAGTGTCACATGTTCGGTGTTTTGGCGACCCAGGCTCATTTCCCTTGAGATGGTTGTTTCCCTAGATATATTATAATGCTTGAAGATGTCTTGGTCTCTGCTAAGTGTGTTCAAATCGTATGGCAGGTAAGTTTCATTCACACGCACTTGAACATTGTATCGCGACACTTGGCGGGTGTGGTTACAACGTACGCTATTCTTTCCCGCTGTAGAGAATTCTAAATGTCTGAGATCACAGACATACTAACTGTCCATTAAAATTAAAACTCGGAACATCTTAAGACTCGTACGGGAAATGGTGTTATTGTTGATAAGTAAGTGATTTGAAAAATGTTCTGGTGCGCCGATATTGTCGATTATCTCTTCCACGCCTCTCTAAATTTTTACTCATGTTGGAGTCTTTGGCCGGCCGGAGTGGCCGTGCGGTTCTAGGCGCTACAGTCTGGAACCGCGCGACCGCTACGGTTGCAGGTTCGAATCCTGCCTCGTGCAAGGGTGTGTGTGATGTCCTTAGGTTGGTTAGGTTTAAGTAGTTCTAAGTTCTAGGGGACTGATGACCTCAGAAGTTAAGTCCCATAGTGCTCAGAGCCATTTAAACCATTTTTTTGTCTTATTTACAGAACAGTTATACTACTCTGCCAGCACAGTTCACTCCGGAACTATTGGCTTAATTAGCAGCATTAAATTTTAGGAGACTGCACACAACAATTAACATTGAACATAAACGTGGCCCAACTTGATATGGATAACGAAAACATTAGTTCCAAAGATATGAAAGTAGCAAAGATATTTGCTTACAGACGCTGTGGAAAGCACTGTGGCATAATTTAGCAAATTTGGAACTGATCTTTGTTGCATTACCCATGTGATACTTGTTTTGAATGATTAACATCTGTGGTGTCCTAAAACTTAGAACGATGCTTATTAATTGGATTTTAGTGGACTGTACTGACAGAGAACAATAATTGTTGCTTAGAGAAAATGAAAAATGTACCTGGAGCCACCCATTACGTCGTCAGGTAAACTAAGCCCTCCCAATAATGTAGTCATTCGTTGTATTAACTACGTATATGCCAGATTATCTGATTTTAATACTCAAGAACGTGCGCATGCATCATGTATTTTAATATAACGGCAAGCATTATATACAGCAGCGCCTAAAACAATTTACAATATGTTGTATGTGTGGGGCGTACAACACGAATAGCGAACTGGTCGTCACGCAGCTCCCCCCCCCCCCGAGATTCCCCTTTCCCCCTTTACTGTCGAAGCTAGAAATGATTTACTCGTGCCTCGCTGCAGAGGGGGAGCACAATGACAAATGATGCCATTTGTTATGAGTCGATACCTGAAACGCTGTTAACTTTATTGTGAAACACGCAGTCATGCCCATTGTCCCCACAAATGATCATTCGAGCTAAGTATCTGCAAACTGCATTAGAGGAAAAATTACTTAACGGGGCCTGGGCGCTATTTCATTACATAGCCGAATATCGGATGAATGATCGAATGGCGGTCATTATAGCTGTAAACCTCCCTGCAGCTGCACGGTGCGGTGGCCGCTTATGACGCTACCGTACGCCGCGTACTGCTACAGCACACTGACGCGAAACTAAATGCAAAACTGGGTCGACAACAGAAACAGGTGGTGCACTGCCAAATTTTCCAATACGTTGCGATTAGTCATGGCTCTGCTGAGAGCTTTCACCTGTGCCTCTGTTAAGCAGATTCTCTCAGTATATATTCCCAAGCATTTCGTTACTATCACAAGAGTGTTAACTACACTATATATATGAGTGTTTCTAAATGAAACTGTTTCCCCACCACTAAAATAATTAGAACAGTCTAGGACAACATAGAATTCTACTTTATTTACGGAGTTGCTCTTCGACTTGGGATTCAAGGTTCGATTTTATCTGTTACAATTGAATTGAATTTACGTGGCTGTTGCTTCTCCTGGGTGACCATGGCCGCTTAAACCTAGTAACACCGGCGATTGCCGCACGGTGCGATCTGACGGGGTAGGAGCCGTACGTGCGAGCGAGACTCGCTGTAAAGGGAAATTGTGTTTCAGCGAGAGGCCAGAAGATACAAGACTATAAACGACGAAATAAAATGCATCTTTTACATCTTTCTTAAGGATCCGGACATTGGATCGGCACTAGCTAAGTTGCATATAACTTTTTCTGTCGAATTTAGCACACAAATTATAGAATATTATTTTCATATTATTTTACGTGCAAAAGGCGAGAATATGTTTCCACATCTCCGTTTGGAAAAGCTCAAAAGTAAAAAAAATATTTTTTCCATGTCACGTAGAGGTGTTCAGTTACTACTTTAGCGTTATCACTGATATTCAGATTTTTCTCGGTATCCTGCAACAAGATACGTACCTAATACGTTCCAAAGCGCCGCGCGTAATAAGCAGATTCTCCAGTGCTCATACCTCGTGTTCTATTGGTGATAACAAGTTAGTGTCAAGTCCCTTAGGCTAGGGATCATTTGTATATTCTACTAAAGGATCGTCGTAATGTCACTACCCTACAGTACAGAGACAAAATGTGAATAATGCACACTCCTACTACTTATGCAAATGGAGCCAGTTGGTTGATTCTTTTTGCGTTTGTTGTGATCTACGGTAGGCTCAATGGAGCTTGTCCGCAGCTCGTTTTCTCGCGGTCACGTTATCGCTTCCCGAGCACGAGTTCCCGGGTTCTATTCCCGGCGGGGTCAGAGATTTTCACCTGCCTCGAGATGGCTGGGTATTTGTTTTGCCCTCATCATTTCATCGTCATTCATGAAAGTGGCGAGATTGGACTGAGCAGAGGTTAGAAATTCGTACGGGCGCTGATAACCGCACTGTTGAGGGCCTCACAAACCAAACATCAAAATCTATGGTGCTTATGGTGGACCCATTAGTTCATTGGTGGTTCCTCGGGAAACCCCACAAAAAGTATTTTTTACTATATTTCTGCCGACGCGAGCGGACCAAAACCAGCGGAGGATTCCAAGACGGCTATACACAGCAAATAGCTGAAATTTTTATGTCATATTAGAAAGACACCGATCTTGACTACTTTGAAACTTTTCTTTATATCTTCATCCGCTTGCAAGCTACAGTTTTGAAGTACCCTACTTCTACTCGTAAAATACGGAATGAACAAAACCAACACCCGTTTTCAGTACTCTCATTACACATTACATTCGTTTAGGAAAAGCGTCTTTTGAATAAACGACTTTTGAACTACATTACAGATGAAACTTCCTGGCACATTAAAACTGTGTGCCCGACCGAGACTCGAACTCGGGACCTTTGCCTTTCGCGGGCAAGTGCTCTACCAACTGAGCTACCGAAGCACGACTCACGGCCGGTACTCACAGCTTTACTTCTGCCAGTATCTCGTCTCCTACCTTCCAAACTTTACAGAAGCTCTTCTGCGAAACATGCAGAACTAGCACTCCTGAAAGAAAGGATACTGTGGAGACATGGCTTAGCCACAGCCTGGGGGATGTTTCCAGAATGAGATTTTCACTCTGCAGCGGAGTGTGCGCTGATATGAAACTTCCTGGCAGATTAAAACTGTGTGCCCGACCGAGACTCGAACTCGGGACCTTTGCCTTTCATATCAGCGCACACTCCGCTGCAGAGTGAAAATCTCATTCTGGATACATTACAGATGTTGGTTTCAATTTTTATTATTTGAGTACTCTACGGCCAGCTGTCGCTGCAGCAGGTACATTCCTGTACCTCATGTTTTAAACCGTTATTCGAACTGCTTCAGAAGCGTGCGCTCGCTACCCTCTTAAGGGCCACATACTTAGGAGCGATAGATAAGGACGCCGGCGTCTGCAGGGTGCGCAAACTCTGCTCCCCCCCCCCCCCCCCCCCTCCCACACCAGCACGCTTCAGTACCCAGACGGGACCTTCGGCGCGGCATTAATGAGGCATTCATTCCTCCATTCTCCCCACCTCTCCCGCTGCATAATTAGTGGGGGAGCGGATGCCTATGGACTGAAATATTCATGGCCGCCGCCCACTGTTTTTCCCTCTTTACTGCCATGCGGCGACACAGGCGGAGGGTACGTAGTGACGTCACTAAGGTAATTAACCAAGGTTCCAAGGCGGCTTTGCTGTGGATGCTTAAACGACGGGACTCGAACGTGGAAGTCATTACGTACTTCATGAGTGTATGCTGAGCGTCGGTGACGCCAACTTGTATGCGCGGGAGAGAATTCCAGCACGTGATAGTATCACTGAAGCTGTTATTTGTACAAAATGTTTTAATGCACCATTATTTTCAGTCTGTTATTTGTTGTATGGGAGCGAAAGCTGGGTGGATTCAGGTTACCTTATCAACAAGGTTGAGGTTACGGATATGAAAGTAGCTAGGATGATTGCAGGTACTAGTAGAGGGGAACAATGGCAGGAGGGTCTCCACAATGAGGAAATCAAAGAAAATCTGGGAATTATAGATGCTACAGGCTTAGATGGTGGGGTAATGCTACACTCATGGGAGAAGGAAGGTTACCCAAGAGACTCATGGGTTCAGCAGTAGAGGGTAGGAGGAGTCGGGGCAGACCAAGGAGAAGGTACCTGGATTCGGTTAAGAATGATTTTGAAGTCATAGGCTTAACATCGGAAGAGGCACCAATGTTAGCACTGAATAGGGGATCACGGAGGAATTTTATAAGGGGGACTATGCTCCAAACTGAACGCTGAAAGGCATAATGTCTTAGATGATGATGATGATGATCATGATGTTATCTGAATAAAATGCTTTAATACGTCACCATTTGCCGATCTACTACACACGGGCATTACCAAAAGACATTTATATCTGATCATACAGGGAGCGTTTAAAAAAGTGTGGAATACGCTGACGGAAAAAGATTCGGAACCCCAAGAAGTAGCGCGACGCAACGAAAGTTGGTAGTCGTGTTTCTACATCTGGAAGATGATGTACTTTCAAATTTCGTGCCAGTCGCATAAGCGTGTTACTAGTAGCGCCACTATGAGGATGCAACTCAGGTTTGCTTTAAATACACGCTGTAACGGTCGTGAGCGTTAGTTACCTTTGAGATTGGATGATGATGATGTTTGGTTTGTGGGGCGCTCCACTGCGCCGATATCAGCTCCCGCACAAATTCCCAACCTTTTCTCAATCCAATCTCGCAACTTTCATGAATGATCATGAAATAATGAGGACAACACAAACACCCAGTCATCTCGAGGCAGGTGGAATTCCCTGACCCCTTTGAGAGTGGACGTGCTGAGATCATGTTAGTCAAGAACGCCTTTAAGGCGACAAAGGCGCCATTATCAATTTGAAAGAGGTCGTGTAATAGGCTTCGGAGAAGTTGGATGTTCTTTCCGTGATATTGCAGAAAGCCTTTGCAGGAATGTAGCCACTATACGTGAATTCTGGCAGCAGTGGTCATGACAGTGTACGGTCCCAAGAAGACCGGGCTTCAGACGGCCACGTAGCATTACCGAGAGGGAAGATCATCGTGTTTAGCATATGGCTTTGTCGTGTCCTACTACAGCTGCAACAGCAACCTGAGCAGTAGTTGGAACCACTGTCACAAATAGGTTACTTCAAGGACAGCTCAGTCCTGAAGCGTGCATATCACTGACTCCAAGCGACCGCCACCTGCGACTTCAGTAGTGTCGAGCGAGAGCTCAATGGAGGGCAGGGTCGAGATCCCTTGCGTTTTCTGCTGAGAGCTGGTTCTCTCTCGGTGCTAGTTATGGCCAGTTGAGGGACTGAAACCAACTTGCCTGCGTGCTAGCCACACTGGGCACCTAGAGTTCTAGTCTAGGGTTCGCTTTCGTATGACAACGGGAGCATTCTAATAACTATCCCACACACCGCAGCTGCCAATTTATACGCCAAACTGATGATTCGATGACCCGACATTCATGAGCAGTATTCCAGGTGGTGTTTTCCAACAGGATAACGCTCGCTCTATATCATTGTAACCCAACATCTTGTACAAAGTGTCTTCACGTTGCCTTGGCCTGTTCGATCACAGATCTGTCTCAAATCGAATACATATGGGTCATCATCAGACGACAATTCAAGCATTATCCACAAACACCATTTGCCGACTCTGTATTGATCGACCAAGTGCACCTGGCATGGAACTCCAACCCACAAACTGACATCCGGTACCTTTACAACAGAATACATACACGTTTTCATGCTTGCATGAAACACTGTAACGGTTACACCAGTTATTAATGTACAGGCAATTTACATTTGCAACGGCTTACCTCGTGCTTACATTAACATGGCGTTTTGAGATGTTACTCACTTACATACGTTACCTAAACAGATCTATTCCCCTTTTAGATCTGCAGCTCTTATTCTTTCGTTTCGCATTTGCGGTTAAATTATAGGATATCGGCTCCACGACTTTACAAACACATTGTTTTTTTTCTTTTTACCCAAACATGTTTTAGCACTTATGTGCCATCAACAGTGGGTTTTTGTTTATTGAGAACTGTAAAAGGTGAATATGTTTTTGCTTAGAACTGATTTAACAAAGTGAGGTCTAAAGAACATTTTTGTTCGTTTTACTTCTTACTGTAATTTTACATTACTTGGTTTTACAGGACCCTCTGTATGGTCCCTTTTGCAAACCGAACGATGTAAAAGTAAATTTCAGCGGCGAGTTAACACATCCCTTGATTTTAAAAAAATTGGCGTGTCAAAATGTTTTTCTTATATATTCTTTCGTGTTCCAATGGAACTGCACACACATATTAATGTAATTTATTTCTTTATAAACGACTCTTTACTTCGCAAAAACGCGTGAGCACTATGTTGTTTTTCCTAACTCCATTGGAGTTCATTTGTTCCCAAGAGTTTGGCGCCGAATTTGAATTTTGTTTACCTTTTCTCTCTCTTCCCGTGTGTGTGTGTGTGTGTGTGTGTGTGTGTGTGTGTGTGTGTGTGTGTGTGTTTCTGTGTCTGTGTGTGAGTGTGTGTGTGAGTGTGTATCTGTGTATGTGTCCTTCTTGTGTGTGTGTGTGTCTGCGTAAGGTCATTTAGCTATTTATGTTGCGTTTTATGTAAAGCGTACCGTTTTCATTTAAAAATTGTTTGACTTCTGCTATTGCGTTTCGTATGTGGAAGTTCTATTCTAATGTCAGTTTGTGGTATGGGCTGTGGCTGGCTCTCAGTATTTTTAAATCTGCTGTTATTGTAGTTGGGTTGTGTTCAGTTATATACTACGGTTGCTGTTACTTTTTAGCGCTCTGCGATGTTCTGAGTATCTTGTTTTAAAGTTCCTGTGTGTTTGTCCTACTTACAGGTGTTGCATGTGAGTTCATATTTTCCTGATCGGTTGAATTTATCTGTGGATGTCTCATGTATTCTGAATTTTCTTTTCTGTGTGGTGCCATACTGCTCCGTCTGTGATGCTGTGTACATAGCGGCTGTGGATGTGTTGCTACCCGGCAAACACTACCTCGTTTCATACGTACGCTGACGTCATCGTTGGCATGGTTGCCCGTTGACCGGACATTTGGTTGACAATTTATATGATTAAACCGTGAATTAGAAATAATTTTCAAATATATGTGAATTCCTAAAGGACCAAACTTCTGAGATCATTGGTGCCCAGACTTACATACTACTTAAAATAACTTTTGCTAAGAACAACACACACACCCATGCCCGAGGGAGGACTCGAACTTCCGGAGCGTGAATTAGACACAGGAAGGGGAAATAGCGGTTTGTTGCTTTAATTTTGGACACCAGTGGACGTTTTGTTAATGCTATATTACTGTGGAGGTGTATTACATAACCAAGTTCGATAAAGATACGTTATAGAGAAGGTTACATAGTGCAGACATGTAAGAGGGTACCCAAATATTTTCTTAGCTTTGCTTTGCAAATTAATTTGCTGCATTTGTTCTGGTTGTTAATTTTCGTCAGTAAATGTCTCTTTCCTTTGCCTATCGAGACTACGTAACGCTAATGAAATCCAGGTGAGCCACCGTTCTTTGCTCCCTGTGCGGAACGTTGAAAGAATCGTAAACAGTTTCCACGACAGCGTTATAAATATTCCATGCTAATTAGTCATGCCCTCTGAACTTTAAAACGTCGCTTCTAAATAAATGCAGGTTAATTGTCCTTTACAAACTTCCTGACGAGATGTCCTCTACATGGCAGCTTTATTATGCTGTTTGTATTGCGTTACACATCAGACACATATACTAATGACACGTGTAGCAAATTACGCCTCTCCTCACGTAACACTAACGAGTAAAATTTAACTGCTAAAAAGGTGCGCAGGATTAAAGGATTATCAATTCCACATAAAGAAGAAAGCGTGAAGCGATCAAAACAGTTAGTAGGGACACGAACAACAAAAAAAAAAAAAAAAAAAAAAAAAAAAAACGTTCAAATGTGTGTGAAATGTTATAGGACTTAACCTAAATTATCCTAAGGAAAAACACACACACACCCACGCCCGAGGGAGGACTCGAACCTCCGCCAGGACCAGCCGCACAATCCATGACTGCAGCGCCTGAGACCGCTCGGCTAATACCGCGCGGCAAACAATTAAAAGAAACTGAGAAATCAGTTAGAGTACAAAACATGTAGTTTTTGACGATGGTGAGGAAACAGCAATGGAGGAACATCTTCAACTTTTGTAGTCCTATCAACCAAACTGCGTATAATTTTTCGGTATGTTCTACCGTACAACTTAATGAAACACAGTTTTGGTGCCATGTGCGTTTCGCCTTTATTCTTCGCAAGGCATCTTCAATGGTCTGCAATATGTACATATTTTTGTTCATACTATTTAGTTTACATTTGGGATAATGTAGGATCTAACCACTTCTGGCAGTTTGCTTTTCTGCGATGTACTAATAATTTAAAGTTCTACTTACAGGATTCGTGGATGTTGTTCTACATGTTGCGTTATTGTTCCATTTTTAGCGCTTTTCTTCTTGTTATAATCGCCATTTGGCCTTTAAATGTTATTTGGAAATTTATTTTTCAGATTTCACAGGAAAGGAGGAATATACATAATTATCTCCAAAGCTTGGAAAATTAAGATGCAACGTTTTAGTGTGTGACTGACCCTTAGCGTAGTGGCAAAGCTGTCAAATATTTATGATAACGATGAAATCAGAAGAAATGAATTAAAATCTGAACTACGTTCGGGAGCTGAACCCCAATCTCCTTGGTACTAGTTAGGTATTCTAGCAGATATACCACCGTAGCAGTATAGGTAACACAGCTGAACGATCCACCCTTGTCCAATGCGCTCCCAAGCACAATATTCCGTTCATGTCTTCAGCTACTTCTCCCTTCTCAAATTGGCACTATTGCTCAGGACTCCGATATTGGAGTAGCACTCCAGCTTTGAACGTAATGGTGAAATCCTGCCTGTACCGCAGGCACATGTGATCTATACATCCGATATAATTAAATTTTCCTTGACACACAGATTTGTTATTAAGTACTGGTTTTCATGACTTGTATCAGCATCGCGTTTCGAAAATTCAAATAGACTGCTCTCCCAACTCCACTCGGTACACCCAGCAACGTCGGTACTAGGGGGAAAAAAGGAACGATCTAAGTGCTAGCGTTATCAGTCCAGGGCCTTTCAAACCAGTAGGTTTTCCGCCCTGTTGATGTTTAATTCCATTAAAAAACAGCGCAGTGAGACAACTAGGAGTATCCTGAAAACTGTAACAAGCGACAAGTGTAGCATCCAAGGCCATGCCAGTGATCGCTGGAGTTTGACAGGCTAGAGTTTTCACATAACATCGCGAGGAGAAGTAGTTCGTCGCTGCCTTTTACAGCGATCGAGCTGGCCATGGTACAGGAAAAGTGGTGCGCAGAGTAAGAAATGTGAAACTCTCGCCCAAAACATATTGCGTGTACTCTACAAAATCGATATACAGTATCCAACTACGACAGAAAGAAGAACACGCCCAGTTTGACGTTGCGAACTGATTCGCTTCAAATGTACTCTATATTTAATAGAACTTTTCTTGACTGCACTTTCCGGCACGTCTGTTTATCTGCTGTCACACTCTGTAATAGACGTCGCGAAAACTAACCCCTGAATCTTTTCGTGACAGCTCTTAAATTTCACTTCACTTTTGCTCCAACTGGCCTTTATTGTAGAAACTCGGGCAAAGGCTTTCATTTGTTATACACACTCTAAAAATGTATCTAAAGATCAGTATTGCATCGTGCATTCTTTATGTTTTTATGAACACGATTGAAATTTGCTGCGAATTGTAGGTATTTATGAAACTCAGAAACCGATAAAATATTTTAAAACAGTTCTGATAAATGTACTGGATCTGTTTGAGTCATAATACAATTCTGATGGCAGGTTCTCGAAAAAGTACTTGTACTGCGTTGCACTAGATAAAACTAAAGGGTTAATTTCACTACAAATAAAGGAAAAATGCAGATAAAATTGTAAACTAAATTCGAAATTAGCATAGACTGTGATGGAACCTACCGTACATAACACCCAAATTTATGACGTGAGTTTACGGGTGTGGGGTGTGGGGAGGAGAGATATATTTGTGTACGTAGCCGTTACTGTGATAAGACATGCCAAGGGTGAAAGATTAGTGTGGTGTGCGTACTGTAAGACCTTCGGTACACACACCATCAGAATATTTGACTTGTCGCTCTAACGAAGTAGGCGAGTGTCAGCAATATGTCTCGTGGTTTTATCGTGGCGTGTTTTTCTGCCGTTAGGTCAGACGATAGAAATGCCACTTGCACGCTTAGAGATGCAGATTGACGGTGACCAACTTTAAACAGAACTTGATTAATTTTCACACACATTTATTAAAATAATAACAAGCATAAAATTACTTAACTTGGTTCTGGATGCTATTTACAATTGACAGTCTGAAGTTCCCTTGGTATTGGTACGTTAATCATATTCTCACATATCTCTGATACTTAACAAAAGTGTCTATACATTTATCTTCATGGATAAATACAGGAATATGATAATCTTATTAGGCGCAGACTGAAACTTGACTATTGACTGGTACAGACTAATGTAGACTGGTGCAGACAAATGCAGACTGACTAATCGGAGGTCTGTACACACGTTATAATACCTCGCGCATTCAGGTATCACTATGCGAGTGTGATCGGTGAGGAGGAAAGGTTCTACGTTAGCACCAATCTCATTGGCTGCGCTACATATTAATACGCAGATCGGCGGAAGCAGAATTTGGTCCGTCTCTAAGGCAGCGCCATCTCGTAGTGTGGAGACGGACGAGCGCTGCGCCTGCACTGTTGTGGTTAGCAGGGTGCGCTCTAGTGGGAAAGTTGTGAACGCGGAACTATGTACACAACAATTACTTTACTTAAAACGTGGCAATATAAAATTATCGTAAATAGATTTATCTGCATTAAAAGTCAGGTAGCGAAACGCAAGTAGTTTTATCATTTACAGCTGCCGAATTATGACATCGTATTGATTTTCCAAACTGAAATAATTACTTTAAGTGGCACTGGAAGGAGTCCTCGACGAAGACTTCAGTTACGTAGCAAGTGTGGAACACGATAAAATAAGAACAAAATAACAGGCCGCAAACCACCATCCACTCGTCAGGAGAATAGGTACCACAATTGTCTGTGATACCAAAAGTACTCAAACATGTGGCTTCAGTTTAGTAATTCAGCAAATATAAAAGCCAAAACACTTCCATAGCCGGCCGCGGTGGTCTCGCGGTTGTAGGCGCGCAGTCCGGAACCGCGCGACTGCTACGGTCGCAGGTTCGAATCCTGCTTCGGGCATGGATGTGTGTGATGTCCTTAGGTTAGTTAGGTTTAAGTAGTTCTAAGTTCTAGGATACTGATGACCAAAGATGTTAAGTCCCATAGTGCTCAGAGCCATTTGAACCACTTCCATACCCTACAATAGTGGCCACACTCGCTGTTATAATAGTGTGAAAACCGCACCAGTACTTATCTACTAGTTATGAAAATAGTTTCGAATGCCTGAGGTAACTGCCTCATTCTATGTAATGGCCTGTGACAACTGCAGACGGTAAGGACGTAGTCGTACGTAGACTAAAATAAGGGATTGGTTGCTAAAACACTTCTTGAGATATCAAAGAATCGTTTATTTGGCAAAACGCTTCGCGCGAGATTAGCCGAGCGCTCTGGGCGCTGCAGTTACGGACTGTGCGTCTGGTCCCGGCGGAGGTTCGAGTCCTCCTTCGGGCATGGGTGTGTGTGGTTGTTCTTAGGATAACTTAGGTCCAGTAGTGTGTAAGCTTAGGGACTGATGACCTTAGCAGTTAAGTCCCAAAGGATTTCGCACACATCTGACAAAATTGCTTTCGAAGTCTCAAACATCTGTTCTGTGAATATGTATGCTAAAGCAACGAATGAAAATTTGTACTAAGGTCGGGTTTAGAACCTGGGCACCTGCCCATTAGGCAGATGCGCTAACCACTACACCACCCTGGAACAGTGGTTTTGTACAACGGCGCTCACTAACCTAGCTCGCCTCCTTCCTCAAACCAAATTTCCATTCACAACTCAGGCCACTCGGTATTCTACCCAAAACCCTAACAGCATTGCAGAGCCTCTCCAGCTGTACTGGAATAGTACCTCAACATCCAACGTAAAGGGGGATACTGCCCGAAACCCAGACACAAGTACTTAAATAAAATGAAACTATACGTTTCCGCCGGCCGGGATGGCTGAGCAGTTCTAGGTGCTACAGTCTGGAACCGCGCGGCCGTTACGATCGCAGGTTCGATCCCGCCTCGGGCATGGATTTGTGTGACATCCTTAGATTAGTTAGGTTTAAGCAGTTCTAAGTGCTAGGGGACTGATGACTTCCGCAGTTAAGTCCCACAGTGCTCAGAGCCATTTGAACCATTTTTATACGTTTCCGGAAAGCTTGCTAGGTCTTGAACATCTATAATGTAAACATGCAGACTGGAGCAACGAATGAAAACTGTAACAAGGCCGGTATTCGACACCGGATTCGAGCAACAGCGGAGGTGTCTGAGAAAGCGTATTCTGCAGCTACTTACGATATATTATTTACTTTGGTAATAATACGTCAAGCTTCGGACACGTATCCACTTTTCTCGTATGTGTTCTCGATTCCTTGAAGTTTCCGATTCTGCCCAGCACTGCAAAGTACTGTAAAAACCAAATAACCAATGACGTGATTTCTAAACTTCCATGCAAACTGTAACATGGTCCATAATATTATTCCACCATCAATCTGGACGGAATAAGCTAAAACAGACGCTTTGGCGTTATTTACCACTCGCCTATGCCCGATAGCAGCTCTGATGAGCTGAACGAAATGCGAAAGCGGTGCTGTGAACACAACACAGCACAACTTGTTTGATTAGCGGACAGCTTGTTTCTGGACCGTAGGCAGAGAATCCATTATGCGCGGGTACTTCCGCCGTAATGTGCGGATTTACGTAACATCCCCTGCTGCCGCAACACGCATTGCACGAGTAGCACTTTGTTTAATCCGCAACAGGCCACGCACCACTCTCAATAGGAGACAATTTTATTTTTCACTTATCCACACACAAGGATTCAATTGCATGCGGGATGAGGTAAGCCCGTGTAAAAATTGTGGCGCACGAAACTGTACTTCACCATTTCGTCATCCACTCGGGCAGTGCGTTTACGTTAAACGGGTTCGATCCACCGTGAAAATTACAGGCTTTGCACAGATTCCTCCATGCAGAGGACGTGCGGGCGTTGCGAATTGTGGTTGACAGCCTTGAAAACGCGCTTTCCCATTCATCTGGCTGTTTTATTCTGCCAATCACAGAGCAAGTAATTTAATGCCATGAGTTTAACGGTGCTGCTGATGGGTACAGCCGAAAAGCAATCAAATGCAAGCAAGAGCTCGCGGCTTGACAGATTCATAGTCTCTACTGAACGTTTTGCTTTATATGTCTTACGTAAAACAATTGAAACAGCTAAACCGGAGAATAGTAAAAATAATTTTGTTGCAGTCTCGTATAAAGATGAAATTGTCCTCAACTCATTGATTGGTTAGGACACCACAGAGTATCGCTAGGCATCGTCTTACTGGGGTAACACTCCCTTGCATTCCTACGACTTTTGAAGTGTCACTTCTGAAGGAGACCGGTAGTTTAATGTGGAATCAGAATCACGGTATAGCTTTTGCATTACAAATCATCTCCATGATACCCTTTTTTTTTTTAAGGACATCATCTTTCGCCAGTGACTGTTATAAGTTTTTATTACACTATTGCAAATTTAGCCTTAGGCCATTATCAAGTGCCTAAGGCCGAAATTGCAATAGTGTAATAAAAACTTAAAACAGTCACTGGCGAAAGATAATGTCCTTCAAAAATTCTTTTATGCGCGTGAATCCCAGCTACAAGTATATCCATGATACCTGCTGTTGTCCTGTCATGTGAACCTCATGATTTACCTTATTTGCTGGGACTCCTCACAGAAATATTTCAAAAGTGCACTTAATAAATACCCTGTTGAGAGCACCAGTAAAACGTGTTGGGTGAACTTACGGACATATCACACAGTCTTCCACGATTACAGCCCATTTATTCATCTCCTGCTGGTTTCTATCCTGCGTTATGATAAGTTTCTTGTCTATCAAATGGTTCAAATGGCTCTGAGCACTATGAGACTTAACACCTGAGATCATCAGCCCCCTAGAACTTAGAACTACTTAAACCTAACTAGCCTAAGGACATCACACACATCTATGCCCGAGGCAGGAGTAGAAACTGCGACCGTAGCGACTGAAGCGCCTAGAACCACTCGGCCACACTGGCGGGCTTCTTGTCTATCATTTCCAGATATTGCTTAATCTATAAATACGACTGAAAGCTCAAACCATCAGGTGGCATTTTGTGCAACAAAATACATTCAAAAGTTCTACCGTAGACAGTGATCGGTAGGCTAGAGTTCCTGCATTCGTTGAAGATAGTTCGGCTGCTTAAACTGACCTAAAGTCAGCAATCTATCCAGCGCAAATATGTGGGCCATAATTCCGACAGTATGGAATATAGATAAACGCGTGCGTAGTAGTTGTCACTCGGTCCTCCATTCTATAGCCTCTTAATGTCGTAGAGAGAAGTACTGTACAGTGAAGTGAGAGAGATATTTGTGAAATACTTTTTGAAACCCGTAACGTGTTTTGTTTATTGTGTGAAAGAGCAACGTTTCTGATCTGTAACTAGGTGTCACAGATCTCCCTTCTTTGAGCATTTTTATGTTGTGAGTCACAAATGCAGTGTAAATGAATGAAACGAATTAGTGTTGATTAAAAGAATAGCGTAGTGCTGCATAGTTTTTTACATGGCTGTTTTGCGTTAATTTCTTTGGATTCTATAACTGGCACTGTTAAGGAGAAGTACAACCGCAAGAGATCCGTTATTCTTTAACGTAAAAGGCATACTTCGGTTTAATTAGACTGGAGCAACGAATGAAAATTTACACCAAGGGTGGGATTAGAGACCAGGTTTCCTGCTTACTAGGCAAATGTGCTAGCAACTACGCCACCCTGGGTCGCTGGCTTTGTACAACTGCACGAATACTCTAGCACATTTCCTTCCTCAACCCAAATTCTCATTCACGTCTTAGCCCATTTGGTCTTGCCTCTATTCTCGAACAACATTGCAGAGGCTCTTATACTGTATTGGAATAGCATCTCAATACCGGACGAAATGGGAGACACCCTGCTTGAAACCCAGGAATAGGTGCCCAAATCTACATAAATGTCAGACGTGAATATTCATTTATTGTCACACACAGAAAACGAGAATACAAGTGCATAAGTGATTGATTGATTGAGTCGGGTGGTGAGGGGGAAAGGACCAAACTGCGACGTTATGGGTCCCATCGGATTATGGAAAGATGGGGAAGGAAGTCGTCCGTTCAGCCGTGCCCTTTCAAAGGAACAATCCCGCATTTGCCTGAAGCGATTAGAGAATTCCCGGCAAACCTAAATCAGGATGGCCGGAAGCAGGTCTAAATCGTCGTCCTGAATGCGAGTCCAGTGTGCTAACCACTGCGTCACCTCGCTCGGTAAGTGTATAATAGCAGACAGACTTATATCGGTATCATTTGACAATCAAACAAAGTAAAGGTGTCTCTCTCTCTCTCTCTCTCTCTCTCTCTCTCTCTATCTCTCTGTCTCTTTCTCTCTCTAATACGCACAGTCTCTCTCTCTCTCTTACTTTGCTGTGTGCTCCAGATAGGAAACACAACCACACATAGGAGGGCACCCAGCTACCTACTGCTCAGGTGAAATTGAGTTAAGGCTAGCTTTCAACACTGAGAGCACAAAGCAAGACCTAGAACTGTTTCCACATTACGTCAGACAAATAATTGCTAAATTGCTATCCATCCCCCAAACGCAGATACAAGCCGAAACACAGCTCCACTCAGGTAGTTAGTATTCCATGGTATCAGTGTAGTATCATCAGTACTTCAAGATAGCATTAAGACTACGTCTAGAGTCGCTACCATGAAGAGCCAAATTGGACAGTACTCGACGGCGTGAAACCTTCCCACTGAGTCAATACCGCGACTAGCCGGACCACACAACACAGGGCCCCGTTTTTATGTCGTTTGGCGTACTGGAGAAGTACCGCTGTGATCAATGGTCTTTCACAAGGTACCCGATTCCAGTTCATTTATTTACTTATTGCTTATTTAGCCTGACCGGATTAGGGCGTTAAGGTTCTCTCTTACATCTGACGAGAAACAACACATACAAAAGTCATTACAAAACTTCCCTACAACAATAATAAAAGTAATGATAATTATGATAGTAAAGGACATGTAGAATGATGTAGATCAACCTAGCACACTTCAAGCCATGTTGACTCTTATCAGAAGCGGAATGGATAAACGAAGAGGAGAAGATTGAAATGACATTGACAGTGACTGTTAGCAAAGTCAGGAGATAAATAGAGAACTCTGCCGACAAGGTGTAGGGGCAAGTTCTGCGGGAAGGGGACTGACGAGAATGAGCCGCACTGAATGTGGGAAAGATGGCTATTATGACACAAGGTGAACCATAAGCTGTCTTTTGAAATTTGGAGTGAAATTAATTTTTCTAATATTTTGAGGAAAATTGTTCCATAGTCGGGTTTCTGATACAGAAGAATGATGTAGAGAACGTGACGCTGGTATGTGACAGTAGAGGGTGAATTTTACTTTGTTGAGAACAAGTATTTCTGCTGTGCTGTTCAGTTGAAAAATACGAGGGAGTGCAACAACTGAGAAGACGAGAGAGCAGGCGCAGAGTATGGTAGGTTCTACGCTTATTGCCGCGTAGCCATGTTAATTGTTCGTAGGTTGGTGTAATATGATCGAAACAGTGCACAAGCAATCATCACCAATTCCAGCCCGCGTGAGCTTTCGTACGAAAGCCTTGGTGAATGGAATCATCATACTCAAGTGAGGAAAGTATTAGTGTCTCTACGAGCTTCTTTTTAAGCTCGATAGAAAATCCTTTCTTTATATTTCTCGGCCGGCCGGAGTGGCCGAGCGGTTCTAGCCGCTTCAGTCTGGAACCGCGCGAGCGCTACGGTCGCAGGTTCTAATCCTGCCTCGGGCATGGATGTGTGTGATGTCCTTAGGTTAGTTAGGTTTAAGTAGTTCTAGGGGACTGATGACCTCAGTTGTTAAGTCCCATAGTGCTCAGAGCCATTCATGTTTCTCAAGTGACTGACGCGTCGGTGACACATTCTTACAGACTGCACCTGTGTGTCTAGTCCAGTTTAAATGATGGTCCAGAATTATCCTAAAGTTCTTTTCAGAAGAAGAAAAAGTTATTATGTGACGCATAAGATACCGGCTAAGACCGTTTGCATTTTAGATGGGTTCACTACTACTACTTGCGTCAGCGGTAGATGACCGCATGATCATTACAAACCAGCAGTAAAGCATCCACAGCACTCCAAAGCTCTCTTAATGGTGTGACGGGTGTTTTGCCCCAGGAGCTTATTTCACAGCGTTTGACTCTAAAAATTCTTATTGAGACAATGCCCTGAAACACAACAGTTGCCGGCAGTTGTGTCCGAGAGATTCTAGGCGCATCAGTCTGGCACCGCGCTACTGCTACGGTCGCAGGTTCGAACCCTGCCTTGGACATGGATGTGTGTGATGTCCTTAGCTTAGTTAGGTTTACGTAGTTCTAAGTCTATGGGACTGATGACCTCAGATGTTAAGTCCCATAGTGCTCAGAACCATTTTTGAACCACAACAGTTGCACAGCCATCCATGGATACCTCAACAGTCCTTTCGATCAAAGTAAGCAATTGGGTATGACACAGATTGATTAACAGAAACCAAGTAATAAATAAACCACAATTACCAGAAATTTTTCTTCTATATTAGGCGTCCATTATGTAGGGTGAGGGTGATTTAGTTGCCCAACCGCTGCGTTTTATACAGCCTTCAAATAACTCGCACAAGAGTTCGATATTCTCTTTCTCGCTACACCGAAACTGTGAGTCCTAAGCAAAAAATAAACAGGAGCTTTTTATGGGAAATTTAATGTAGTTAAATTTTGTACTGGGATACGTTTCCGCCAGAGGCCGTAGTTTCCGAATTATTAAAAAAAGTACAAAAGTGACCTTCAAATTCGTTTTTCTTAGATAACTCGAAAACAGTGGTCTCCAGCGAAAACAGACTCCAGTACAAAATTTAACTACATTAAATTTCCCTTCGCAGAGTGGCCGCTTAGTTAGAGGCGCCATGTCACGAATTGCGCGGCCCCTCCCGCCGGAGGTTCGACTCCTCCCTCGGCCATGGGTGTGTGTGCTGTTCTTAGCATAAGTTAGTTTCAGTAGTTTGTAAGTCTAGGGACCGATGACCTCAGCAATTTGGTCCATTAAGAATTCACACACATTTTTCTGAACATTAAATTTCCAACAAAAGATCCCGTTCTTTTTTTCTTTGTAGTACGAATAATCTGCATGTGGTGAGTGATAGGATACAAAAATCTCGCATGTGGATTTCGAGGTGATTGCTGGTTGAATGAATTAGATCGGTAGGGGCAAGTGAATCACCGTGTATAATATTAGTCCGTAGACACCATCGGTGTTCTCAGTGACATAAACAACTGTCGTACTCGTATATAAAGCTCTTCAGCGAACAAGTATTGTATCGCATTGCGATTACCATTCTGCACTACTGCGGTACACGGATTAGTAATTACATTCTCGGACATTGCAAATCTCAGTAATATCCATAAAATGTCGAATGCAGAGACCGTTAAATGCTCCTGAATTGTATCACTGATGTGTGTAGCTGGTAAAACGTGATTAACTGTCCACGTTAACGCACGGGGAAATCGGAACCGGGTAAAAAGATTTAACGGGCAGCCTCCGATTTACGTAACGCGCACAAATGAATCGGATAACGTTTACTACAAATCTCATGAGAAACGTAATATTATCAGCAGTTCTCTTTTATAGCAGCACGAAGTTGACCATCTACTTTCACTGTCATTCGCCAACTCATTTTTGTGACTCAAATTGCTTTATCATTCTGTACTGATCGAAGTTGAAAATCTCGAAGTAGTGTATTTCCAGCAAATTAAATTCAGTCGCACAATCATCATACACAAAAAATGAAAGGGTATGTTTGAAAAATAGGGAAGATTAATAACAAAAAACTATATTATGTTCACAAGAAACCATGATTGGCACTAAAAATACGAAAAATTTCTTAAGCGCATTTTTTTCATCATGTTGTGTTAAGAAGTTTGGGGATCTACCTCAAGAACCGTGCATACTTTATGTAATTTATATCTCAGAATAACGTTCACGTCTCAGTCACTTATGCGGCAGGAGCTCTGCAAACATGAATTGTATAAAACGTTTAGGACTCTTTTTATAACTGTAAAAAATTCGTTATAAATTTCCAGTCGTACAGCATCAAACACGGATTTCATTATCTTGGCACCATTATTGATGCTCTTCGTTTGTAACTGCAGATAATTATTTGATATTTTATGTACACAAGGTTCCACGCTTTCTACAGATTTGAAGAGAGTCATTATTAAGAACCAAAAGGCTGCTGCAGGAATTCATTCTTCATTACCGAGAATAGTTCATATCTAAAGATCACCTCCAGTCGATTTTTGCGTATACAGAATCAGCTGAGTTCATATTGAGTGAAAGGTTCTAGTAATGGTTTAGAATACTCACGATAGTTGTCTTTGCTAGAAATGTTTGTGATGAAGATAAAGTTAAAAATATTTTCTTAAAAAAAAACATACACTTTGAAAATACACTACTAGCCACTACGTGCTACAGACGCGAGATATAACCGACAGGAAGAAGATCCTGTGATATGCAAATGATTAGCTTTTCAGAGCATTCACACAAGGTAGCTCTAGTATAATGTATTTGTCCAATGAATGCCCGTTTATCATCTGCATTTCTTCATGGTGTAGCAATTTTAATGACCAGTAGTGTACGTCACAACTGTAGATTTGCGCACAAGATTTTCATATGAAAAATTTGTTTACTTAGTCTGCTCTTCAATCGCTAAAAGCCTGTAGTAAGAATTGTTAAACCACATTACTCCACAAGCTACCTAATATTTGTAGAGCACTGTTCTCAAAGAGTGAGGTTAGAAGGGTGTTTGCCGAGCCCAGCGGGAAGTTTTGGTAAGCTTTCCGCAGACGGCGGCCTCGCAGAGGGCGTATCCCGATACACGGAGCCCGAGAACGGCAAACTTTCGCAGTGGCCATCTCGTCCCCCGCTGCGCCCCGTTATGAGCAGGGATAATCGATAACGCGCGTAATAAAGATGGAGGGGCTGACAGAGTAAATCAGATTTCGCCCGTTCCGTTTCGTGGCTTTTATTTCCCTTCCTGGTGCGCCCAGCCTGTCTCCCTCGCCCTCTACACCTTCTGCAATCCTCAAAGCTCCCAGCAAGTTCACTTCATCTGCGGCAGAAATTGCTCCCGCGGCTTAATATTTGCGTGCGCGAAATTATCGGCCACGACGGCCGGCAAAAGAAACCTCTCCAGCTGTGCTTCCCTCCTTCTTCCGGAGGCGTCTGCCGACCCAATTAACGTGGGGCGGATTCATTCTCGCAAGGCTGGCGCGCCCGTAGCGAGCAGAACTTCAAAAGCACAGAGCAGTCTGCGCGTCACGATTTAACGATCTACGAACACCAGGTAGAGGCAGCCAACGAGCCAAGACAGCCTTAAAGCAGACAGTTTGCTCCATGTCACGTTTCTGAGATCTATGCAGAAACGAATACACCTGCCACTTTTTTTCTGATCCGTTGTTCTACTACGCCAGCAACTACCGTAGGCTACCTACCTTAAATACACCTGAGCTACTGTAGTTTTTCTCGTAGCCTTCGGACAGTTAAGGTCATAATCGCGTTACCTGTACGTTAGGTGTGTTACATACCGGCGTTACCTCAGAACGGTCGCTTGCTTTACGTATGTGATCAATGTCTTACTACATTGAAGAGTCAAAGAAACTGGCACACCTGCCTAATACCGTGTAAAGCCCCCGCGAGCAAGCAGAGGCGCCGAAACACGACGTGGCATTGACTCGACTCATGTCTGAAGTACTGCTGGAGGGAACTGACACCACGAATCCTGCAGGGCTGTCCATAAATCCGTAAGAGTACGAGGGGGTGGAGAGCTCTTCTGAACACCACGTTGCATGGCATCCCAGATGTGCCCAATAAAGTTCATGTCTGGGGAGATTGGTGGCCAGCGGAAGTGTTCCTAGAGCCACTCTGTAGCAATTCTGGACATTTGGGGTGTCGCATTGTCCCGCTGGAATGGCCCAAGGTCGTCTAAATGCACATGCACATGGACATGAATTGGTGCGGAAGTGTTTAAACTCAGAAGAGTGTTCCTAGAGCCACTCTGTAGCAATTCTGGACGTTTGGGGTGTCGCATTGTCCCGCTGGGATGGCCCAAGTTCGTCGAAATGCACATGCACATGGACGTGAATTGGTGTGGAAGTGTTTAAACTCAGAAGAGTGTTCCTAGAGCCACTCTGTAGCAATTCTGGACGTTTGGGGTGTCGCATTGTCCCGCTGAAATTGCCCAAGTTCGTCGAAATGCACATGCACATGGACGTGAATTGGCGTGGAAGTGTTTATACTCAGAAGAGTGTTCCTAGAGCCACTCTGTAGCAATTCTTTACGTTTGGGGTGTCGCATTGTCCCGCTGGAATGCACATGCACATGCACATGAATTGATGCAGGTGATGCTTACGTACATGTCACGTGTCAGAGTTGTATCCAACTGCACACGTCCCAAGCCATTACAGAGCCTCCATCAGCTTGAACAGTCGCTTGCTGACGTGCAGGGTCCACGGATTCATGAGGTTGTCTCCATACCCGTACACGTCCATCCGCTCTATATATTTTGATACGAGGCTCGTCCGACCAGTAAACATGTTTTCAGTCACCAACGGTACAATGTTGATGCTGACGGGCGCATAAGAGGCGTAATGCTCTGTGTCTTGCAGTTATCAAGGCTACACGAGTAGGTCTTCGGTTCCGAAAACCCATATCGATGATGTTTCGTTGAATGGTTCTGACGCTGACACTTTTCGATGGCCCAGCACTGAAATCTGAAGCAATTTGCGGAAGGGTTTAACTTCTGTCTCATTGAACGGTTCTCTTCAGTCGTCGTTGGTCCCGTTCTTGCAGGATCTTTTTCCGGTCGGAGGATTGATGTTTTACCGGATTCCTGATATTCACAGTACACTCGTGAAACGGTCGTACGGGAAAATCTCTACGTCACCGCTACCTCGGAGATCCTGCCTCACATCGCTCGGGCGCCGATTATAGCGCCACGTTGAAACTCACTTAAATCTTGATAACGTGTCATAGTAGTAGCAATAACCGATCTAACAACTGTGCCAGCACAGATTGTCTTACATAGGCGTTACCGACGGCAGCGCCATATTCTGCCTCTATACATAATTTTGTATTTGAATACGCATGCCTATATCAGTTTCTTTGGCGTTTCAGTGTACGTTACCCCATAAACCGGAAGCGGTAAACCGTCTAGAAATTGCATAAGGATGTACACTGAAGTGGAAAAACTCATGGGATAGCTCGTAGTATCGTGTCGAACATCCTTTTGCTCGGCGTAGTGCAGTAACTCGGCATGGCATCGACCCAGGAAGTCAACTGCAGAAATATTGAGCATTGATGCCTCTATAGCCGTCCATATCTGCGAAAATGTTGCCGGTGCAGGATTTTGTGCACGAAATGACCTGTCTATAATGTCCCATAAATATTCGATGACGTCAAGTCGGCCCATCTTGGTGGCTAAATCATTCACTCGATTTGTCCGGAATGATCGTCAAACCAATCGTGAGTAACTGTAGCTCAGTGAAAGGAGCACTGAGATCCATACAAATTCTTTGTTTTGGAACATGAAATCCGGCTGCAGATGGCCTCCAAGTAGCCGAACGTAAACATTTCCAGTCAATGATCGGCTCATTTGGGTCAGAGGACCCTGTTCATTCCATGTAAACACAGCTCACACCATTATGGAGCCACTACTACATTGTATAGTACCTTGTTGACAACTTGGGTCGATGGCTTTGTGGGATCTCAGCCGCACTCGAATCCTACCAGAAGCGCTTACCGACTAAAATCGGGACTCATCTGATAAGGACACGGTCTTTCAGTCGTTCAACCAATATGGTCACGACTCCAGGAGATTTTTACCTCCGACACTGATTTCTGTCTGTTAGCACTAGCAACTCTACGCAAAAGCCGCTGCTCTCTGTCGTTAATTGAAGGCTGTCGGCCTGAGTTGTCCATGGTCAGTGGTGAAATGTGGTATTCCCGTCATACTCTTGATATTTTGGATTGCGGAATAGTGGATTCTCTGACGATTTCCGAAATGGCATGACCCATGTGGCTAGCTTCAACTACCATCCCGCGTTCAAAGTCTGTTAATTCCCGTGGTCCAACCATAATAACGTCGGAAAACTTTTCATATGAATCAGCAGACTACAAAAGAATGCTCTTACACTGGAGGGCACCTCTATGCCCAGTCTATACAATACTACCGCCATATGCATATGTGCATATCCCTACCCTGTGAGTGTAGAGGGCGGCGTACCCTATGCAACATTTTTGTTCCACATAGACGTCTTCCTGTTTCTTACTTAAACAGTATTTATAGCACAGTTGAACTTGTGAATGTTTAATTCAGGTTTTATTCGAAAACTGTTGATTTGTAACGTAAAACAGTTAATGTTTTACGAAAATTAAAGGAACCAATACGTATTTATAATCTAGAGCTGGAAATCGCAGTTTCCTCGACCAAAAGGTAAAACAAAAGATCCACAATACAAAAATATATCAAACATCGCTCCGATACTTCGTCGAATTTGTATAAAACATGTTTCTTTTATTCATAAACAACTTTCGCATTGGTTAATAATAACTGTTCAAATGGTTCAAATGGCTCTGAGCCGTATGGGACTTAACTTCTGAGGTCATCAGTCCCCTAGAACTTAGAACTACTTAAACCTAACTAACCTAAGGACACCACACACATCCATGCCCGAGGCAGGATTCGAACCTGCGACCGTAGCGGTGGTGCGGTTCCAGACTGTAGCGCCTAGAACTTCTCGGCCACCACGGCCGCAATAATAAGTGTACACTCTTGCCTTTCATTACGGTGAAGAACGTTTACTGACTACAAATTATATTTACATCAACAGTAATTGTTTTGGTGAGCTAAAGCTATACGATCAGTTAAATCTTATTACTTATAAAATTGAAATTTTTGTTCTGTACGAATATAAAATACACAATGGACTAATACTGAATGAGGTGAGTCCATAGCTCGTGGTCACGGGATTCGGGTTTGATTCCCGGTCGGATTTAGGGCTTTCTCTGCCCGGGGTCTGGGTATTTGTATTGTCCTCATCATTTCATCATCATTCGTGACAGTAAGTAAATCGGACTGTGTAAAAATTTGGTCTTTGTACAGGCGCTGATGACTGCAGAGTTGAGTGCCCCACAAACCAAACATCATTGCTGAATAATGTGCGGTTCTAATTATGTGCAAAACACACACATTCATTCAAGTTTCTTTTCCTACCAATGCCGCCAATACTACTGGTAATCCTACCGTTTACGACGACATTTGTGTAGCGTACAAAACTACCGAACCACAGTTGGGTACAAAGTAAGTCTGGTGAAGTATGATCGGAAATCAAGATCTTCTCGATTTCTTTTGAAAGAGACTTTGGCTGTGGTTAGTGATGTTGCCAGATTCCTTAGTGACTGCTTGGGTGATGACAGGTATGATTGCTTGAGAGTTGGGCAGCAACCCCTAAAAGGTAACATAAATAATGAAAGATAAGCGAACTGCTATGTTCTCTAGGAGGGTACCACTCAGGTGCAACAGACTCTATGTGATCAAAAACATCTGGCAACCTCAAAACATACGTTTTTCATATTAGGTGCACTGTGCTGCCACCTACTGCCAGGTACTCCATATCAGCGACCTCAGTAGTCATTATCGTGAGAGAGAAGAATAGGACGCTGCGCGGAACTCAGGGACTTCGAAAGTGGTCAGGTGATTGGGTGTCACTTGTGTCATACGTCCATACGTGAGATTTCCCTAGGTCCGCTTTTTCCGATGTGATAGTGAAGTGGAAAAGTGGAGGGACACGTACAGCGCAAACGCGTACAGGCCGACGTTGTCTGTTGACTGACAGAGACCGTCGACAGTTGAAGAGGGTCGTAATGTATAATACGCAGACATCTATCCAGATAATCACATAGGAATTACAAACTGCATCAGCATCCACTGCAATTACTTTGACAGTTAGGCGGGAGGTGAGAAAACTTAGATTTCATGGTTGAGGGGCTGCTCATAAGCCACACATCACGCCGGTAAATGCCAAACGACGCCTCGTTTGGTGTAACGAGTGTAAACATTAGACGATGATATTGTGGAAAAACGTTAGTGGAGTTACACCGGTAACATGGTCTACCTGTAACAATTAAATGCTATCTACAACGTGTGTGTGCGTTTCACTCTTGTTTCGCAAACACCCTTTACTCTTGTTCGGCCACATAATGAATACAAAAATTTCGTAACGGTGTAGAGTTCTATTCTACAAAATGAAACATCTAATAACATCCCAAACAAGCCTTTAGATCAGAAAAACATTCATGAAAAACTGCTCCCTTCCAGTTCGAAACATGGACACTGATCAAGATGTAAATGAAAGGATATTGAGGCCTTGAAATGCCATTTTACAGGAGTTCTTGAAGATCAACGTAATCGATCGAGTAAAGAAAGAACACATCGTCCAATAAGTCATGAGAAAGCCAAGTGTTTATTAAAGAATTGATGTCTCTAGGACACAGGGAAAGTCGTAAGTTTGTTGTTGGTAACTATTGCTGATGTTGGAAAAAAAGGATAATAACTATCGGTATATAAGATATATCTTTGAGGTTGAGGATCATGGTGTTAGGCCGCATCAAGTCTGTTAGATGGCTGAAAAAAATTTAAAAACTGGAGAAAACTGATTTCTAATTTAGAGATATTTCCCTAAACTAAACCTTCAGCTACAACTTACTTAACCTGTCAAGACTATGAAATACGAGATGTGTCCTACCGTACACAGCTTCTCCATAGCCGTAGGTTCTTACCTGAAAAAAATTACAGAATGTTACGTTAGTCGTGGTTAGGTAATAAACAATAAAAATATTTATTTATATTGCATTCCAAAATATTAGATTCTTATAATTATTTTATGAGAAGAGCATGAATTCACTCTTCCAAAAAATCCTATTAACCGGTCATTAGCTCTGTTCCCTCATATTTCCACGCTGTGTGGGTATTCCAGGCACCATAAATGTTTGGTAAAACGCACATAAAATCGGTGGCTGTCATTGAAACAGAAGTTAAAAATGACATTAGCACCAACTGAAAACCGGCCATCAGACAGGAGTTATTAACTGCGGTTTTATACACAAATACGTAGTAGTAAATGAAGGTCAGCACGTTATTTGGTATACCAGGATACACAGTAGGATATTCATGCACTGACACGTAATAAATACAAAAAACGGTATGAAAAGTGCCATGTCATAGAAATTTATCGTTCTGATTATCTTTCTTTTAAATTTTTCCAGCAAGTCAACAACTACATTCTGCATTGACAGTGATGAAGCTATTGTGACGACAGGACTCGGCAGAAACAAAAAAAAAAAAAAACTAAAATAAATAAATGTGTGACCGTAAGGCACACCAACACTGCCGAACACTTCTTATTCGGAAACGCTGCGGAAATATTTTCTTGAAGATTCGGGAAGTAATTCTAGGTTTTACGGATCATCCCAGATTTCGGAGGAACCGCTGTCACGTAATCGATTGTGGCGGGGTAAGCCTAAACACTTATATGCAAACCAAATTAGTTATTCTGACGAAACGTAAAGCGTGAAGACAAACTTTCTTCAGCAATACTATTTGCACTGAAGATTTTTCTATACCGCTTCACCAATTTCATCTAATAGTATTTATTATTCAGAGCCGTTATAGTCAGAACACAGAATTTTACTAGGTGCACAACATATTTTTTACAAAAATTACAGTGTTATTTTTTATGCATAATTAATAATGAAGTGCGTACGAAAGCGTATCTGAATGATTTTCTGTTGATATGTAAATTAGATGCAGTGATGGAGAATAGTAATTCACTGAACATACCTGAGTCAATCTTGAACTTATTCTATGAACAAATTAATTTTCTTTGCGAATTGAATTTCAAAATTCTGCACACTAAGTACAGTTCAACCACTGTGGGATTTAACGCGTGGCGCGCGGATGTGCGGTTTATGAAAAATGCTCACTTTTTACAGCTAACGCCTTTCTGTTCGTATGGCGTACAGTTGAGAAGTGAAGTAATGGGAAAAGTGTTGTCCAAAAATACTGAAACAGCGACCGACATTTATTTCCCAGGGAAAATATCTACGGTCTGGCGGAACGTGTTTTTTTTTTTTTCTTTCTAAGAGCCAACTGCATTTTCCTGTCTCAGCAGCGTCTCTTGACGTTCTTATTTATGCAGAGTGTAAGGGTTTCTCTGATGCGTTACTGTTAATCCTAAACACATCTTACGTTGAAGATATTTTGCCTCTTTGTTGGGAAGTCTCAAGTAGGAAAAATATCATGGACTTTTCGAAGAGTGTTCCTGAAACAAAGGGGACAATAAACAAAAGATTAAGAAGACAGTGGCGGGAGTAGGTTAACTTCTACATCATACGACGCCTGCCTTTCTCTACCAATCCTTGATTGACGTACGGTGCAGTTCCATTATCAGACTGTCTGAATACCGCCATTGAAATGCGTTGTGGAACGTTTTAGCGATTCTGTCCATCCCGTGACGTAGTAGTAGTAGTGGTGGTGGTAGTACAGTGGTTGAACCAATACGTGGAACCACCTCAAGAAATGCATGCGCGAACATACATGCAGCTGACAGCCAAGCCTGCAGGGTGAGGTATTGTCGCTATGTCAGAAGGTGGACGAAAGCGAACGTTGAGTGTTCGGGACAGACGGTCACTGAAGAGGACTGTAACGAAAAGAAGAGGACGACAACTGCAAAAGTCACTGCAGAATTTTATTTTATTTATTTATCGTATGGCAACAACACCAAATATTGACAAGTAAATAAAGTTTGAGTTTATTTGTATATCTAGTTAAGTATTTACATATAGTTTAGTTTTAATTTTATAGTTTAGTTTTAATTTTATACAAATTTCTAAATTGTAGAAATTATTAACTTAATATTAATGACTACTTTAAGTGGTGTAATAGCAAGTAAAAGAAAAGACAGATACATTTAACTATAGTACAATATGTAATGATTGAAGCCAACAAACGGCAGAGGGAGTAGCATTAATAAAGTCACTATATGGTCCAGGATACTTCCTCTGGGGATAGTTTCTACCAATATGTTGAACAGTTTGTTCTTGGGCCCAACAATCACAGGCTGGAGAATCTCGGAGTCCCCACTTGTACACCATAGCGTTGCAGCTGGGGTGTTCAGGTCTTATTCTGTAAAGCCTTGTCCGCTCACTTCTCTGCAGATGAAATCCTAGTAAGCTGGCAGTTGGGTCTTTGAAATCTTGATGTGCTATTGTTGCAGCATTCCACCCCTTGCGCCACTCTTCTTCAATGTCGAACTTCTTATCGGTCGTTCCATTATGCCACAGTAAACTGCAAGATTTTAAGTGGTCTGGGGGAGGATTGAGAGGTCTTGTGGGTAGTCGGTGTGATATTGTTTCCTCCATTCTCGATTGATTGCTTCTTGGCGTCGTAATTCAGGTGGTGTGGTGTTGCTGATGGTGTGCAGCCAAGAGATCGGGGTTGATTTTAATGTGGCCATAATAATCGTCATTGACTCGTTCAGCTTCCTCGTGTGGGCAGTATGTTGTCACACTGGAGCTCAGTATTCGGCAACTGGGTACACCAGCGTTAAGTACTGTAGTACGTAGAGTTGAAGCGTCGGCGCCCCATGTGGTAACAGCTAGTTTCTTAACGATGTTGTTTCGGGTCTTCAGTTTTCGGCTTGTTTTCTCCAGGTGTTTTTATACGTCAGAGACCGATCTAGTGTGACACCAAGGTATTTAGGCTGGAAATTATGTATAACATTTTGTTGGCAGAAGCTCACATCCAACTGCTGATTTGCAATTCTGTTGTTTAGACAGAATGCGCAGACTTCTGTCTTTTCTGCATTTGGCTAAAGTCTCCATGCTTTGCCCGTGTTGAAAGTTTCTAAATCTCTAGATAAAATAGCTTCTCTTTCCTCAAGTGTGCTGGTTTGTACGGCTGTGGCAATGTCGTCGGCATTGCAAAACTTTTCGCTAGCAGTGTTTGACATGTCACTGGCACACAGATTGAAAAGTAGGGTTTGTAGGAGGGACCCTTTGGGGAGCCCATTTTTCAATCTAAATTGACTTGCCTGTTTTTGTCCAGCGCTAACCTTGAAGTAGCGGTTATTTAACATATTTACCACATGTGTCGTCAGTTTCTTACTTGAGACATGCTTTTTTTAACTTAAGCAGTTCATCTATCCACGCATATCGTATGATGCTGGCAGATCAACAAAGGCCACTGATGTCTATAGTTTCTTTTAGAATCCAGCCTCAATGTAGGATGTCTAGGCTAGGACCTGCTCACAGGAGTTCCGCTTGCTTCTGAACCCAGTATGATATGTTGGGGCTATGTTGTTAATTCAGACTGCTGAACCACTATGCTTTGCTAGGGGTACTGCAAGTTCGGTTAACTCTCAATGTGGTTGAAGAGTTCAAGGAACATTAAACCTTGAAGAGAAACTTGAATCTATCTGATCCTCGACTGGTGCAACTGGAGGCACTATAGGGTGAACCAAGGTTCTCTGAAAAAAAAGAGAAGGGATTTAACTAAAATGATCCCACTTGTAAAAGAGGAGACAAGTGGTTTTACAAAGACCATGTGAAATGAGTGAGGATGGGTATGATGGTTTTTTGTCACTCATGTTAAAACCATGGCATACAGAACGTTTTATTTTCGCCAAATTTTATATCATTTGTTCTGAAACTTACTAACTTTTGACGAAGGCACATCCACTGTGTGATCAAATGTATCCGGACACCTACCTGAAAACGACTTACACGTTCTTGGCGCCCTCTATCGGTAATGCTCGAATTCAGTATGGTGCTAGCCCACCCTTAGCCTTGATGACATCTTCCACTCTCGCAGGTCCAGTCAGTTACTGGAAGGTTTCTTGGGGAATGGCAGCCCATTCTTCATGGAGTGCTGCACTGAGCAGAGGTATCGATATCGGTCAGCTAGGCCTGACACGAAGACGGCGTTCCAAAACATCCCAAAGGTGCTCTATAGAATTCAGGTCAGCACTTTGTGCAGGCCAGTCCTTTAAAGGGACGTTGTTGCCGTGTAGCCACTCCGCCACAGGCCGTGCATAATGGATAGGTGCTCGATTCACGTGAAAGATTCAATCGCCATCCCCGAATTGCTCTTCGACTGTGGGAAGCAAGAAGGTGCTTCAAACATCAATGTTGACCTGCGCTGTGATAGTGCCATGCGAAACAGCAAGGGGTGCAAGCGCCCTCCGTGAAAAACACGACTACACCATAACAGCACCGCCTCCGGATTTTAGTGTTGGCACTACAAACGCTGGCAATGACGTTCTCCGGGCATTCGCCACTCCCTGCTATCGGATCGCCACATTGTGTACTGTGATTCGTCACTCCACGCAACGTTTTTTCACTGTTCCATCGTTGAATGTTTACGCTCCTTACACCAAGCGAGGCGCCGTTTGGCATTTACCAGCGTGATGTGTGGCTTATGAACAGCCGCTCGACCATGAAATCCAAGTTTCCTCACTTCCCGCCTAACTGTCATAGTACTTGCAGGAGATACTGATGCGTTTGGAATTCCTGTTTGATGGTCTCGATAGATGTCTGCCTATTACACATTACGACCCTCTTCAACTGTCAGCGGGCACTGTCAGTCAATAGACGAGGTCGGCCTGTACGCTTTTGTGCTGTACGTATCCCTTCACGTTTCCACTTTATCCCTTCACGTTTCCGCTTCACTATCACTATCACTTCGGAAACAGTGCACCTAGGGATTTTTAGGAGTGTAGAAATGTAGGGTAGAGACGTACGATTCGAGTGACACACAATCACCTGACTACGTTCGAGGTCCGTGAGTTCCGCGGAGCGCCCCATTCTGCTCTCTCACGATGTCTAATGACTACTGAAGTCGCTGGTATGGAATACCTGGCAGTAGGTGGCAGCACAATGCACCTAATATGAAAAACATATATTTTTGGGGGTGTCCCGATACTTTTGATCACATAGTATATATGACAAGAAACCTGTATAATTTTCGTATTTGTGTCGTGATCCCCAACTTATATACTGATTTTATGTAAGTGCTATACACATTTCGTTGATTATCCCTAAATCAAATTTTTGGTGCTGGACCTCGTATTTTATTACAAGCCACTTCGTCATAGTAACAACTCAAATATGAAAATTTTTTAGGAAGGGATCGTGTATCGTTCACTTGTCTCACCAGGGGAAGGCCTCAGACACGGCCAACCGATTCGGCTCAAATTTGGCAGGTCGCTTGCGTACAACCAAAACGAAGGAATCTTAGATATTTTGGGCCAACGCCCCCGCAATTTTGAGAAAATCACCTCTAAAGATTATGATGAGCAATCGACTCTAAATTGGCGGGATCAATAGATAATTGTAAGCAGAGCATTTTTCATCATCAGGTATGGGGTCCGAAAACGCATACTTTTCCAGAAATCGAGTTAAAAAGCTTTTACAGCTGCCGCTTCTGTGCTCACATGGTAAATGCTTAACGCCGGCAGCACCGATAGCGCCGGCACGGTAGCTCAGCGTGTTACGTCAGAGGGTTACATGCCCTCTGTAATAATAATAAAAAAAAAACGGAGTTAATCGATCGTCAACGAACTTCAACGGATGTCTTACGACGTCCGCCCCGAGCAGACTCAACGAGCAAAAGCACACAAAATGAGATTTAAAAAATTGAAAAAAATGTAAATATAAGTTCACCTTAAAAAAAAAAGATAGTTCAACGGGCTGGGAATCGGAGAACCCGGGTTCGAATCTCGAAGAAACCTAGCGAATATTTTTCTTTTCGTTTGTATTTTTCCATATCTCAATTGATAGGGATAGGAGGGTTCATAAGGTAAGTAAATCATAAGGAATGATAATAATAAGGTAGGCAATCTAATTTCCCAAACGCCGTGAGTTAGTAAAGTATTAAACTTTTAATCCTTGTCACATGAAAACAACTCTGAGTGCTGCGTGTTCCTCACGAGAAATCACAGAAAGCCAACCTCGCGAGGCTTGTGTACAGCGAGGCACGGGACAGAATGCACGCGGGGAGAGTTATGTTGTCCCGGTTGCCACTTCGTCATATCATAGTTGTGAACCTGGAAGAGTGAAAGTGACGAGCACGAGGCTTGTAGAAGTCAATCGGAAAGAGTTGTTTTCCGTCATTAGGTTGCCGCGAACATCGCGTATACATATAGTGATTTTTTCATCGTTAATGTGCCGAAGTAACGTATGACCAGTACTGTATGAAGTTTGTAGTAATTTGCTCGTCTGTTTATGCCATAGTAACTAGTTACTGTTTGTTGTATCATATCTTTCAGGTGCATAATCTGAATAATGGAGGATGTACACCCTTCGACTAGCGCTGTTATATACACTCCTGGAAATGGAAAAAAGAACACATTGACACCGGTGTGTCAGACCCACCATACTTGCTCCGGACACTGCGAGAGGGCTGTACAAGCAATGATCACACGCACGGCACAGCGGACACACCAGGAACCGCGGTGTTGGCCGTCGAATGGCGCTAGATGCGCAGCATTTGTGCACCGCCGCCGTCAGTGTCAGCCAGTTTGCCGTGGCATACGGAGCTCCATCGCAGTCTTTAACACTGGTAGCATGCCGCGACAGCGTGGACGTGAACCGTATGTGTAGTTGACGGACTTTGAGCGAGGGCGTATAGTGGGCATGCGGGAAGACGGGTGGACGTACCGCCGAATTGCTCAACACGTGGGGAGTGAGGTCTCCACAGTACATCGATGTTGTCGTCAGTGGTCGGCGGAAGGTGCACGTGCCTGTCGACCTGGGACCGGACCGCAGCGACGCACGGATGCACGCCAAGACCGTAGGATCCTACGCAGTGCCGTAGGGGACCGCACCGCCACTTCCCAGCAAATTAGGGACACTGTTGCTCCTGGGGTATCGGCGAGGACCATTCGCAACGGTCTCCATGACGCTGGGCTACGGTCCCGTACACCGTTAGGCCGTCTTCCGCTCACGCCCCAACATCGTGCAGCCCGCCTCCAGTGGTGTCGCGACAGGCGTGAATGGAGGGACGAATGGAGACGTGTTGTCTTCAGCAATGAGTGTCGCTTCTGCCTTGGTGCCAATGATGGTCGTATGCGTGTTTGGCGCCGTGCAGGTGAGCGCCACAATCAGGACTGCATACGACCGAGGCACACAGGGCCAACACCCGGCATCATGGTGTGGGGAGTATTCTCCTACACTGGCCGTACACCTCTGGTGATCGTCGAGGGGACACTGAATATTGCACGGTACATCCAAACCGTCATCGAACCCATCGTTCTACCATTCCTAAACCGGCAAGGGAACTTGCTGTTCCAACAGGACAATGCACGTCCGCATGTATCCCGTGCCACCCAACGTGCTCTAGAAGGTGTAAGTCAACTACCCTGGCCAGCAAGATCTCCGGATCTGTCCCCCATTGAACATATTTGGGACTGGATGAAGCGTCGTCTCACGCGGTCTGCACGTCCAGCACGAACGCTGGTCCAACTGAGGCGCCAGGTGGAAATGGCATGGCAAGCCGTTCCACAGGACTACATCCAGCATCTCTACGATCGTCTCCATGGGAGAATAGCAGCCTGCATTGCTGCGAAAGGTGGATATACACTGTACTAGTGCCGACATTGTGCATTCTCTGTTGCCTGTGTCTATGTGCCTGTGGTTCTGTCAGCGTGATCATGTGATGTATCTGACCCCAGGAATGTGTCAATAAAGTTTCTCCTTCCTGGGACAATGAATTCACGGTGTTCTTATTTCAATTTCCAGGAGTTTATATTTGGGAGCCTGTCACAGTGTTACCAACGCTGTATTTTGGTGTGTAAAAGTGTTGCAAGACAATGCACTACCGGAAGCAGGTAGTTCTGTTTCTCGGCGTTCCAGACTGATATGAGGGCCTATCGTCGAGCGATTTTTGGAGCTGACGAACGAAATGTCTTTTGTTGATACTGAAGTACTATACCATGAAGGTTTATAGGAAATTCGGAGCCCGGTTTACCGATTCCGAGCGAGTTACCTTAGCCGTTGCGCTATCGGCGCTGTCGCCAAAAAGCCTTTACCCTGTGGGTACAGAAGCGGCAGTTGTAAAAGTTTCTTTCCTCAATTTCTGGAAAAGTTTGCATTTGCGGACCCCATACCTGATGATGAAAAATGTGCTATTTACAATTATCTATCAATCCCTCCAATTTTGAGTCTATTACTCATCATAACCTTTAGGGGTGATTTTCTCAAAATTGCGGGGGTGTTGACCCAAAATATCTTGGAGTCCTTCGTTATAGGTTGTACTCAAGCGACCTGTCAAGTTTGAGCCGATTCGGTTGGCCGTGTCTGAGGCCTTCCCCTTGTCAGAGTTACATGCAAGGCGGGATATGGTCTGGCTCATCCCAAAATATGGTCAACACACCTCGTCACCGAGGCAAGGCGAAGCTAACGCCGGATGTTCCCCTAGCAACCAGCTGAGCCGATGGTAAGTGCGGTACTAGTGGGGAGTGTGAAGCTTCGTTTACGGGTGGAAGTTCTGGCAGGCGGAGTGCCGGCGTGTCGTGGCAACTCGGCGACGAGCACTTTTATTGTCCTCGCGCTGCAGGCTCTCAGGGCCGCGCGCGCGCCCTTTTAAGGATGCAAACAGCTTGCAGGCGTTTTCCAACTTGGAAAGCCGTTTCCATGGTGACGCACGATGGTGGCGAGGCCATCGCGGCGGCGATACGACCAGCCGGGATCTGCGTCGGTGAGGAGGGGGGGGGGGGGGGGATCGGCGAAGGGGTGGTCGAACGGAGGAACAACGACGGTGGACGGGGGCCGTGGGTGGGGGGGAAGGGGAGGAAAGCGGTTTTCCCGATATTTCCGCACAGATAAACGCTGCACTGGGGCGTGGGCCAGCGAGAATGTGTGCAGCCAGTAGGTGTGTGTGTGTGTGTGTGTGTGTGTGTGTGTGTGTGTGTGTGTGTGTGTTGACGAGGGGGAGAGATGGGAGGGGGAGGGTGTTTCCATCGGAGTGAGCAGATTGAACTCGCCGCGGTCCGCAGCGCCGGGTTGCTCCGGACTTGGCGATGAGCAGGCCAGCGGATTGCTGCAACGCGGCTGGCTCTGGGCGGCATTTGGACGTCGCCGAAGACATCGCTCTGCTTCCCCGGCCGCCGCTCCTCGCGCTCTCTGAAAGTCTGGTTGGCTCCGACAGGTGAGGGCCACGTACATTTCTCGTAAGGACAGTTGAAGAACTCACCATACACAGCACGCTATCATGGACGACATTTTCGTCCTTTATGAATTTTCCGCCACGGGCAGTAGTCTACGGTGCAAGGTATAGTTCCGTGCCGAAATCGGCTGTGGCAGACCGTGGAGTCTAACCATAGGCTCACCAGATTCGTTTCCCTCCTCATACACAAATAAACAAAAGATGTTATGTGGGCATGTGTCCGGAAACGCTTAATTTCCATGTTAGAGCTCATTGTAGTTTCGTCAGTATGTACTGTACTTCCTCGATTCACCGCCAGTTGGCCCAAATGAAGGAAGGTAATGTTGACTTCGGTGCTTGTGTTGACACGCGACTCGATGCTCTACAGTACTAGCATCAAGCACATCAGTTCGTAGCATCGACAGGTTAGTGTCCATCACGAACGTGATTTTGCTGTCAGTGCAATGTCTACAAACGGGGAGTTGGCAGATGCCCATTTGATGTATGGATTAGCAGGGGGCAATAGCCGTAGCGCGGTACGTTTGTATCGAGACAGATTTCCAGAACGAAGGTGTCCCGACAGGAAGACGTTCGAAGCAATTGATCGGCGTCTTAGGGAGCACGGAACATTCCAGCCTATGACTCGCGACTGGGGAAAACCTAGAACGACGAGGACACCTGCATTGGACGAGGCAATTCTTCGTGCAGTTGACGATAACCCTAATATCAGCGTCAGAGTAGTTGCTGCTATACAAGGTAAAGTTGACCACGTCACTGTATGGAGAGTGCTACGGCAGAACCAGTTGTTTCCGTACCATGTACAGCGTGTGCAGGCACTATCAGCAGATGATTGGCCTCCACGGGTAGACTTCTGCGAATGGTTCATCCAACAATGTGTCAATCCTAATTTCAGTGGAAATGTTTTCTTTACGGATGAGGTTTCATTCCAACGTGAGCAAATTGTAAATTTTCACAATCAACATGTGTGGGCTGACGAGAATCCGCACGCAATTGTGCAATCACGTCATCAACACAGATTTTCTGTGATCGTTTGGGCAGGCATTGTTGGTGATATCTTGATTGGGCCCCATGTTCTTCCACCTACGCTCAATGGAGCACGTTATCATGATTTCATACGAGATACTCTACCTGTGCTGCTAGAACATGTGTCTTTACAAGTACGACACAACAAGTGGTTCATGGACGATGGAGCTCCTTCACATTTCAGTCGAAGTGTTCGTACGCTCCTCAAGAACAGATTCGGTGACCGATGGATTGGTAGATGCGGACCAATTCCATGGCCTCCACGCTCTCCTGACCTCAACCCTCTTGACTTTCATTTATGGGGGCATTTGAAAGCTTGTCTACGCAACCCCGATACCAAATGTAGAGACTCTTCGTGCTCGTATTGTGGACGGCTGTGATACAATACTCCATTCTCCAGGGCCGCATCAGCGCATCAGGAATTCCATGCAACGGAGGGTGGATGCATGTATCTTCGCTAGCGGAGGACATTTTGAACATTTCCTGTAAGTAAGTGTTTGAAGTCACGCTTGTACGTTCTGTTGCTGTGTGTTTCCATTCCATGATTAATGTGATTTGAAGAGAAGTAATAAAATGAGATATAACATGGAAAGTAAGCGTTTCCGGACACATGTCCACATAACATATTTTGTTTCTTTGTGTGTGAGGAATGTTTCCTGAAAGTTTGGCCGTATATATATAAATTTCGGGATCAGGACAAAAGCAAATCGTATAGGTACATAAGGTAACGTCCCTTGGGAGGAGAAGGCTCAAAGCGCTTTCATTCCGAGGATACTGTACACAAGTAGTAGAGCCAGATCGCTGGTCGATCATCAGCGATCGGCTTGTTATCTTTGTCGTGTCCTCGGGCATGAGCATCTTTGCGTTTTCGTCAGGGGCGCGCGGGACGGCGAGAGGGAGTCGGTTTGGGGCGTCCGGTGAGACTGGCGGAGTTATGGCGCGGGCGTAAGCACACGTGTGATGTCTGTTACGCTGGGGCTGTTTGCTAATCGTGAAACTCCTGCGGCGGTTACTGGTTGCCTGGGAGGCATTTCGTATAAATTGTGCCAAGCCTCGCAGTGAGAGGGGAGTCCGGAGTTGGTGTTGGCCTAGACGTTTGTACAAATTGAGGTGCCTGTGTGAGAAGCACGACATGGGCCTCTCGGTTGCTTCGTCCTTCTGGCAGCCAACGCAAGTGGATGTTCGGCCGGAATGTCTACAGTTTGTGGTGAGCAAAGTGTGAACAAGTTCTCGTAGGACGTGCTCCCAGCCTGATTCTTATCCTGTGTTATTTTTGGGTGCCGACACCTTGTCTGTTACTGCTTCCGGGTGTCCTATAACATTTCGCAGCAAAACTGTGTTTTTGTGGCATTCTTTGTTTCTGGCTCAGCCTTCTCCTAGAAATGGGAAAGATTCTTTCAGAATAAGCGCCTGTTTCTTTGGGACACTGCAGTTCAAACAGGAGTGGCATAATGTTAATGAGTATTTGTTATTCGTCAAATGAAGTGTATTTAATGTCTTGCAGTTTTCTGGGGCACACAGCTGTGTTATTGAACTTGTTTTGAAGTGTTCTGTCGGGTGAATGACTGCTCCCCACTTCAGTGTATTCTTTTGAGTAGTATTGTAAGGTTTTTTGGATATTTGTCAGTGGAGTGTATTATTTCAATTTTGTTTTTCTATTTCTTTTGAATTACGGAGAATTGTTTAGTTTATCTGGTTATTGGCTTAACTCGCGCTTCACACACTAAATCAGCTGATATTGAAATTGTTTTTTTATTCCTGTTTAATGTCAAACAGATTCAAATGTAACTTCATTTATGTTATTTGAAATAAATGTGTTGGATTGACCTTATGAATTACGTGCAATCGAAGCAAGGGACTCAGTCCTTCATTAGTGTTTAACAGTGTCGTGTGGTTCGGGTTGTGAGGCCCGTGCTCGGACCAGTAGTGATGTATTATTCGTCTTATTATGTGTAGACAGACGTACGCACATGAAAATAGTTTTGACTCACACCGGTTCCCAGAACTCCTGAAGACAGACGTTCGCTGTGGATATTGTATCACAGACATATTACCTTTGTTCAGAGATGTCACTAAGTCTACCAAAGATGTAATCCACCATGCATGAGCGGCGCCCATTTGACGGAGGGGGTCCGACAGCCGATCAGTTCCAGACGTCTCACCAGGACGGAGGTACACGGCTCGTGTTGTCTGTAGTTCTGAGTGTGTTAAGTGTCTGCTCGGATCACATTTCGCCACATTTTGTGTAAGTGCATATGAGGTGAAGTAGTGAGCGGAAATTTGAGAAAAACTGAGTGAAAACAAGGCACAAAACAGCAGTTGATTGAGACACCAACCAGGGCCACGACACGGGACGAAAAACGTAAGTATAGAAACGTACATAACCTCTACACTCGAAACAGCTTTCCACAAATAAGCAAGAATTTTCTTCATGGCTAGTTTGCAAATGACACGCTGTCAAAACAAGACAAAAAAATCGATGTATAATAATACAGTTCAGTTAGCGATGTAATTTTAAGGTGAGTGTCTGATCCAAACGAAGTAAATATTGAATTTCTTACACATGCAGTTGTTAAATTATTAAAAATGTAATAATGTACTTTACAGAAATGAATTTGACCCACAGAAGATGACACATTGCTGTCGAAATATGTCTGTGTAAATATAAAAATAAAATACACTCCTGGAAATGGAAAAGGAACACATTGACACCGGTGTGTCAGACCCACCATACTTGCTCCGGACACTGCGAGAGGGCTGTACAAGCAATGATCACACGCACGGCACAGCGGACACACCAGGAACCGCCGTGTTGGCCGTCGAATGGCGCTAGCTGGGCAGCATTTGTGCACTGCCGCCGTCAGTGTCAGCCAGTTTGCCGTGGCATACGGAGCTCCATCGCAGTCTTTAACACTGGTAGCATGCCGCGACAGCGTGGACGTGAACCGTATGTGCAGTTGACGGACTTTGAGCGAGGGCGTATAGTGGGCATGCGGGAGGCAGGATGGACGTACCGCCGAATTGCTCAACACGTGGGGCGTGAGGTCTCCACAGTACAACGATGTTGTCGCCAGTGGTCGGCGGAAGGTGCACGTGCCCGTCGACCTGGGAACGGACCGCAGCGACGCACGGATGCACGCCAAGACCGTAGGATCCTATGCAGTGCCGTAGGGGACCGCACCGCCACTTCCCAGCAAATTAGGGACACTGTTTCTCCTGGGGTATTGGCGAGGACCATTCGCAACCGTCTCCATGAAGCTGGGCTACGGTCCCGCACACCGTTAGGCCGTCTACCGCTCACGCCCCAACATCATGCAGCCCGCCTCCAGTGGTGTCGCGACAAGCGTGAATGGAGGGACGAATGGAGACGTGTCGTCTTCACCGATGAGAGTCGCTTCTGCCTTGGTGCCAATGATGGTCGTATGCGTGTTTGGCGCCGTGCAGGTGAGCGCCACAATCAGGAATGCATACGACCGAGGCACACAGGGCCAACACCCGGCATCATGGTGTGGGGAGCGATCTCCTACACTGGCCGTACACCTCTGGTGATTGTCGAGGGGACACTGAATAGTGCACGGTACATCCAAACCGTCATCGAACCCATCGTTCTACCATTCCTAGACCGGCAAGGGAACTTGCTGTTCCAACAGGACAATGCACATCCGCATGTATCCCGTGCCACTCAACGTGCTCTAGAAGGTGTAAGTCAACTACCCTGGTCAGCAGGATCTCTGGATCTGTCCCCCATTGAGCATGTTTGGGACTGGATGAAGCGTCGTCTCACGCGGTCTGCACGTCCAGCACGAACGCTGGTCCAACTGAGGCGCCAGGTGGAAATGACATGGCAAGCCATTCCACAGGACTACATCCAGCATCTCTACGATCGTCTCCATGGGAGAATAGCAGCCTGCATTGCTGCGAATGGTGGATATACACTGTACTAGTGCCGACATTGTGCATGCTCTGTTGCCTGTGTCTATGTGCCTGTGGTTCTGTCAGTGTGATCATGTGATGTATCTGACCCCAGGAATGTGTCAATAAAGTTTCTCCTTCCTGGGACAATGAATTCACGGTGTTCTTATTTCAATTTCCAGGAGTGTAATTGTGTTTGCATAAGGCTGATTTCCAAAACAACCCACATTTTCTCGTATTTAGATTTCTCTCTGCATTGTCGCAGTTGAATCTTGTCACTAACAGCAAGCGTTCCAGAAGGTATCCGCTTTGAGGTCTGGTATACGTAACATTCAAAGATGGAAAGCTCACACACAAATAGACAATTTGACATCAAAAACACAATCAAAATTACCGATCTAATTCACTAACATAAATTTAACCAGATAACTTTCAAGTCGTGGGCCTCAGGGTTTCATATAGGCAGCAAACAAAACGCTTCTGTTTGGGAGCGTTGCTGCTCCGTACATGCAACTTAGCGCGATTCCAATATGAATATATTAGGTTGGTTTATAAGTTCCTAGCATTTTTGTTTTGAATGTTGGTATACCAGTTGCTATCGCTATATTTATCGATTGTCATTTTTTACTTGTAGTTCATTGCTGGTACATGAGTTTACATATTATCAATTGGAGATAGTAAGGGGAGCTGCTAGCGCTAGAAAATGTAGTGCCTAGTGGAGACATGGGAATATTTTCAACATTTTAATTCAATAGAGGGATGACAGCAGCAGAGGCCAATAACATTTGCGCCGTGTATGTGGATAATGACACTGGGCAGAGCACGGCGGGAAATTGGTTTTCTCGTTTCAAAGAGAATCGTTTTGACATTAGTGAATCTCCCACGTTCAGGAAGACTTTCGCAGTTTGATGAAGATCTTATAAACGCATTAATCCAAAGATACACGGTAGTGTAGTCAAAAATTGACAAACGTGATGAACTGTGATCGTTCCACCATAGTGTGACGTTTACGTGCAATGGGGAAGGTTCAAAAATGTGCTATATGGTTACCACATGCTCTAAACCAGAATCGCAAAAATCAGCGGGTGGCCATAATGCATCTCTGCTATCTCGTCATCAACTGGCTCATAAACATCACCAGCCATTCCTGTCTTGTGTCGTTACTGCTGACGAGAAATGATGTATTTATGCTACCATAAGGAAAAGACAGGAGCAGTTGAGCACCGAGCGAGGTGGCGCAGTGGTTAGCACACTGGACTCTCATTCGGGAGGACGACGGTTCAGACCCGCGTCCGGCCATACTGAAGTAGGACTTTAATGACTTCCCTACATCGCTCCAGGCAAATGCCGGGATGGTTCCTGTCGAAGCTCACGGCCGACTTCCTTCTCCATCCTTCCCTAATCCGATGGGACCGATGACCTCTGCTGGATACCCACCCCAGAATCAACCAACCAACGAGTACTTGAGCCCAAACAAAGCAGCAACAGCGACAATGAGGTGTACTACGAATTGCTTCCTCGAGCTGAAACGATCACTGCTGACATTTATTGTCAACAACTGAGACGTCTTTCAAACGCGGCACAAGAAGAGCGACCAGAAAGACTGCGTGAAGTGATGCCACTTCACGACAACACCCGCCCGCATTCTGATAGACTGGTGAATCACTGTACAGGAGTTGGGCTGGGAAGTCATTCCGCACCCACTTTATTCACCTGATGCTGCGCCCTCAGATTTTCACCTTTTCTGCGAACAACCTTCAAGGAACTTCCTTCCTGGATGAAAATGTGCTACGAACATAGTTCGATGTGTTCTTCGCCTAAAAATCACGTAATATCTACAACTGCGGAATCTAAAAGTTACCCTTCTGTCAGCACGCTGTTATAAATCGTGAAGGAGAACGTATAACTGATGACTAAAGCCTGTGTTATGTGTCTCTGTCGTGTTTATTAAACTTTTGTCTTTCCGGCTTCCGTGCGGTAAGTGAAGAAACATGAACTATGGCGACGTTATTACAAACAGGACCGTCGTGCTATTATTGTTTTCTTGGCTGCCGAAGGACAAACAGCACCGAGCGAAGTGGCCGCGCGGTTTGAAGCACTATGTCGCGGATTGCGCGGACCCTCCCGCCGTAGGTTCGAGTCCTCCCTCGGGCGTGTGTGTGTGTGTGTGTGTGTGTGTGTGTGTGTGTGTTGTTCTTCGCATAAGTTAGTATAAGCGGTATGTAAGTCTAGTAACCGATGACCTCAGCAGTTTGGTCCCTTAGGAATACACACACATTTGAACATTTGATAAACAGACATCCAACGGAGAGTGAAGAATGTGTATGACGCAGCATGTCTGTCGGAAACCATCCGTTGCAGAATCGTACGACAAAGGGTGCTGCTGCTCCACGATAAAGTACGTCCCCATATCGCAAGTGTCCTAACGCAAAAGTTACGCCAAGTGTGAGTCACCCGAACGCAGTCCGTACAGACCTGATCTCTCGTGCGGTCTTAGGCGCCTTGCTTCGGTTCGCGCGTCTCCCCTCCGTCGGAGGTTCGAATCCTCCCTTAGGTATCGGTGTGTGTGTGTGTGTGTGTGTGTGTGTGTGTGTGTGTGTGTCTGTGTGTGTGTGTGTGTGTTTTGCCCTTAGTGTAAGATAGTTTAACCTAGATTATGTAGTGTATAAGCCTAGGGAGCGATGACCTCAGTAGTTTGGTCCCATAGAACTTACCACAAATTTCCAATTTCCTGATCTTTACCCGTGCTATTCCACGCCTTCGGTCGCTTAATTAAATACCTTGAAAGGTCTACGATTCTTGTCGAACGATGATGTGCAGCAGGCAGTTCTTCACGAGCAGGACACTTTGGTTTTCAAAGCAGCTCCACAACGTACGTCGGCGCCAAACCGTGAAGGCAGCGCAGCGGTTTAAGGACGCCACGACCCGACCGTAGCGTGGAAAAATACAAACAGCTCGGTTTGCTGAACTTGTTTCCGTTTGGAAATGCTACCTGAGTCTTTATAACCTCGGATGGTGTCTCCAGCATTAGGAGAGGAAACGATAGGCACAAGAATATACCTTGGAACACGGTCCATTGCCCATAAAACAAAATTCACCAACAACTGAAGAATTTTCCCAGCAACTGCCAGCCAGTAAACATTTTTCGTCTTTCGCACGGACGACTTTCTTCTGTCAGTCGACTACTCGTGGCAAGTGCGTGTACTGCAGCGTCCCTAGCGTGTTATTTCTGTACGCTTGACTCTCGCTAGTTGTCGCTTATAGTTTACACGTCAGCGTTAAAGTTCAGTGTGTCGTGAGAGCTGACTACTGTGCAATGTGACCCTCGAACAGTGAAAATGAGGTTGTTAGGTACTGTCGTTCTCACAGAAAGTCGAATTATTGTAACAGAATTAAGGAACTTGCAATGAAAATGGATACATCAACGGCCAAAGCAAAATTTACAGTGTAGTTTCTTAAAGAAACTGAAACACTGGGAAAGTGTCGTGCAAACATTTCAAAACAATAACATTCATTCGCTCAAGAATGCATATACAAAAACATAGGAAACAATATACAGAAGGCAAAAATTAGCTTCTTTTTGTGTCTTGCATTCTTTCAAACTACCTAATAGTACTGACATTTATTTCTCTCGTTCAATAGATCTGATTTTTTTCACTGTAGAAACAATATTCATTAAAAAACATTTTTCTATTTAACTCCATGTTATATTATTATTAATGAGAACAGAGCAGTGAACAGTTTTATATAAGTTTTAGTCTTCGCCGTACTCTGTTATAGCTGTCGTTCTTTCCGCACACGTTATGATGACGTATTTTTTTACATCCTTGTCAGCGTAGCACAAATTGATGCTCTTCAGTCGGTTCCCGTAATTTGTGTGTGGTACATATTTTGTGATGAGACCTCTTTATTGCGAGTCTAGTTGTTACATACCTGTGACTTCTATATTCTCTGCTCCAGCTATCATCGGGCATGGCTGGTATGTTGTAGGGCTCAAGAACTTCCCACTTGTTCTTCTGGTCTATAATGTTAATCAGTTCGTGGTATGGTTCTGTGTAAGGTTGTCGTTGTTGTAATACGATGAGTTCTGTGAAATAAGTATGGGTTCATATGAGAGTCGGGATGAAGCTATTTTTGACATCTCTTCTTATTATGCACAGTATTGACTTCTTCTTAGTCCAGGTACTGTAAGACTTAAATACATCTCGGCTTACACTTAATTAGTCTCTCTTGTTGGAGAACAGTGGTAGGACAAATACCAAGTCGTTATCTTACACTGTGGCACAATATAAGGCGCACAGTACTATCAGCTGACTTCCTCCACGAAGTCTCTCGTGTAAAACGAACTTTAGGCATTCGTTATCGCCGTACAGCAGTAGCAGACAGTCGTCTTCCATTCATCTCCATAAGTATGCATAGGAGTTTCTTTAATGATTTTACGCAGTTGTACGTACTGGCAGCTGGATGTGCGTATGGACTGATGTTTCTTGCTATGTCCAGAAGTAAGCAGCTTCATGAACTGTTTTCAGTACAATTTCCAAGAAGTTTGAGTCTGTCTACACTGCATGCTGTATTGAAAACACACTCCATACGTGGTTGTCTCAATACTCTCTAGGTGATATTTTTATTTACTACTGACTTACGAGTATTTTTAAACGTTAAGTTTCTTTTTTTTTCACTCAAACATTTGATGAAAGTCAACTTCCACACCCATAAAAGTTTGAGAACAATTATTTTTTAAATAACTACCGGTTTGAACCGTCTGATCTTCTCCAGGTATCCTGTACAGAAACGGAGAGGAGAATGAGCTATGGCGTAACCGTCTAGGGCGAACATGATTACAAAAACTGATGTAACATTAAGGAATATACTAAAAAGAATATATAAATATTATTTACCCGGCCCTGTATGTCAAAGTTCTTATCATTAAAAAAAAAAAAATTCACGGAACTGCAATGGAAATGGCAAAAATTATATGGAAGAATCCAAAGGAACTGTTACTCGTATTTACTCTTGAAGGAATTCGCTCACAGAAGAGCTTCTTGAATGTTGCTCTTCAGTTTGGGACCCTGGCCAGGTGGAATTAATGTAGGAGACAAAAAAGATCTGTATGCATGAGCCGCTAACGGTATGCTCTGTAAACGGAGATCTACAAGTTTTTGTATAGCGAGAATTTGTTCCAAACAAAGGAACATGTTACTCGCTCCTTCGTATGAAGCATAATGGTAAAATCGGATAAAACATAGCTGATGCGGAACATATTAATTCCTTACTCTTTTCACGAGTAAATTGCACCATAGAAACAACTGCAGACACGGTTTCACAGTTATTACTGTTAACCTTACAATCCACAAACATACATAAAATTGTTTCCTTCTTTTATAAATATCTCATATAAAATATTCTCTTTGTTCAGCATATAATTTAATAATATTTTAAAATTTAAAATTTTCAATGCAGTCAATAATATTCTTTTGTAAAGCATCTTCTCGTCACATACACTAGCATCAGCTGTAACTTAAAAGCTTTACTTAGTTTAAGCATGTTCAGTTTCCTCTGATGCTTCTACCAAAACTCTGAACAGAAATACGTATTACAAGTAATATTGTCATGTAAATGTGGCAGAGTTTTCTCGCTGATAATAAGAAAGTTGTCGGCGGTGTATTTACTTGCAATTTATGAAAGACTATAAACTATTTACGTGACATTTTAATTAGAGTAACTAATGAATTACTAGGTACAGTTTGCGAAACAGCAAATAAATCAGCCTTCGAGATTTTAATTTTAGATAACTTCAGGCAAAATAAACAAGTTGCTCTAATATGGAGGTCTCCGTATCTTACTAAACGTCTTGACCAGAACGAAGTAAAGGAGTTACATTACAGAACGACACTATAAATAATGTGGTGGAAACAAACATTTGCATATCTTTGCCACTTGTGCATGTTACAGCTTGACGGGTGACCAATACTACATGAAGTCTTGATTTTGGACTCTCGTACGAGGAGAATTCATATCACCGCTGCTGCACAGTTTCTTGAAAGACATCATGTTTACGCCAGTGACTCTTAAACTTTTTATTTCCACTATTACACTTTTGGCCTTAGGCCATTACCAAGTGCAGATATTTTGAGCTTAAGTCATGTCTACGTTATAAAAGATGACAGATTTATACGTCGTTGTAATTTGCTGATATATACATTCGTAACGCTGCTATGAAAAGTTAATTAGTTGCTGCCAGTAACTGGTGAGTGACAACTTATTAGGCAATGTGTCTTAGGGTGGTGAGCAAATATTGCAGATGTATTTCGTTGCTCAATATTTTGACTGGTGTTAGCGTCAAGGTAGCGAAAACACATGAGACTACCATTTCAAACACTGCATGCGAAGAGTAACAGACAGAACTAATGTGAATCAGGCTGGATATCTGGATTACTATGGTCGTTCCATTTTAAATCGATCCTTACGCTGGTCTTTAGATCTATTACGGATACGTGACTATCTTCAGTAATTCACCGCCAGTCATGTAACGGAATAATAGAACGTTTTTCCTACTATTTGTGCGCAATGTACTACATACACTCCTGGAAATGGAAAAAAGAACACTTTGACACCGGTGTGTCAGACCCACCATACTTGCATCGGACACTGCGAGAGGGCTGTACAAGCAATGATCACACGGACGGCACAGCGGACACACCAGGAACCGCGGTGTTGGCCGTCGAATGGCGCAAGCTGCGCAGCATTTGTGCACCGCCGCCCTCAGTGTCAGCCAGTTTGCCGTGGCATACGGAGCTCCATCGCAGTCTTCAACACTGGTAGCATGCCGCGACAGCGTGGACGTGAACCGTATGTGCAGTTGACGGACTTTGAGCGAGGGCGTATAGTGGGCATGCGGGAGGCCGGGTGGACGTACCGCCGAATTGCTCAACACGTGAGGCGTGAGGTCTCCACAGTACATCGATGTTGTCGGCAGTGGTCGGCGGTAGGTGCACGTGCCCGTCGACCTGGGACCGGACCGCAGCGACGCACGGATGCACGCCAAGACCGTAGGATCCTACGCAGTGCCGTAGGGGACCGCACCGCCACTTCCCAGCAAATTAGGGACACTGTTGCTCCTGGGGTATCGGCGAGGACCATTCGCAACCGTCTCCATGAAGCTGGGCTACGGTCCCGTACACCGTTAGGCCGTCTTCCGCTCACGCCCCAATATCGTGCAGCCCGCCTCCAGTGGTGTCGCGACAGGCGTGAATGGAGGGACGAATGGAGACGTGTCATCTTCAGCGATGAGAGTCGCTTCTGCCTTGGTGCCAATGATGGTCGTATGCGTGTTTGGCGCCGTGCAGGTGAGCGCCACAATCAGGAATGCATACGACCGAGGCACACAGGTCCAACACCCGGCACCATGGTGTGGGGAGCGATCTCCTACACTGGCCGTACACCTCTGGTGATCGTCGAGGGGACACTGAATAGTGCACGGTACATCCAAACCGTCATCGAACCCATCGTTCTACCATTCCTAGACCGGCAAGGAAACTTGCTGTTCCAACAGGACAATGCACGTCCGCATCTATCCCGTGCCACCCAACGTGCTCTAGAAGGTGTAAGTAAACTACCCTGGCCAGCAAGATCTCCGGATCTGTCCCCCATTGAGCATGTTTGGGACTGGATGAAGCGTCGTCTCACGCGGTCTGCACGTCCAGCACGAACGCTGGTCCAACTGAGGCGCCAGGTGGAAATGGCATGGCAAGCCGTTCCACAGGACTACATCCAGCATCTCTACGATCGTCTCCATGGGAGAATAGCAGCCTGCATTGCTGCGAAAGGTGGATATACACTGTACTAGTGCCGACATTGTGCATGCTCTGTTACCTGTGTCTATGTGCCTGTGGTTCTGTCAGTTTGATCATGTGATGTATCTGACCCCAGGAATGTGTCAATAAAGTTTCCCCTTCCTGGGACAATGAATTCACGGCGTTCTTATTTCAATTTCCAGGAGTGTATATTTGCGCTGATAGTTAATTGCCAGTCCTTGATCTAATTGTAGAATGCTCTGCAAGGAGTTCTAGAATTTCTACATAACTTTCTGGCGTTGCAACTTTTTTATACTCAAGTGTCCACTTCCCGCTAGCCGTTGTACTCAGTGGCAGCCTCAGAGTGCGTCGCGTAACAGCGCGTCCACACAAATAATATAGACACTTGCCTCCTACGTAAATGGCGCTGATGCCAGGAACTATCTTTTGCTTCCACACAAGACATTCAAATAAGACCTTCATCCGTCAACAGTTACGTCTGCCACCACAGGGAGCACTGAAACCCAAAACTCCTTGATACATCAGCCAAATAGTTCACAGGATAACCCTGTCACGCCGAGATTCCCAAAGGAACTTTAGCAACTTCCTCTCCCACTCTGTCCTGAACTTACCGATTCTACCAACTTTACGTCCACCCTACCCATTCCACCTCACCAGGGATCCTTCTCCCTCCCCTCACCTCCCTATATTTCCCCTTCTTCTCCCCTTTCGCCTTTCTCTCCCTACGCCCCTTTTCCCTGTCATCTTTTGTCCTCACCATACCTCCCCTCTACCTCCCAACAACACCCCAACGTCATCAACACTACGCACTATTCTCGTATCACCATCACCACTCCTGCTCTCATCAACGACCAACCTTTTTCCTACCCCAAAGCAGGTCCAATTTTAGTGCCAGAGAAGCCTTCACTTTATCATCAGTGCTTTGCATCATGTTTTATATTTTTTTACATGTATTCTTATTTCCTTTCGTTTTTACCTTTTATTACTACTGTTTTTAGTTAACTAGAAGGAAGTCATGAAATAAAATCGCCATAACTTTTGAACGGTTTGCGTTAGCATGTTAAAACTGCACGGTTTAATTTTATCCCTTAGAGCTAACAGATTTCTGGGATGTTTACTACTGTATTTTACCAGGTGTCTCAAATAATTCTAGACTTTTCTGTGGGATTAAGGTCAGATAATTAAACGGGTCAGTAACGGGACAGTAGGGAGCCCGGGTATTAAACAAACTAGGAACGCATGGCTATAGCCTTATGAAGGCGGGTGTTGTCATCTTGGAAGACGGTCATGTTTATAGTATACTCATCGAGATGATACATGAGGGGTGATAAAAAAGTTTCCATTCGAAGGCCGTATATTCCAGCATTGGTAAACCAGTCATGCAGAAACACCGTGAGCATTGACGGAATCCTGACATCGACTCACCGGGTTGAAGATATCAGTTTGGTAAAACACTGTGCCCTACTGCGTGAAGAAGTCTTTTACTACCTGCTGCACCCACTCGTTCCATAGGAATCGTCCACACTTCAAGGCCTTTTGAAGGGACTGAAGGCGTGATAATCGCACGCGGAGGAATCAGGACCATAGGACGGGTGCTCGACTGTCTCCTACTTGAGTTGGTGTAATTTCCAAGTTACGACACTAGCGATGTGAGGATGTGGGTTTCATGAAGCAGCTACACTCACTGTAGTGCACCACCCAAAGCTATGGTTTCATTCTTCAGTGGATGTCTACCGGTGTTTCTCCTTTGACAGCCAAGAAAAGAATAACAGCACGTTGGTCCTGTTTGGACGCATTTGGCAATAACGTTGCCATAGTTAATGTTTTCGCATTTACAGGCACGCAGAAATCGATGTTGAACGTACGATGAATGTATGTTTTAGGGCAGTGCAGCGAAATTTGTCGTTAATAGGCTATGGCAGCAAACGACCGTATTGAGTGACTTTGCTAACAGCAGGACATCACCTACAGCGTATCTCCTATGTTCGTGATATCGTTTGCACCACAGATGACTGGCCTGATCAGATGAGTCCCGATTTTCCCGATTTCAGCTGGCAAGAGCTGATGGTAGCGTTCGAGTGTGGCACAGAGCCCATAAAGCCATGGGTCCAAGTTATCAACAATAAACTATGGAAGCTGGTGGTTGCTCTATGATGTGGGCTGTGTCTACATGGAATGGACTTGGTCCTCCGGTACAGATGAATCGATTGTTGACTGGAAATGGTTGTGCTCGTCTACTTGGAGACCATTTGCAGCCATTCATGGACTTTATGTACCCAAACTAATATGGAATGTTTGTGAGGAAGGATACACCATGCCACCGGACCGCATATGTTTCCAATGTTTCCATAAGTGTACATCTACATGATTACTCTGCTATTCACACTTAAGTGCCTGGCAGAGAGTTCATCGAACTATTTTCATACTACTTCCACTCTCGAATGGTGAGTGGGAAAAAGGAATATCTAAATTTCCGCTCTAGCTCTGATTTCTCTTATTTTTTATGGTGATTTCTCCATACATAGGTGGGTGTCAACAAAATATTTTCGCATTCAGAAGAGAAAGTTGGTGATTGAAATTTCGTAGATAGATCTCGCCGCAAAGAAAACCGTCTTTGTTTCAGTGACTGCCACCCCAATTCGCGTATGATATTAGTGACACTCTCACCCCTTTTGCGTGATAACACAAAACGAGCTCCCCCTTTTTGCACTTTTTCGATGTCCTCCGTCAGTCCTAGCTGGTACGGATCCCAGCATAGGACGGACAAGTGTAATGTAGGCTGTCTCTTTAGTGGTTCTGTCGCATCTTCTAAGTGTTCTTCCAGCAATGCGCAGTCTTTGTTTCGTCTTCTCCGCAGTGTTATCTATGTGGTCTTTCCAATGTAAGTTGCTCGTAATTGTAATTTCTAGGTATGTAGTCGAATTGACAGCCCTTAGATTTGTGCAATTTATCATATACCAAAATATATCGAATTTCTTTTAGTACCCATGCGAATGACCTCGCACTCTGTTTAGTGCCAAATGCCACTTTTCGCACCATACAGAAATTATCTCTAGATCATTTTGTAATTGGAACTGATCGTCTGATAATTTTACTAGACGCTACATTAGAGCGTCATGTGCAAACAATCTGAGTGGGCTGCTCAGATTATCACCTGGACCATTTATGTGAATCAGGAATAGCAGAGGGCCCATGGCACTACCTTTCGGAATGCCATATATCACTTCTGTTCTACTCGATGATTTACCTTCTAGCACTAGGAACTGTGACTTCTATGAGAGGAAATCGTGAATCCAGTCACACAACTGAAGACGATACTCCATATGCACGCAATATGATTAATAGTCGCTTGTGAGGAACGGTATCAAAAGCCTTCTGGAAACCTAGGAATATGGAATCGATCTGAGATCCCTTGTCGACAGCACTCATTATTTTATGGGAATAAAGAGCTAGCTGTGTTGCACAAGAACGATATTTTCTGAATCCGTGTTGGTTATGTATCAATAAGCCATTTTCTTCTAGGTGATTCATAATGTTCGAGTACAGTATGTGCTCCAAAACCCTACTGCAAATTGAGGTCAGTGATATGCGTCTGTAATTCAATAGGTTACTCCTATTTCCTTTCTTGACTATTGGTGTGACCTGTGCTACCTTCCAGTCTTTAGGAACAGACCTTTCGTCAAGTGAGCGGTTGTATATGACTTGCCTTTCTTAAGTGATTAGAGTTGTTTCGCAACACTTAAGATATCTACTTTTATGTCACTCATGGTAACAGCTGTTCTGGTTCCGAATTCTGGAATATTCACTTCGTCGTCTTTTGTGAAGGAATTACGGAAAATTATATTTAGTAACTCCGCTTTAGTGACCTCATCATCGGTAACTGGTTCAGCAGCCGCAAAGTATTTTATAAAATGCATTTTAACCATGAGCTGTTTATTTGTCCCATTATTCGTCTACCAGTTTCGGTTATTAACGATCATCCAGGATGTAGGGTACAACAGATTAGTTAAAAGCATCCCTTGTTCCTTTGAAGCTGAACAATACCGAAATTGAAACTTCCTGGCAGATTAAAACTGTATGCCAGACCGAGACTCGAACTCGGGACCTTTGCCTTTCGCGGGCAAGTGCTCTACCATCTGAGCTACCGAAGCACGACTCACGTCCGGTACTCACAGCTTTAGTAGCTCAGATGGTAGAGCACTTGCCCGCGAAAGGCAAAGGTCCCGAGTTCGAGTCTCGGTCGGGCACACAGTTTTAATCTGCCAGGAAGTTTCATATCAGCGCACACTCCGCTGCAGAGTGAAAATCTCATTCTGAATACCGAAATTGTGCAGTGAAATTACACGATCACTTCGTCTTAAAAATAGTGACAGTGTGTCTTATGAAAAACCGACGGACATCAGAGGAGAAACAAGGCGAACGATTAGTGGTAGAATCCCTCAGTAGTCGAGTTATTTTAATGATAGCCCGTTTGTCAAATGTACTGTATTTGATATAACTTCCTGCAGAGGGATTCTTCCAATAATTGTTCGCCTTGTTTCTCCCGTGATATCTTTTTGACGTAAGATATGACCATTAGTGTCATAAGACCAAGTGTTGGTACAATTTCACTAGTTAATTAAGATATTGTTCAGCTTCAAAGCAGTATGGGATGCTTTTTGTAACTGATCCGTTGTACTGTATATCCTGGATGATGGTTAATAACAGAAACCGGTATATGGCTAACATATGAAAGAAAACAGTTGTTCACGACTGGTTTGAAGAACATTCTGGACATTTCGAGTGAATGATCTGACGACTCAGATCGCACTACACGGATCCTATGGAAGAAAATGTTCAAATGTGTGTGAATTCCTAAGGGACCAAACTGCAGAGCTCATCGGTCCCTAGACCTGCACACTACTTAAATTAACTTAAACTAACTTATACTAAGAACGACACACACGCCTATGCCTGAGCGAGGACTCGAACCTCCGGCGGGGGAGGCTTCGAAATCCGTGACATAGGGCCTTAAACCGCGCGACCACTCCGCGCTGCCCCATGGAGCATACGAGGTGCATTCAGGTTCTAAGACCTCCGATTTTTTTCTCCGGACTGGAAAGATAGAAACATGTGCATTGTTTTAAAATGAGGCCGCGTTCATTGTCAATACGTCCCAGAGATGGCAGCACCGTACTGCAGATGGAATTTTACCGCCAGCGGCGAGAATGAGCATGAGAACTGTTTTAAATACTTAAAATGGCACGTTTTCCTTACTTGAACAGCGTGCAATCATTCGTTTCTGAATTTGCGTGGTGTGAAACCAATTGAAATTCATCAACAGTAGAAGGAGACATGTTGTGATGGAGCTATGGATGTGTCGAAAGTGCGTTCGTGGGTGCGACTGTTTAATGAAGGCAGAACATCGTGTGACAACAAACCGAAACAACCTCGGGCTCGCACAAGCCGGTCTGACGACATGATCGAGAAAGTGGAGAGAATTGTTTTGGGGGATCGCCGAATGACTGTTGAACAGATCGTCTCCAGAGTTGGCATTTCTATGGGTTCTGTGCACACAATCCTGCATGACGACCTGAAAATGCGAAAAGTGTCATCCAGGTGGGTGCCACGAATGCTGACGGACGACCACATGGCTGCCCGTGTGGCATGTTGCCAAGCAATGTTGACGCGCAACGACAGCATCAATGCGACTTTCTTCTCGTCGGTTGTGACAATGGATGAGACGTGGATGCAATTTTTCAATCCAGAAACAAACCGCCACTCAGCTCAATGAAAGCACACAGATTCACTACCACCAAAAAAATTTCGGGTAACCGCCAGAACTGAAAAAATGATGGTGTCCATGTTCTGGGACAGCGAGGGCGTAATCCTTACCCATTGCGTTCCAAAGGGCACTACGGTAACAGGTGCATCTTACGAAAATGTTTTGAAGAACATATTCCTTCCTGCACTGCAACAAAAACGTCCGGGAAGGGCTGCGCGTGGCTGTTTCACCAAGTCAACGCATCCGCACATCGAGCTAACGTTACGCAACAGTTTCTTCGTGGTAACAACTTTGCAGTGATTCCTCATGCTCTCTACTCACCTGACCTGGCTGCTAGTGACTTTTGGCTTTTTCCAACAATGAAAGTCACTCTCCGTGGCCGCACATTCACCAGCCGTGCTGCTATTGCCCCAGCGATTTTCCAGTGGTCAAAACAGACTCCTAAAGAAGCCTTCGCCGGTGCCATGGAATCATGGCGTCAGCGTTGTGAAAAATGTGTACGTCTGCAGGGCGATTACGTCGAGAAGTAACGCCAGTTTCATCGATTTCGGGTGAGTAGTTAATTAGAAAAAAAATCGGAGGCCTTAGAACTTGAATGCACCTCGTAGAAAGGCAGTTCGCGTTCACAACATCCTGCATCGGCAACACTTTCGCAACCATATACGGCTATAGCGGCAGCATGGCTCAATATCTCTGCAGGGGACTTCCAACGACTTGTCGAAACTATGCCACGCCGAGTTATTGCATTACACCGGGGAAAAAAAAAGTCCGACACGATGTCAAAAGGTAACCAGTGACCTTTTTCACGTCAGTGTATGTTGCTAGGAAGGAGAAACCGTGTGTCCATTACATGGAGACCCCTTTGCAACGTTCACTCTGAAACTAGTCGAGATGGCCCTCTACTCACTAACAGCAGTGCAACTGATTGCAGTGTCTACCTTATCTGAGAACCAGAATTAACACATCCGGTAACAGAGACCACATAGAGCGACTGCTTCACGAGACCCTTTGTTGGGAAACCGAGGCGCGACGTTCCGGCGCAGTTGGCCACGTTTATTGCCGTACGTCGCCTGCGGCTGGACTAACGGGCGCCCTCGACGGAGGCGTCGGCAAGCGGCGCGACGCCGCAGCGTCCCACCCCTCCAGGGGCCACGGCGGGCCTCCATTTTCATTTGCCGCCTCATTGCACCGATTACCGGCAGGCACGCCCGCCTTGGCAGGCGCAACTTGCTGCGGCCTCGCCACCTCTCGCTCATCTATTTCCCCCTCACCTCCCCCGCCACCTATTCCCCTTCTGGTGTTGCACCTTGAGGACACCGGGAGACAGACGATTTCCTGGTTCATCTTTTCTTGTAGTTTCAGAATTTCATCATCTGCCTCCAATTCCATCATGGCAATTGCTATACGTTGGACTAGGTACCCGCCCCAGACAAAATGTCTGCCACAGCCGTAACAGAGTATAAACATAAATTTTCCTCATCGGTAAGTCTATTCGTGAAACCCATATCAAACTCCCTACAGAAGCTACTGAGATTAGAGTAAACATACAGTCATAAATACTTGGCAGGGAAATACCTACAAATGAACGCAAAAGTTTGTAAATCCATCAACGCTACAATCCGATTTCATTGCAAGCCAGCAATGTTGGCTCTAGAGGTTAGTCATTCATGAAGGGACGGTTGTAAACAAATGGTTCACCAAAATGAACGGAAGGACTTAGGAGCAACTTCTGGGGATCAGTTCCCTTCAGATCAGGCTTGTTCCTGGATCCATCTTGTTCACTTGGTCTCGTTCTTTCGGTCCCGTTCATTTGATCCCGTTCGTTCGGTCTCGTTAGCTCGGTCTCAGTTCCTCGGTCCCATTTTCTTGGCATCATCTGGTCGGTCTCATTAGCTCTGTCTCTTTTAGTTGATGTCTTTCAGTCAGTCTCATTCAGTCAATCTCATTCTTTTTCTGATGGTGACTAGTTCTTCCTTTCACTTCCTATGTTCTTCATTTCTGTTTTAGTCAGGCCTCCCGGAGTGGCCGAGCGGTTCTAGGCGCTACAGTCTGGAGCCGAGCGACCGCTACGGTCGCAGGTTCGAATCCTGCCTCGGGCATGGATTTGTGTGATGTCCTTAGATTAGTTAGGTTTAATTAGTTCTAAGTTGTAGGGGACTGATGACTTCAGAAGTTAAGTCGCATAGTGCTCAGAGCCATTTGAACCATTTTTTGCTTTAGTCAATCCCACCTTTCTTCATTCAGTATCGAGTTGTGATTATTTTCCTTCATTGGATTTGCCCACCCCTCTTCATTTTCAAACCATTCTCGAAATCTCGAACCATCCATCTTTGCATACGCCTTTCAGTAACTCGTAAAGAGTAATTTATAATTTCATCACAAGAAACATAACTCTTAGAATATATATATATATATATATATATATATATATATATATATATATATATATATATATATATATATATATATAATTTTTCTACGAGTTATGTGTCTTAAATTTAGTCAAATCTATGTACTAAAACAGCTCCCCGCACCAATTTTCACTTTCCGTCCTCTGAGACTCATCTTGCAATGTTTTGAAGGGAATAATGGCCAGATTACTTAAAATCTATTGTAATTGCATATTCCTATGCTCAGGTCACCAACTCTTTTAATTTAAATTTCATAAATTTCTCATCCCTCTTGAGTTTGGTATGTATATGGTATTCATCCAAAAATTTGATTTTTTTAAAATGAAAGATTTCCAGTTCCGCAGCGTTTACACACTATCTCGAATCACTGTTGCGTTGACATGGTTTTAAATGTTCCGAAGACATATTTCATATCGGTTCTGCCTCATTTGAATTCTTCAGAAGCTCTGTTGTAACAGGGATTGTGCGTCAGACGCTATGCATCTCAGTTTTACGTACTTCATTTTTCTTTTTCGTTACAGGAATATTTATCTCGTCTCCAGTATCTGTTTCTTCCGTGATACACAAATTTCTTGCTATTCTTAACGCAGTTTAGAAACTTGATCGCGCTGCAGATGTTCTGTTATTGTCATTCTGGAAAATTGAAAACAGTACGTTGTGCACTGAAGTAGATATGAATGTAACACAGGAAAATAAGAGTCCAAAGGATCTATTATTATGACTTACATTAAAAATCTGTTGATGTGCCTCATCCACTTTCTTAAGCGTATCTAATCTGGCTTACGTTTTTCACTGTTCAGTACACTATACTCGTCTCTATGAAATGAGTTCTATCTTTCAGACACTGACCGCCTATTATTTGCGCAAACACTGTGAATGTTCACATACCGTTGTAAAGACGAATTGTAGTTCCCAGTCGTATTTAAATGACTGAGAACGCTTTGCTTTTTTGCAGTACTCGCCATTTCTCATTGCGTATCACGCAAGGCTACAGTCGCCAGACGGGAGCTAAGCTGGGTGTGCTTCTGGTACCACGCAAACAAGGAAGCGGAACCGTCGCCGTCATTTGGTATACGCGTCTAGCTTCAGATGTGCGCACCTGTGACGCACTTCCGCACATCTGCACAGAGTGAGGCATTTCGCCGGCCCTCAAAAAATCTTTTCAACATTCCTGAACAGCTGTCATCTTCCACGCAGTAGGTGTCATATTTTATTTCAAACGTGTCTCGGATGATGTATATGAATGTACGTTTCTGTGCTGGCGTAAAAGTGAAGCACCGGTATGAATATCAGGAACGGTAGAGCAGAGAGCGCTGTGAAGATGACGCCAGCCAATAGTACGCTGACCGACCCGTTTCTAGGACGACACCGAGACAGCAGCGGTCTCTACATGAAGAGAACATAAGCGCCGCGCCGCCTGGCCACGGCCCATTTGAAGACTAGAGGCTCAACAGCAGCGACTTAGGAACTGTATTGCTTCACTTGTATTGCTTCACTTGTATTGTGTATACTGAGGGGATTTTCTTATTTTGTCTGTCGCCCATTGCTTCCGACACACCATTGTAAATTCTCAAAGTTAAGTATTGTCATATATCTTACTGTTACTGGGGCTAATCCCATAAGCAACGTCTATTATAGACCTGTTTATTTGTGCAATTGTTTACATTAGTTCATAGCTTGAACATTTATCTATTTTTCGACATAATCACCATTCCTGCCGATCCAGGTTTGTAGACGCTGTGGCAGTTTTTGTATGCCCTTGTCATAGCAGCTCGCCGCCATGCTGTTCAGAAAGTTATGAACCTCTTCTTTCACCTCGTTGTCGGAGCGGAATCGCTTTCCGGCCAAATGTTCATTTAACCTAGGGAACAGTTAATAGTCACTGGGCGCCAAGTCAGGACTATATGGTGGGTGGATGATTATGTTCCACTTAAACTGTTGCAGGAGAGCAACGGCTTGCCGAGCGGTGTGTGGGCGAGAGTTGTCATGGAGAATGTGTACGCCCTTGCTCAACATTACTCTTCTCCGGTTCTGAATTTCTCGTTTGAGTGTTTTCAGAGTCTCGCAGTACCTGTCAGCGTTAACTGTGGTCCCAGCGATTCAGCTCCGACGCGGAGGTGAAATAAGAGGTTCATAACTTTCTGAACAGCATGGCGGCGAGCTCGTATGACATGGCCATACAAAAACTGCCACAGGGTCTACAAAAATGCATCGACAGAAACGGTGATTATGCCGAAAAATAGCTAAATGTTCAAGCTATGAACTAATGTAAACAATTGTAGAAATAGGTCTATGTACTTTTGGGATTACCCTCGCATATTAATACGATTTGCTTCAATTTTTGTCTAGCTATCCGAGAAAGCAGTTTTCCTAGACACCCCATATTCGACGAGTAGACAAGACACAAAAATTTCAGCTTACAGAAGAAATTTATTATCTTCGCTACATACTATGATCCTACAAAAATTATTTCTTACATTGCCAAAAAAAGCCCAACAACATAATATACTTTTGATGCTGACAAAAGAAAATGATCTACATGAAGAGAGGTTAAGTACCTAACTTCCCTGTGGACTATCAATTTTAGTGTTTAGACATTACATCTGCGCTCTCGTGTGAACTGAATGCTTGTAATCAATCCACAGTGGAATTTAAATATGAAAAAAAGGAATTCAGACATTAACAAATTGATAACTTGATAAATTGATTGATTACTTTCGTTTATATTTTTCTCCTTATTTTCTCATAGATTCGAAACCATTCCCCAGAAGAAGAACGAACGGTACTTTTATCACTGTTGAGACGCGATTTGTATGTACAGTGCCACGTAGAACTGTCCAGAAATGTGTACCAGTTTAATAAAAAAATTCTGTTGTCATCGCAAAATAGCTCGTCTTTCACGATCATTATCAGTATGATTTCAAGCGTGCGAGAAACCTGAATTCTAAACGGTGACGTCAACCCTGTACAGTGTTGTTTCAAATGTCTAATTGTGATGTTGTAATAGGGTACACGCCCCTCAATGTTTCGCTAATTCGATAGCGTGCTGTAATAGCGCTCTCCGAGAGTGCACTTAAGTCACAGGATCCCATTTTGCTGTAAGCAGAAAATGCAGTTTTGCTAATAGAACTACGCTGTTTTCACGAGTAACATAATCGTGGTGATACCAAAGCTATGATGAGGTGACATAGGAGGTTGGATGAAAGCTTGAATCATCCCAGCTTATTTAATCCGCATTAAGCCCTCTAACTAGATACTCGATTACATCTTGCACATAGATACAAAGGTGCGAAACATTCAATTACGTGGACACTGATTTGGAATTTTGTCATAATACTGCTTACAGATTACAGCATGTTTACACAAAATCGCTTGGATACTGAATATGTCACAGAGTTGCAGTTAGTGAAATTTACATAGCTCTTCGTTCTGCGTAGCAACATAAAAACTTAACACTGAAATTAGTACATTTCTGTTGTATCGGCAGTCTTCAGTATTTAGCAGAAAATGGAATATGAATCAATCGCTGTTTTTATTACGTAAATAGGGCTAGGTGGAAGGCCGAAGATATCCAATATAATGTGTAAACTTTACGTTTCAACAATAGGTACTTTCAAGTCTTAACAGTAAACTGATAAAAAACGACTGTTTTTGTTTTGCGACACTCAACACATCGCTCTGCTTGCCGGTTTATTCTTGGAGTGAAACAGTGGAACAACATCTTATCCACAGCAAGAAAATCATCGCATAGAAGCAGTTGCATCCTTTTTAAAGCAGACCATAAATCTCGGTAAAATTCTGCGCTGAGATTTGTACTCCCATTTACTGGCGTTCCGTCCTCGCATGCGGATTATATCTTCAGCTGTAAAACGCTCTAGGGTTCTCGACTTTATAGACCATTACGACGTGAAATACTTAAGACAATCACATTTTCGATTACAAAGAATCGATCCTAAGAATTACTTTCTTTGTGCGACGTCGACAATCATACTACATTTAATTCAGATCCATCCCCCTTCGTTACAATTAGGATGGTGTTCATACACTTCTTTACCTCTCAATAAAAGTTTTCAGGACAGTGTACTGTCTTGGCTAAAACGCTAGACTCACGGAATTTTATTTCGCGATATCCACAAAGCAAAGCAGTTTTCTCTGTGGTCCACTTACCAGTTTGTGGAGAGAGACAGCTTCGCTACACCAGTATAAAATGGAAGGCGACAGTAACTGATAAACACCATAAATCACACCAGTTCAGAAAAAAAACAATAACTTGAACGACTAGAAATAGGACGTTCATATTGCCAGGACACATACGTTAATATGCTCTGCAGAAATGATTAACATTTGAACTATGTCGGCCGACGGGTTCAAGCTTAACATCGATATCTCGGCGCAATGCCACCTACCGGTAAAATATGGCTGTGGGTTTCGTAGTTGTTATAAACCGAAGGTAAGGGATCTGTGTGACTTGAGCAAATGTGCAGGATGCCTCGCAGACGTATGCGCAAACCGTGCCGTCAAACCAGTAAATATGAAATAAGGCGCAACGACGGTGCAGAAACATGCTAGTCTACAATGGCGTATGGAACAGCCTCGCTGGGGACAGGATGGTGTGAGATAGTGTTTTCGGACGAAGTCAGGTTCTGCTTGTTCGAAAATGATGGCCGCATTTGGTTCGCTGCAGACAGGGAGAGCGTCATTGCAGTAATTGTATTCGCACAAGACATAGCGTCCCAACTCAAGGTCTTATGGCGTGAGATGCTATTGGCACAACCACAAATTACAGTCAGTATTATAATATAAAATATTTAATTAGCTATAGTTATATATTTTATTGTAGAATAACCTATTCTACACCCAAAAAATAAGGAGTTACAATGCTAGGTAAATATATAACTTAAATTAATCAATTGATATTAGTAAAATAAACAATATATAAAAAATAAACTATATATATATATATATATATATATATAGTTTATTTTATTAATACCAATTGATTGTTTTAAGTTATATATTTACCTAGGATTGTAACTCCTTATTTTTGGGGGTTAGACTAGGTTATTCTGCTGATATATATATATATATATATATATATATATATATATATATATATATATATATCAGATAGTGCAAAAAAGTAATATGGCCCTGTGACTTCTGACTGAACTGCAGTGGCAGTGTTGACATTAATTGATTCAGAATTGATCACTTTCAATTAAAAATGGGGCACACTGATGTTATATTCAGCTATTGAACACCAGATGTAAATGTTGAACCTAAAATTAATAAAGAAAGTGACTTGGAATTTCAACTACTTGATTGAAAACAGATGCAGTCGATTAAAACAAATTTATTTTAACTCACGACCTTCAATCATCACATTACTAGACTCACCTATCAAGCAGTGGTAATAAATTGCGTTTGTGTGGAGTAAAGCACGAGAACTCAAAAGTAATTCCTATCGACTGACCCAGGCGTAATCCAAAGGGCGAGAAGAATTCTACAATACATTTCCCATGAAACCCTCGTGGAAACTTTGCCGACGTTATCCAACAAATTAATCAGTGGCCGGAGACGGCACGATATCAACGAATACAGCGTGGCAGAGCGGCATCATTGTGCAGATGTCGGCCGACCTCATGGTGCTGCAAGGCTGCGCATGTCTATTCACTCCTAGCTATCTTACTCAGTATATAGCTGAACCAAAACTTCCTATCTCCAAGCTCAGTCGTTCCATTTGCTAGGTCCTAAACTGCAGAGATGCTCACTCTTTCCCAGGCAAGCTGAGTAAAGAATGCCACGTCCGCACTCTAGGCAAGCTGTGAACAGAAGACTTCTACTCAGACTTCTGCCGGTCCACTCTTCACCTCGGTTTCCCCTCCAGCAAAATCACTTATGCCAACTGCATCACAAGTTGCGTTAATTGTGCATTGCTTCCCAGCACTGACCAATGCCTGCTCTGGGAAGTGAACAAATTCCCACAAAATTTCCCTTCCTCTCAACGTTTTCTATTTAGCTCCCCCCAGGCCACCCATCAAGGTTAGCGTCTGCACAAACACCAATTTTTATGGAATTCTGACTCCCAGTAGAGTACTTCAAATTGCTTGGTTCTATGTTCCCATCGGAGGCTGGCGTATTTGATGCTGTCGCTCTTCACCTGATTTACTTCAGGCTCTGTGGACAGTGAATTCAGCATGAAGTTGCTGTAGCCACGAACATACATATTTTGATCTCTGTTGACTGATCCACCATAGCTTTGCATGGCTTTGTCGCATGTTTCACAGAAAATGGGACGACAGACATTTATCAACAGGCATACAAGTTCTCCGTCTGTTTCCCGGTACACCAGCATGGAGTTGGGGTCAACCACCCACTCACTGTCACTCATCTTAAGGCAGCTGGAAGCCGCGCCATGTTACCGCTTTCTCAGAGCTTGAGCCGCCCTAAGCTGCCTATTGCCGCTTCCCTTAGCTGTTCCCCAGCTGGCCACAGTCGACTCTAAATGCTTCCCTGGGGTAAAGTAGAGTCCAGTAAATCGACTCGTTTCCACAAAGTTTTCATGTCGTGTGCATTACTTTAAAACCATCACCTGACATTAATTATTCCAATACGTCCATACTATACCCTCTACAAGATACATTGTGCTTTGTCAGTCATTTTTTGTTCAGCCCTACTGTTCGCTCAACGTGAGTTAGGTGACCTTTAATGACTTCATGTAAGGGGCATAGTTCTTGGCATCTTACAGTATATATTGTGTTAAATGTGTGCGTGTCCAGGGCACTGTAACCAGTGTGACCTAAGTGAATGACATTCTGCATTCTGCGAGCCCCAGCTGTACCGTTTCTGCACAACACCTAAGATGCCATTTTTCAGCAAGACAATGAACGACCACATGTTGCAACTGAACATTTGCGCTCTTGGTGCCACAGATTGTCAGTTTTTTGCCCTGACTTGTCAGATCACCCTACTTGTCGCCAATTCATAATGCGTGGAACATGGTGAAGCAACGTATGCAGCGCTGTCACCCCATGCTAAACACTGTAGATGAACTTTGCAACCAGGTGAATGCAGCATAGATGGCTTTACCACAGACCATGATTCGTGCCTTATACGGGTCGATGCCGCCAGGCATGTAACAAGTTATCAGGGTACAAGACGGACCCTGTGCCTACAAGGCAACAGGACACATGCTGAACCGAGGTGACTGAAATGGTAATCATTTCTGAAGGACATAATTATATGCATGTCCTGTGAATATAAATGTTCTGTCTCTAGACGTTCAATGTGTTGTTTTTTTTTCTGAACATGAGCACAATTTTAAAAGAAAGAATGAGAAAGATAAATAACATAAACTGTGGATGATAACTTTGATAAAATAATATGCAGCAATTATAACTATCGATTACTAGTAATAAGGATCGCCTGTCAGACATTCTAATATGGATTAAGTATCTCGTCACGAATTGTGGTTTCATCTATGTAGCTCATAACGTACATATAAATTGACCTGACATGAATTACGGTTCCGTTGGTTGGTTGGTTGTTTGGGGGAAGAGACCAAACAGCGAGGTTACCGGTCTCATTGGGTTAGGGAAGGATGGGGAAGGAAGTCGGCCGTGCCCTTTCAAAGGAACCATCCCGGCATTTGCCTGGAGCGATTTAGGGAAATCACGGAAAACCTAAATCAGGATGGCCGGACGCGGGATTGAACCGTCGTCCTTCCGAATGCGAGTCCAGTGTGCTAACCACTGCCCCATCTCGCCCGGTACGGTTCGCTTAGGCATAATAGTTAATAGTAACTTCAGACCTTTCTTAGATGATATAATTGTCGGCGCTGAAGAATTTGTGAAAGAAATTCCTGAAATATTCAGTCGGATCTTGATAAAACTCCAAAGTGGGTGCAGAGATTTGAACTTCCTTTAAATATTAAGAAGTCTAAGTTTATGCGCTTCACAAAACGAAAACACGTAGTACCGTATGACAATAATATCAAAGATTCACAATTTGAATCGGACAACTCATACAAATACTTGCATGTTACAATTTGTAGGGATATGGAGTGGAACGATCACATAGCCTCAGACGTTGTTAAAGCAGGTGGCAGAATTTGTTTCAGTGGTTAAACAATAGGGAGAAGATCAGTTTACAAATGTAATTGCTTACAAAACACTCTTGCAATCCACCTCACAATATCGCTCGTATTGTGACGTCATGTCTCCTGAACTATGATATATAGGTGGTTGTTACGCACCCCCCCCCCTCCCCCCCCTCCCCTGCTGCCATCCCAATTATTGTTGCTTGACTTTAAGCGATATGTGTACCAAGTCGGGTTGAAATCGGTCCACTGGTTCAGGAGATGTGGAACATACGTATACCTATACACTCACTCACACTGTCACAAACACACACACACACACACGCACACATACATACGTAGTTTTTATAATATTTGTGGATTCCAAGACAGTTTTATTTTCCCCACTCTGTATACACCGAATCGACACACCTCTTCACACATTTCAAATTTATTCTAATTCCAAACACAATTACCTTGCTCAAAATTTTGTTTTCATGTACAATTTATCGTGTTAGGCGCCATTTTGGCCTTTTTATTCGTGAGTAGATACGAGTACACAGTCTTCGAGAAAATTAAAAGAAAAAATTACGAAACCATTTACAGAAATACTGAATTATTTCGCCGCTAAGCATCTCTGATTATTTCGCTTTCTAATTTGAAAAGCTGTAGTGCTGCTCCCCAGTCCAATGTATAATCCCAACCGAGAAGCAAAAGTGGGGTTTGATTGCTGTTGTACGGTAGACCGTGACGCAAAGAAACTCTACGCATGGAGAAAATAAGAAAGCGAGGAAGGAGAAGTGAAAAGGTCGCGCCTGAAGCAAGAGGGTGGACGAGTCTCGGAATTAAAAATTCAGGCCTTATCTGCGCAGCGCAGCACAGCGGGCGCCAACGTGGCAACACGGCTCGGTGCTGTACTATATAGCAGGCAAATTAACGCCTGTCCTGAGCTGCTACCGAGGTATTACCACCAACTCAGAGGGCTTGTACACTCAAGCGTAGTAAGCCTTCTACTGTACTGATCATTTCACGTTTTTGCTGTCGCCTCTTCATTTGCAAAAGATAAAGTGTTGTTTTGGATTATGTGCTGTCCGACGATTATCATGGATATTCTTTGTTATACCGATTCCTTTGGTTCTGGACCAGATGCACCTCAAAGGGCTCTCGGATGTATTTGGTACACCATTCTTAAATGTTTGTTGTTATTTAGAAACTAAGTGATGCCTACAAGAATTGACAGTTTGTCTTATTCACACCGACAGTTTTACATGAGATTTAACTGGAGAATGAAATTTGACCACTGGTAAAGTTTTGTTATACTATTTTTTAAGTTCATTGTTCCTTACAGATTACACGGTTTATCTTTTAATTCGATTCCTGATGTTGAAGGAGCTTCGAAAATCAAAGGCGAGTATCGCGTATATACATGAGGTGGTATAAAAAGTTCACAAAAACTAAATTTTTCACGCAAATGGTTTCAAGTAAACAGAAATGCCGCCGTTAGGTACCTCCCTATACACCGTTCTGGAATTAGTGTGGCAAGGGGCTGGTTGGTTTGGTTACTTGCTGGTGGCTATATTTCGACTGCCGTGCGTTTTTGCGATGGCTGGCCTGAAGGAGCAGCGTGTTTGTATAGAGTTTTGTTTTGAACTTGGGAAAACCGCTGCATAAACACATCAAGTGTTGAAGCAAGTTTTTTGGGACAACACTTTAGGTCAGCCAGACACGTTACTGGTATGAGTTTCAAAAACTGGCGGATATCTATTGATAATGAGCACCGATCTGATCGGTAGTCAAATAGAAAATGATCATAAAGTGAGACACGTGAATCTACAATATCGTATACAGATCATCTATGACCTCTGGAGCACCTTGGGAATAAATTGTGATACATGTGAAGGCTTGAGCATTAAATGCATTGCAGCGAAGTTTGTGCCACTACTGTTTCTAGCCGATTACAAGCGATATTGCATTAAAGTCTGCAGGGAATTTGAACAATTGCTTCAATGCGATCCATATTTTCCTTCGAAGATAGCGCTGGTGACGAAAGTCGAGTTTATTTCTATAGGCCTGAAACTAAGCTGGAATCGTCGGAAAGGAAGAACCCTGTTTCAGTCCGAGACAGAAAAACTAAAATGCAGGTGTAAACCCTTCTGTACTGTTTTTAGTGGATGGGGTTTTCCATGGAGTTCCAAAGCGAAGTTCGTAGCCTTTTGAGGGAGGGCAACGTCCACAGAAGAGATGTATGAAAGACTGGGTTGTCCATCATGAAAATTCACAACCGCATATACCTAAAGTTGATCAGCGAGTTTTAATTAGAAACAAAATGACAGGTGTAAAAACCATTCGAAAGCAAAACTAGCACAGAATATTTTTTTAATGCAAGACGACAGGCTTCAATAGTCTCAGTGTCATCTTCAGGCCTTAAACATTTTTTGTCGTGAAACATGTTTATTTTACGCTGAACCTAGTGCACAAGATGTCAACTCGGCACATTACCAACGTTTGTCACCGCTAAAATAATTAAAAAATTTAAAAACACGCAGTATCTTGTCCAAAAGGCTACATCCATATACATATTGCTCGCAGATGCTTCTTACATGATACAAATACGGTGCACAATACCACATCTGTTTACATACGCAGGACACATACTAAACAGTGCTTGTGGACTCGTGTTTTTAATTAATAAATGTTTGAAATTGTCATTCTGCGCTTTATTGGTACAGACCTTGCTCCACATTCCATACTGAGACACATACTGCTGTGTATCGCTCTTAACATTCAAATAACACTGGTGTAAAAAATAAACGCAAGACGGAACCGAGCCGTACTGAAAGTAGGCGTGAGAGCGAAGAGTAAAGTGGGCATCATTCTTGTCAACAGCAAGTACCGTGAGTGTACGGAACAAATTTGTTTCCACGCACGGCAAACAACGCATACTGCCAACATAAGCACTGTTGTACAGATATTTTCAGCGCAATACAGCTGCAAACTTATTGGGATTAAGAAATCAAACGAAATGCAGTTCCTCTGTGATGAGCCTTTGGAGATCACGAATCCGAAATACCAAAATTCTGAGAAAACATCCTGGAACAAATAGGGAAATTTTGTCGGTAGAGTTCGGTTTTTCTCCATAAAACCTGTAGGGCTTTGGTGCACGTACGTGAACTGAGCCAAAAATACCAGCTTTTTTTCTGTGCGCTTCGCATTGTACATTACGAAGAAATTCTATGTTTCAAGTACTCTTTACTAAGTTATATGATAAATGTCTAATTAAAGTAATTAACTGCATCTGGGTTTCAAAAATAGCGAAATAGAAGGATACATGCTGTAACTTTAATACGAAGCTACGGTAAGGGCGGTGTTAATTATAAGCAATAACAAACACCGTAAGCAAGCAAAGTAGAGAGGAAAAAAGAGAAGAGATGGAAAGTAAGGCGCGCGGAGAACGATGTTGCAGTCTGGAAGTAAACAGCCGGCGATGAGCTGCTTCTTCTCCGGCCTGAAAGTTTGAGCAGAAATCCCGAGGCCAAACACGCCTACTGCTGAGAGGCTACGCCCTTCCTGAGTGGATCTTAACGTCGCTTTCTCGTGACGATAAAAGGCGGGGCGTGTGCGCCGGCAAAAGACCGGCAAACGGCGAACACTGCCGATGGCATGCCTGTGATGCAAATCATAGCGAAACGGCCGGGGAGTCTGTCGGGCTTCCGATGGAAAGACATTAATTTGGTACGAAGGGTGCGGTTCCAATAATAGATTATAAATTGAAGGAGAGTCTATATCAGCATCTATATATACGGCGTATCAGAAAATCATTCCATATTTTGAAGGATGGTAGTATAGACCAGAACAATAAAAAAAAAAAACTACCTAGTAAACGGGCACTCTAAAATAGTGGATAAGAGCTAATTACGAAAGTACACTCCTGGAAATTGAAATAAGAACACCGTGAATTCATTGTCCCAGGAAGGGGAAACTTTGTTGACACATTCCTGGGGTCAGATACATCACATGATCACACTGACAGAACCACAGGCACATAGACACAGGCAACAGAGCATGCACAATGTCGGCACTAGTACAGTGTATATCCACCTTTCGCAGCAATGCAGGCTGCTATTCTCTCATGGAGACGATCGTAGAGATGCTGGATGTAGTCCTGTGGAACGGCTTGCCATGCCATTTCCACCTGGCGCCTCAGTTGGACCAGCGTTCGTGCTGGACGTGCAGACCGCGTGAGACGACGCTTCATCCAGTCCCAAACATGCTCAATGGGGGACAGATCCGGAGATCTTGCTGGCCAGGGTAGTTGACTTACACCTTCTAGAGCACGTTGGGTGGCACGGGATACATGCGGACGTGCATTGTCCTGTTGGAACAGCAAGTTCCCTTGCCGGTCTAGGAATGGTAGAACGATGGGTTCGATGACGGTTTGGATGTACCGTGCACTATTCAGTGTCCCCTCGACGATCACCAGAGGTGTACGGCCAGTGTAGGAGATCGCTCCCCACACCTTGATGCCGGGTGTTGGCCCTGTGTGCCTCGGTCGTATGCAGTCCTGATTGTGGCGCTCATCTGCACGGCGCCAAACACGCAAACGACCATCATTGGCACCAAGGCAGAAGCGACTCTCATCGCTGAAGATGACACCTCTCCATTCGTCCCTCCATTCACGCCTGTCGCGACACCACTGAAGGCGGGCTGCACGATGTTGGGGCGTGAGCGGAAGACGGCCTAACGGTGTGCGGGACCGTAGCCCAGCTTCATGGAGACGGTTGCGAATGGTCCTCGCCGATACCCCAGGAGCAACAGTGTCCCTAATTTGCTGGGAAGTGGCGGTGCGGTCCCCTACGGCACTGCGTAGGATCCTACGGTCTTGGCGTGAATCCGTGCGTCGCTGCGGTCCGGTCCCAGGTCGACGAGCACGTGCACCTTCCGCCGACCGCTGGCGACAACATCGATGTACTGTGGAGACCTCACGCCCCACGTGTTGAGCAATTCGGCGGTACGTACACCCGGCCTCCCGCATGCCCACTATACGCCCTCGCTCAAAGTCCGTTAACTGCACATACGGTTCACGTCCACGCTGTCGCGGCATGCTACCAGTGTTAAAGACTGCGATGGAGCTCCGTATACCACGGCAAACTGGCTGACACTGACGGCGGCGGTGCACAAATGCTGCGCAGCTAGCGCCATTCGACGGCCAACACCGCGGTTCCTGGTGTGTCCGCTGTGCCGTGCGTGTGATCATTGCTTGTACAGCCCTCTCGCAGTGTCCGGAGCAAGTATGGTGGGTCTGACACACCGGTGTCAATGTGTTCTTTTTTCCATTTCCAGGAGTGTATTTCTGTGTGTTACGTTTTCTCAAGTAAAGCGCTGAACCAATTTTGATGCAATCAATCTGGCATGCAGATCGCTTGAACGCCGAGGAACAATTCAGGATACGTAAAAAGATCGATCCCACAGGCGGGAAAACGGACAATCAACATTTTTTTTACCTGTTATAAATTGTTAAATTTGTTGTATAAAATTTACGAACTGAGCCCATCTCTGTAGCCGAAGTACGGGGAAGCGTCTTTTTTCTTAACTTTTCTTTTTTTTTCTTGTCAGAGGACTGGAACGAGGTACTTTCAGCGTCGTGATGCCAATTTGGGAGCTCCTTGGCTGAACATAATTGATTGACCAATTCATACCGTATAACATTCGTTCACATATATGCGTTAAAACAACTAAAATACAGGGTGAAAAGTATTTAAACCGACAAACTCTGGAAGGTTGTAGGGGATGTCAAAACAAATATTTTTCCCTGATGTCATTTTTTCTTATGACGATTATTTAAAGCGGTAGAGGCCGTATTACGGTCTTCAGTTGTTACGTGGCCGTATTACGATCTTCATTTGTTAGAGGGCGTATTACGCTCTTCAGTTGTAGGCAACTGCTGTCCACCAGTGTAGTAGTGCATTGTCTCTGTTTACTAATGGAGCGATACACCTGGAGTGAGTACACTGATATGATTGGTGCGTACTGCGTAGCGCACCACAACGGGCGAGCTGCACAGTGGGTTTATCAACAACAATATCCTAATCGCCGTATCCCGCATCATACGACCTTTGCTGCTGTGTACAAACGTCTGCGTGAGACCGGGTCATTTTGCAGATTACCTGGACAGGGTAGCTGTCTTACGGTAAGAACGCTGCAATTTGAGCAAGCTGTCTTGCAGCATGTGGAGTGGGAGCCTCAATCAGCATTCGTCAAATTGCACGTAACATGGGGACGAATCAGACGAATGTAAGAACAGTCCTTCGAGAGCAATTGTTACATCCATTTCACTTCCAGCCTGTCCACAACCTGGAACCACTTGATTACCCACCCAGAGCACAGTTTTCGCAGTGGTACCTGCAACAGTGTGAAATGCACCTTACATTTCCATCTTGTGTGTTGTTTACCGATGAAGGAACGTTCGGGCGTGATGGATTCTTCGATAGGCACAACTCGCATGTTTGGAGTGAGGATAACCCACATACTACAGTTACTAGCGCTCGTCAAGTGCGGTTCTTCGTTAATGTTTGGGTCGGTGTTGTTGGAGACTGTTTAATTGGGCCGTATCTGCTACCTAGGCCATTAAGTGGCAGGCACTATTACAATTTTCTCGCCAGAGCATTGCCAGAATTGCTGGAAGACGTCCCGCTCCCTTCAAGACAACGCATGTGATACCAACATGACGGGGCGCCGGCACATTTCAGTCGTCGTGTGCGTCGATTCCTGGACCGACGGTTCCCAGAAACGTGGTTTGACAGAGGTGGTCCTGTACCATGGCCTGCTCGATCCCCAGATATGTCCCCTCTGGCCTTTCTTGTGTGGGGAGAGATGCGCAACCTTGTTTACGCAACTCCTGTTGCATCAGAAGAGGATCTGGTTTGCCTGGATAGCAGCAGGAGCAGCAGCAGGAACAATCAGGGTACTCTTGTGGTTTTTACCCGTGTCATACAGAACGTGATCCGACGGTGTAACTTTTGTTTGCGTGTGAATGGAGGCATTCTTGAAAATCTACTGTAATTGAAATTCGGTTGTGTTAATGTGTTGTCTCTTGGTCATAAAAAATGGAAAAGTTTTTGTTGGTTTAATTAATTTGCCGCCACAGAAATCTTTCTCTACCGATTTAAATACTCCTCATAGGGAAAAATGACATTAGGGAAAAATATTTGTTTTGATGTCCCCTACAACCTTCCAGAGTTTGTCGGTTTAAATACTTTTTACCCTGAAAAGTCCGACAGTTAGTTGTAGCTGTACTAGCTTAGGTCGATTAGAGTGTCACATAACTGGCTTCGTAACTCTAAAGTTGCGATTCCTGGTGTTTATAATGCTGTCTAGCATGGTATAGGGAGCTGTTTCAGAATGCCGTAGAGTAACATGTTGCGTGGCTAGGCAAACTTCTGAGCTTTCTCCAATCGATAAAAACTTTCATCATTGGTAAACATCCAGTCTGTGTTGAAACCACGAATTGCTGTCACGTTACCGATTAAAATGGAAGATCATGTCATACAGGACGATATTATGTTCGTGACAAACATATATAAGCCTGTCGGCTTCCGGTCCCAACGTTTTTCTGGATAACACTTGCGAGGGACATCGTCCGTTGCTTGACACAGGACCACAGGAAAATATTTCAGTCGGCGACGTGTGAAAATTCGTGATTTTAAAATATACCGGACGTGCATCATCGATGATAGTTTTTATCAGTTGAAGAAACCTCAGAACTTTGCCTAGCTACGCGAACTGTTACTCTGCGGTATTCTCACAATATGATATGACGTAACATTATAAACACCAGAAATCGCAACTTACCCAAACTGCGAAAGGAGCAGTGCAGCTAATACATTTAAATAGAAATGGCTCTGAGCACTATGGGACTCAGCTTCTGAGGTCATTAGTCCTCTAGAACTTAGAACTAGTTAAACCTAACTAACCGAAGGACATCACACACATCCATGCCCGAGGCAGGATTCGAACCTGCGACCGTAGCGGTCTCGCAGTTCCAGACTGCAGCGCCTAGAACCGCACGGCCAAATACATTTAAATAAATACATCTACAGCGGACTATAGGACATTTCGTTCAGTTTCATATTTTAATAGTTTTAACAGCTATATGTAAGCACCTGTGATACTGTATGAATTGGTCAATCAATTATGAGTAATTACTTTAGCTGTGGCTTCCAAAGTTTTAAAGTTACCTGTACCTGACTGGGAGATAGCGGCTCCAAGATCGGAATGGCAGGGAGAGCGATGTGCTGACCCATGCCCCTCCATATCGCAGGCGATGGTCAATAATTGAGGATGACACGGCGGTCGGTCGATAAGTGCGTGGTCTTCAGGGCCTAATCGTGGGATTCGTTTCTTTCATGTACACGTTGTACATCGTAAATCAACTTGAAAAGCACAATGCTTAAATGCGGCTACATGCACCCGCATGCCTCTCTGCTCGGCATTAACGCGGCTTGTGCGGCATCGTCGTGCGTTGTGGAAGTCGGGGAGGGGAGGGGGGACGTGTGAGCTATCCTTACGATCTATGGTGAACCGAAAGAGGCATACATGTAGAGTAGCTGACTCTGTTATAACTATAAATAATATATAATCTGCGCTACACCGAACTATAAAATTAGATATTTTCTTTCTCTGTCAGTTTAAACTGTTTAACTGTTTAATTTTTGAAATCCCGTGTTTTTTTTTTTTTTCCTAGGGCCCAACTTCTCTTCTCGAAACAGGGATTCACTTTGTACTAGATACAATGGTCATTCGATACAAACCGTAAATTCCTTATAAAGAATGTGTTATGAGAATACAATACGACACTTATTTATTTTTCAACGTAATCCCCCTCAAGATTTATGTCAGCGCTCGACAAAGCTTCTGAATTCCATTTAGAAAGAATTCTTGGGGGCGGGACAAAAGGACGAGATTCAGGTCTCCCTCCACACATCCATGTCCCTTCCTTTCATTTTTGATGTTAAATGGTTTGGAACATTTCTCACCCACTTTCTTGAACATCAGTATGCCACGGGCCACAATATGTTGGGCTTATCCGAAGCTAATGCCCATCGTTGCTGCAACATCACGCGCCGTAATAAGTCTGTTTTCCCATATGAGGTTTGGCAATGCTGTTCTCCGTGACCACACAGACAGGGCGTTCTGGGTGTGGCAAATCTTCCCACACATGTTAAGCACCAAATGAACTTACCTGGCCGCTCGTACACTTGCGTTCGACTCAAACAGCTTTCACTATATTGGTCTACAGTCTGACGGTGAATTTCGATTCTTTTCAACACTTCACCTAACAGGAATCTTATGACTCTCCGCTGCTTCAAGTGGGTCAAACCAGCGAGGTTGCTGCCATCTCGTTCGCGATGTAGGTGTGCCAGCCCCATCTGACAATAGTTCTACGATACCACCAAAAGATAACGAAGAAGCACAAACTTTGTAGAAGGTCTGTACTTTTTATACATATTTTACTTATTGGCTAGACCTTCTAATAGGTATTTCGTAATTTTCAATGTCTTATATAGTTTTGATAACTGTCACAATATAATCAGTTGTTCAGCAACAATTTATTGTTTTCTTTCATGATTGTTTTGGCTATGATTATTGTTCGCCGATTTTAAGTCGTTAATAAAATTGGTAATCGAAGTTGTTTTTTCTTACAATTTTACAGAAGTCCTATTAGAATGAGTAGTTGCTCAGCTTTTAGTTGTTTGTTTCTATGAGAACTTTTCCTTTTTTTCAATTTCTAAAAGGCTTTAAGTCTTTTCAGTTTCTAAAATAACCATTCTATCTTTTTTAAAACTGTATAGTTGCATTGTCTTTTTGAATATTACCGAGATTTTTAATTACGACGTACGTGAGTGGAATGCATACGATGCTTGCGCGGTGGTTTGCCGAATACATTATTTCGTGGCAATGTGAATCTGTTACTCAGCGAAACAAAAATATTGATACGCTGGCGCAGCCGCGAGTAAGAGCTAGGCGACATATAAAGCTGATTGGCTGCTACGTTATTCGACCAGTCAAGAAGGAAATCTATCACGCGCTTTAGTATTGGCAGAAAAATTCCGAGTTTGAATCGAGAAGGAGTTCGTTGTCAGCTTTTGTGACAGGGTTTTGGGTATAAGGCAACTCTTAAGAATTTTTCATTAAGAGTCCATAAATGTTGATTTTTGGAGAATTTGATTAACCAATAGAAATTTATGATCGTTTGTGGGCGAAAGTTTTCGGCTTGTTACTGGAATTTAAACTTTCTGTCTCCTTTCACTTGTTCCCAAGGTTGTTTCGACTACGCTGTAGAAGTTATGTCAGGAGACTCTTACACCTTACTCCTTACAGTTCCGATCACTCCTCACGCGATTTCCACATTTTTGAAACCCTGAAGAAAGAAAAAATGGCTCTGAGCACTATGGGACTTAACATCTGTGGTCATCAGTCCCCTAGAACTTAGAACTACTTAAACCTAACTAACCTAAGGGCATCACACACATCCATGCCCGAGGCAGGATTCGAAACTGCGACCGTAGCAGTCTCGCGGTCCTGAAGAAAGACATTCGTGCCCGTTGGTTTGCTTCTGACGAAGAAGAGCACGCCTGGATACAACCATGGTTCCTCACGCAGCCACAAGTATTTTTCATTGACTTTGTTGTCTCACTGTGGGATACATGTATTAACACTTAAACGATTGCTTTTGGAAGTAGGGACAGTTTGCTTATTTTTTCCTCACCTGTCTCGTTTTCTCTTTGATTGCTTCTAATCCAAGCACTCTAACAGTCGTTCTCTCCAAACATGTCACCAGCAGCATATTACGGTTAGCCAGTGGAGTTAACCTATAACTAGCAACACTGTTATTCCGTCGAGACCTGTGGCGCGGAGCTCGGGTATTGCATGTTATTCCTCGGTATTGGAGAGTTTGCAGAACGACGTTCTGGCTGCCGTGATACGGGACCGTTTTCAGTCTTTGCTACACCTCTGCTCCCTTTGTGGCAATAAGGTACAGGCGTTGCCCTGGTTTGCAGTACTGGATCTCTTCGCGTGTTCTAGGTCTTGGTTTTTTTTTTTACCATTTGTGGTTTTTTTTGTGGTCAGCCTGTGCTAACCTCATCATCGTAGAACACCACTTGCAACCCACGTCCTCAATTATTTTCTGGATGTATTCCAGTCTCTGTCTTCCTGTACAGTTTTTGCCCTCTGCAGCTCCCTCCAGTACCACATTATCAGAACCTCCTCGTTCCTTACTTTATCAGTCCACCTAATTTTCAACATTTGTCTGTAGCACCGCATCTCAAATGCTTCGATTCTCTTCTGTGCCGGCATTCTCACAATCCATGTTTCACTACCATACAATGCTGTACTCCATACGTATATTCTCAGAAACGCTTCCCTCAAATTAAGGCCTATATTTGGTACTAGTATATTTCTCTTGGCCAGGAATGCCCTTTTTGCCTTTGCTAGTCTGCTTTTGATGTCCTCCTTGCTCCGTCCGTCATTGGTTATTTTACTGCCAAGGGAGTAGAATTCCTTAAGTTCATCTACTTCCTGCCCATCAATCCTGATGTTTATCGCTGTTTTCATTTCTGCTACTGCTCATTAGTTTCATCTTTCTTCGATTTATCTTCTATCGATATTATGTACTAATTAGATTGCTCATTCCATTTAGCAAATGGCGTAATTCTCAATTTTCAGTCAAGACGGCAATATCATTAGCGAATTGTATCATTGATATCCCTCCACCTTGACTTTTAATTCCATTCCTGAACCTTTTTTTTTTATTTCCGTATGCAACCGATAACATTTTTCCATAAAAGTACCTCGTAGTGGGATGAATTTGTCAACAATTATTGCGATTGCTGTAGAAATAATAAGCAATTTACTTACATTTTGTTCCACATGTCTCTTTTTCATTCGACTGTACCTTAAAAAATGCCTTCAGATTTTACAGTTTTCGGAAAGCGGATGTCACTTCGGACTCACCTGCAAAGAAGGAAACAGGGAAATTACAACGCATATCTGGAAAAGTGTAGCAAAATTTTTCTCCTGTCCAAATACTAGCATTAAAGCGGTATAGTAATTAAATTGAAGCATGTATATAAATTATATTATCTCGTACTATTATATACTGATTTTGCAAGTTCATAAGTTAGTGCAGAGCAGCATTGGTTTAAAAAAGGGCACTGCATGTAGTGCTGTAACAATAAATTATTCTTTTTCTAACGACTGTTAAAAAGTGTAACATTTTCGAAGTTAATATAGTATACCTTGTGTGGGCTTGGAAATGGTAGAATTTATCTTGCGCCGGTATTGTTGTTGACTAAATAGGGGTAAGTACCACCATAAATTATGGTTTTGAAACTCCCTGGCTGATGAAAACTGTATGCCATACCGGGATCTCTATCCCGGAACCTTTGCCTTTTGGGACCCATGGTCTACCAACTGAACCATCTAGGTACCAGTCATAGCTTTACTTCTTCCAGTACCTCTACCTTGGTTTCCTTAGTGAAATTTGTACCAGCACACTCGTCATATCCTCAGGCTGTGATAGCCCAAGACTAAGTTCATGGGCCAATATAAAAGACTGTCACATCGAAGACGGTGTAGTTGCTGAAAGATTTGATGCGCGAACGTCATAGTAAACTGTATTGTTAAGTAGGAGGAATAATGTCACAGTAATGAAGTTCACTGTTAAAATGTCCAGATTAGTGGTAGAGACGTATGCTGCAATGTGAGGTTAATTAACTGATAGGGCGCAGGGTGATCGATTAGTGCGCTTCAGAGGTGTTTCAGCATGGTGCGGGCCTATTGGACAGCGAAGTGCTCCGCGGTGCGCGTGTTAGTTCTCTAGGGAGGCGACACGCTGTCGTTGGCAGAGCACTCTAGCTTAATCATTAGCAGTCCCTGGTGACAGATGGCCGGGAGTTTCAATACAACGCCCCGGCAGAATTATGGCCAGTGACAGGATATCGGTTCGGATTAGTCGCAACAAGACAATTCCATTGCGCCTACTGCAGCGCTGAGGTGGGCGGGGCAGCAGAAGCACCAATACCAGCCGATTCTCTGAGGCAGGTTCTCCACCTACCGATAGCTCGACTGCTGTGTCTACCCTGCATCTCACCTACCGCACGATCCGTTCAACGAGAATGTTGGCAGAATTCCGGAGTGTGTGTCGAGTGAGATTTTGTGGTGTGTAGAGCAGCTCGACATCAAGGTTAGTTACGACGGTGGCGATTTAGTTATGACTGAGCAAAGCCAACGAACTTGAGTATGAATTTGTGAGGAAAAGAGGTTTATTTAGCAGTTGGAATGTCCAGCCACGGCAGCCGAATACCGAACCGTTACTCGCGAGACGACTGTTAACATATTTTCCGACTGCTGACATTGCGATCTAAGACGACGTATTATTCTCATTTCGATTTTGTGTTATACGAGGGTGAGTCAAATGAAAACCTTAAATATTTTTTTAAAGTTGTATCACTTTTCAACATAATCTCTCCCACGCTCAATGCAAGTCCTCTAGCGCTTAGAAAGTGCATAAATTCCTTTAGAAAAAAAATTATTTTGGTAGTCTGCGCAATCACTCATGCATCTCGTGGCATTCCTCTTCATCAGAACGGAACTTCTTTCCTCCCATTACGTCTTTGAGTGGTCCAAACAAATGGAAATCACTTGGGGCAAGGTCTGGTGAGTATGGTGGATGAGGAAGACACTCAAAATGCAGGTCTGCAATTGTTGCAACTGTTGTACGGGCAGTGTGGGGCCTTGCATTGTCATGTTGCATAAGGACACCTGCTGACAGCAATCCACGTGGCTTTGATTTGATTGAAGGCCGCAGATGATTTTTTAGGAGATCTGTGTATGATGCACTGGTGACAGTGGTCCCTCTAGGAATGTAATGCTCCAAAATGACGCCTTTTTCGTTCCAAAAGAGACTCAGCATAACCTTCCTGCTAAAGGTTCTGTTCGAAACTTCTTTGGTTTTGGTGATGAGGAATGGTGCCATTCCTTGCTCGCTCTATTCGTTTCCGTTTGGTGGAAGTGAACCCACGTTTCGTCCTCAGTAACGATTCTTGCAAGGAAGTCATCACTTTCTCGTTGAAAGTGCCGAAGAAGTTGTTCACAAGCATCAACATGTCGGTCTCTCATTTCATGAGTCAGCTGCCGTGGCACCCATCTTGCAGACACTTTGTGAAACTGGAGCACATAATGCACATTGTGGTGTGCTGACCCATGACTAATCTGTAAAGATGCTGCAATGTCATTCAGTGTCACTCGGCGGTTTTCCTTCACTATGGCTTCAACTGCTACAATGATTTGTGGAGTCACAACTCCTTGTGCCTGACCTGGACGAGGAGCATCTTTCACTGAAGTCACACCATTTGCGAACTTCCTACTCCATTCGTAGACTTGCTGCTGTGACAAACATGCATCACCGTACTGAACCTTCATTCGTCGATGAATTTCAATACGTTTCACACATTCAGTACGCAGAAACCGAAAAAAAGGAACGCTGTTCTTCCCTGGTACAAGTCGCACGTAGGGCGACCAACTTTATACTGATACTGCGGCGGTATGTGTCCATCTGCACTATGCTGCCACCTACAGGTCATTCTGCACGCTGTTTGTAGCACGTTTACCAACTTACAGGATAACGGCTTGAAAATTCTATTTGTTATTACAAATTTTAAGTTTTCATTTGACTCACCCTCGTACATGGCTAACACCCCTGCAGGTTGAATGTCACTGCTCTTGTAAGCAACAGTTTGGCAGTTATTAATGTTTTATAGAAATGTGGATGAAATTGACATCTGCTCTGAATTACAGTTACGAACAGCCAATTTGGTACGAGGGTCTAGTAAGATATTACATTGCTGCTGTTAGTGCTGTTCTGTAGCAGGAATACTAGTTTTTGAGTTACCCGTGTGTGTTCCCAAGTTTGACCGTATCGTTGGAGATTGTCTGTATCGGTTTTGGTAATATGTTAGAATTATTACTGTCATTGTATACGACAGATGTGGAAACTTTGTCAAGATTGAGGTCCTTCAGACCCATATAAACTCAGACACAGGTCTCGTGCAGGTCGTAAAACTAAATTTTATCACTGCGAAGAATTGCTGCAGGTCCAGTACTAAGGGTAGGGAGATACGCTTTGCAACGTGGAGAAAGCAGGTGATTTCCTTCCAAACCAACGTTAATAGAGCTGGTACATTCCCTATTTTGGTAGTGGCAAACGAGTAAATGCGTCACCAGACGAACGCTATACCGAAACGAGGTCTGTATTGAAAGCGTTTTATGTGAGATTCACTCCCAAAACATAGAAGGTGTAATCAGTATCAGTGCAGATATTCCACACGTGAACGCCTGGCCTCTTAGCCGGGGGAGAACAAACAAAATAAGCATGGATGGGCTCCCCTTGCCACACATACTTGTTATTCAAGCTGTTTTGCTTATCTGTCTGAAATATTAGAAGTCGATTTTTAAAATTTCATTGCTGTCAATTATATGTGGCATCGTTCTATTCAGGAATGCTAGCTCTCTCCTTGTCGTGTTCTACATTTCTAATCGCTCCTTTCACAAGTATTTGTAACACAAGCTTTTGTACACACATCAAAAAAAGTATTGCATCACCCCGGTTCCCAGAACGCCTGAAGACAGACGTTGACTGTGGATATTGTATTACAGACACAGTCCCTTTGACTGTTCAAAGACGTCACTAAACCCGCCCAAAGATATAAACAACTACATACGAGCAACACCTATTAGACGGAGGGGATCCGACAGCCTATTAGTTCATTCCACGGTACACGGCTCCTGTTGTCTGTAGTTCAACCATGCCTAGACGGTCAATACCGGGGTTCGATCGCATCCGCGTTGTTGTTTTGTGCTAGGAAGGGCTCTGAACAAGGGAAATGTCCAGGCGTCTCTGAGTGAACCAAAGCGATGTTGTTCGGAGATGGAGGAGATACAGAGAGACAAGAACTGTCGATGACATGCCTCGCTCAGGCCGCCCAATGGCTACTACTGCAGTGGATGACCGCTACCTGCGGATATGTGTCGGCGAAACCGTGACAGCAACGTCACCATGTTGAATAGTGCTTTTCGTAGAGCCACAGGACGTCATGTTACGATTCAAACTGTACGCAATAGGCTGCATAATGAGCAATTTCACTCCCGAGGTCCATGGCGAGGTCCATCTTTGCAACCGCGACACCATGCAGCGCAGTAGAGATGGTCCTAACAACATGCCAAATATGAGGATTGGCATCACGTTCTCGTCACTGATAAGTGTCGCATATGCCTTCAACCAGACAATAGTCAAAGACGTGTTTGGAGGCAACCCGGTCAGGGTGAACGCCTTTCATGCACTGTTTAGCGCGTGTACCAAGGTGGAAGTTCTCTCGTGTTTTGGGATGGCATTATGTCGGGACGATGTACACCGCTGTTGGTAATGGAAGGCACATTAACGGCTGTACGATACTCGAATGCCATCCTCCGACCAATAGTGCAACCATGTCGGCAGCATATTGCCAAGGCATTCGTCTTCATGGATTTTAATTCGCGCCCCCATCATGCACATCTTGTGAATGACTTTCTTCAGGATAACGTCATCGCTCAACTAGAGTGGCCATCATGTTCTCCAGACATGAACCCTATCGGACAAGCCTGGTATAGATTGAAAAGGGCTGTTTATAGACGACGTGACCCACCAACAACTCTAAGGGATCCATCCCGAATCGCCGTTGAAGAGTGGGACAATCTGGACCAACAGTGCCTTGATGAACTTGTGGGTAGTATGCCACGACGAATACAGCCATGCATCAATGCAAAAGGCCGTGCTACTGAGTGTTAGAGGTACCGGTGTGTACAAATCTGGACCACCACCTCTGAAGGTCTCGCTGTATGGTGGTACAACATTCAATGAATGATTTTCAGGAGCTGTAAAAAGGGCGGAAATGACGTTTATGTTGATCTCTATTTCAATTTTCTGCACAGGTTCCGAAACTCTCAGGACCGAGGCGATGCAAAAGTTTTTTTGATGTGTGTATGTTCATGCTGTAGTATTCAAGGCGCTTGGATAATTTCTATGACAGTATCTAAAACGATACTTCTCAGATAGGAAAGCGCTTTTATCTGTGTTTTAAGTGATTGAGACTTTCAGTTTGTGACCAGGCACTTTGCAAAGGGCTTATTTATTGCAGAAACATCACACTACGTCGCTTCCATGGACGGGGGCTCTAAACCACGGTAATGCGCTGACATCGAGGTACCATCCTGATTCCCACTAGTGACCGAAATTGCCTCACCAATTTGTAGTGCGACACTCAAATGGACTGTAGGTTTCGGAGCGAGCTTTTTCCGCAACTGTGTGTTCAACTAATGAAAAGCCTCTCCATTTGTTAATAAGATCTTTATTAAGTCCACGAAATTATTAACTCAAAGGGTACGGAGACCTGTACATCTTCTTGTATTTCTCCACTATTTTCTAATGTTGCGACTTTCCTACATACAGGTACACATCTGCTGTAGAGTCATCCCTCAAAGAACACTTCTGAAAGATCCCAATGAGCACGAAGCGTAGCAACAATAACTGCGGAAACTTAATATTGCATTTCAGATATACTAATGACAACTGTAAGCGTAGATGCTGTGCAGACGGTACTATTGTACAAGGTACTAGAATGCAAACAGTGTGGTGGCCAGCTGAGAATGCTTCATTAGTTCCTATTATTTTGGGGTAACGAACCGTGTTATCATTAGATACATCTGTTAGGTCATCATTCCTTGTATTTCATCATTACGCCACGTTTCCCCACACCCGATAGCAGGTACATTCACGCCACCACAAATGCAAAAGAGTAGGATGTGTAACTGGATAAAACATGGCAAGAGGTGTTTTACGCGTATTCCATGTCAGCGGATAGCACTTCAGCCCGACGCGCCCGTAAAGAACGTGTTATTCTGCGGCCCAAGTGATCACATTTCCAAACACGGCAAATTGGCTGAGACTGTTGCAGAGCCCGCTTGTGGCGGCCCGGACGGACACGCGGATTACACGGGCTGCAAAACGTTTACGCTCGCCTCTTCAAAATCCATGCGACCGAACGACCGTTAAAACAGAAACGCGCTCGGTAAATAAACTGGCGCGCAACTGCAACAGCATTAAGCGGAGCCGCCTGGTCGCAAAGAGCGCACACTCCCCTACCCACCCTCTGCGCTCCCCCTCTCTGTCCTCCCATTTCCGCCCCGACCTACACCCCCCCCCTTCTCCTATTACCTCGACCCAACTCTCGCTGTCTGTGGATCACGCAGGGGCTGTGTTGGCAGCGGAGAATAGCGTGGTTTGGGTCGGAGGCATCTGCGCCCCAATGCGGCTATGGTCTAGCGCACGCAATGTGGGCTTCACTGCTGTGCTGCGGTCATTAACAAACAATTATGGCAGCATTATTACCAGACTCCCACTGTTTCGGAAACTCGTGATTACAAGAATTAGTAAAACACTGCGGATAGACTCTCTCAGGGAGGGGCCGAACTGTTAGCAAACTAAAACTCGAAAATGTTTCACGCGTTGCTCAACATAGAAACCATAAGATTCAAATGCAAAAGAAGGACATGTAGAACTTCGGTGACACTTTCGACACCACGAAGAATGAAAATCGTATAGTAGTAAAATGCTTAACGCGGGCCGCGCGGTCTAGTCCTAACTCGGACATGGGTGTGTGTGTTGTCCTCAGTGTAAGTTGAAATGATAATTAAATCAAGACCCTAAACTGTCGATAGTGCTGGTGTACATCAACGGGGATAGTTGAAAATGGGTGCCCCGACCGGGACTCGAACCCAGGACCTACTGCTTACATGGCAGACGCTTTTTTTTGTAGTCTCATTTTGTTCGTTTTCGTTCGTTGTATCTGCCCGGTGCGGACGCCGCAAGACACCCTTTTCAGTTCGTCATTGATCCTTTAACTCAGTTTTTTACTACAGAGGGCAGCTAACGGTCTGACCGAACACGATGAGTTACCGTGCCGGCATGAAAAACACATAACACCCAGTCATCTCGAGGTAGAGAAACATCTGAGCCACCGAGGGCACAGAGGATAGTGCGATTACAGGAATTTATGGCTTGCACGCTCCCAGTGAGACCCACATTCCCAACTTAATGTCCACACACTACATTCGTAGAGCCCCTGCCCATAACACTCATTACTAGCGGGAGACAATCTTACCCAGTACCGTAAGATGCCCGGCAATGTGTGTGCATCCAGCACAGAAGAAGAAGGTCAATGGCCGGTTAGCCTTAACTACTGGTTTGAGTTAGATGAAGTAGTGTGTAAGCTTAGGGACCGTTGACCTCAGCAGTTTGGTCCCATAAGACTTCCCACAAATTTCCATTACCTTAACATGGAAAACTGATTAACACGTAATAACACTTCGGTCCCGACAAAATGCTATGTAGTTTTCTTTTTTTCTTTTAGCACAAAACAAAAATTATTTTAACACGAAAGCATTTTTCTTCTTGGAGAAGCAAATATACCTGCTTTGTGCAACTGCGATGTCAGCAAGATTTATTAGTTTATTTCTTTTCCGTTAAAACTAACAAAGTAAGTAAACTGCTGTTTCCGCTATCTTTGGGTTTTGACATCGTCTAGACACTGCAGTCACTTTTAGAATTCGGCAATAGGTGTCTCGAAACCGATGAAATGTGTGTTGGAACAGAATCAGTAAGTTTCGTGTCGCAGTCCGTCCGCGGTTTTTCTTTCATCTATTTATTTAAAAATAGCTATACTGCAGATTTATATTTTTTGCGGAATGGCACAGAAATCGTAAAAGTATCTAGACTGCCCTAGACTCGATGATGCGTCTACAGTGCCCGCTACGTTGTATGAGAACACTTTGGAGGCTGTTCAAAACTCAAAATATTGTGTCGATGAAGAAGATGACTTTGAGAATTGAATCAAAATTACAGGCCATGAATCGACTGCGTCAGAAATGCGCAATGTCAAAATGAATAAAGAAATGGACGATTTGACGATAAGTTGATATTGAGGAAGATAACAATAAAGATAACAAAAAAGATATTTTACGATAAACAAAAAATATTATGCATAGACTTTTAATCCACAGTTTCATTCTATTTATCGAGCAGTGTATTTATATAGTTTTGAGTAGTAGTAGCGAAGAAAAATGCTAAAATCGGAATGGTCTGATTAGATGACGAGTGATAGAAAAAAAACTAGTGAGCATGATAAAAATGAACAAAACATCTTGGCTAGGACATATATTGAAAAGAAATTGCTTGCAACAAAAAATTATTGGAGGAATGATTGCAGGAAAGAAGGAGATAGGAAAGAATAATGCGGGCTGGCATGAAACGATGGATGAAGTTAACAGTAAATTATGGAAGAGGTACAGGCTAGAGGACAATAGTACATTGTCCAATTTATACTTGTCCTAAGACAGATAAACCAAAGAATAACGAATCCAGTCCCAAATGTATTTCGTAAAAATAATAATAATAAAGAATTAGGGCTTGAAAGTAGTTCTGCTATTAAGTGACAAGCTTCGTGTCACCATTAGAGCCGTTCGCTTTATATTGTTCGACGCACTGAGCTTGGGCAGTGCAGTTCGTAGACGTAGTAGCACGAGCAGTAGTAGAGGAGAGACGAGCAAAGCGGCCATGGCGGGCATAATGGTCCATGTGCTCGCAGGAGCTGTAGGGTGCCGGCATCAAGCTGGACAAACCTCAACGTATTCTCCCTGGAGGGCGCAGTCAGCCCCTGGAGCCTAATCTGTCTGCTGTGCAGCTCCTCGGAGTTATGATAATGTCTGTGGATTTTAATTATCCTGATGTAAAGTACGTGGTCACTTTGTGTCTTTATCACTGAGACCGAATTTATAATGAACTTATTTTGGAAGTGTCACGTCTTGACTCCATAATCCTACTTTAGTTATTCACCTTTCGGTCATGATGTCAGAGAGCATATAGTTTTTGTGTAAAGGAGTCAAAGCCGACAAAGTGGTCATCTCGGTGGTGGGTCTGTGTAGGAGAAAATCGTAACAGCAGCGGCCGAAAGGAGGGGTCCGCGGCGATACCTGCATAAAGTGCCAATGAAGTGAGATAGAAACGGCAAATAAAGAAAGACAACAAAAGATAAAAAGAAAGCAAAACGAAAAGTAGCAGAAGAGTAAGAAAGGCAGTAAAAATAAAACTGCGAAGAGCAGGAAACACAACCCTAGAATAACTTTCTTTGACGACAGGGATGAAGACAGAGAATGCATGTACTGCGAGGAAAAACTTTCAAACTCAAGGCCAGAAAAACAGTGGATTAAGTACCAGTTGTGCTCCCTTTGCGCTTATGAAATCTGTACAGGAGTTGATGGATATACAAGGAGTACAACTTAGCTTCCGCCGTTTCTTCCCCAACATTTGAGGCTTTAATGAAACAAATTGGTTACTCATGTATCATTCAAAGTATTTTCCATCGCTGACCACTACTTTCTCCCATCTTTCGGGTAGTGTACGAATCCCGCTTCGAAAAAATTGTTCATCTTTTGAAGCAGTCCACGAATCGATCCAATTTGTGACTTCTTCATGAGATTGGAAGTGTTGGTCAGCCAGGCCATGCGCCATTGATCTAAACAGGTGATAGTCAGAGGGAGCAATGTCTGGAGAATACGGCAGGTGGGGTAGGACTTCCCATTTTAACGTTTCCAAGTAAGTTTTGACCTCTTTTGCAATGTTGGGTCGAGCGTTGTCGTGCTGCAAAATCACTTTCTCGTGCCTCTCGTAGTATTGTGTCCGTTTGTCTTTTAATGCTCCGCTCAAATGCATTAATTGCTTTCGATAACGAGCACCTGTGATTGTTTCACTTGGTTTGAACACCTCATAATACACGACGTCGAGCTGGTCCCGTCAAATGCAGAGCATGATCTTGGAGCCGTGAATATTCTGTTTGGCCGTCGACTTCAAGGCATGGCCGGGATAACACCATGATTTTTTGCGTTTAGGGTTATTGTAATGAATCCATTTTGTGTCCTCCATTACAACGCGATGCAGAAATCCCTTCCGCTTTTGCCTCCGAAGCAACTGTTCACCAACACACAAACGCCGTTCGTCTCTTGGTTTCAGCTCACACGGGACCCAATTCCTTCTTTCTGAATCATGCCCACAGCCTTGAGACGTTTTGAAATGGCTTGCTGTGTCACTCCCACTAATCGTGCCAATTCTTCTTTAGTTTGATTCGAGTGTTCAGTCAGCAATGTTTCCAATTCTGCATCTTCGAAAAGATTCTCTCTTCCGCTATTATGCCGGTCTAGGACATTAAAATCACCGTTCCTGGAGCGTTGAAACCACTCACGACACGTTCTTTCACTGATAGCGTCCTTACCATAAGTACTTGAGAGCATTCTATTAGTCTCATCCGATGTTTTCTTCATATTGAAACAAAACAGTAGCACCTCCCGCAAATGCGAGTATTAGGCTTGTAAACTAACATTTTCAATCAAGAACAACTTTATGATGCACACAGAAATCGACTAATGTTTGAATGATGTTATGTTGACCGAGGTCCAAGTTAACTGCCTGATGTTTGCGATCTGTTTCTTTCGACAACTACTTACCGTTGTCGTCACCTATCGGCAAACGGCGGAAGCCAAGTTGTACACCTTTTAGTTTAACTTTTATTTGTGAAAAGAGTAATTCGAATTATATTTCACAATAAACTATGTTTAGTTGTTTGTTAAAATAGTATTTTAAGCGTTATTTTTGAGATTAAAGCTGCGTGACCACTTTGTCCCCTCATGTCGGAGAAAGTGGCTTTTTGCCACTGGGTGAAAATGAACTGCTTAAAGTACTTTATTTGATCTTAAGTTACTTACACTATTCTGTATTATACGTCAGTATTTGTATAATAGTGGTTTGTATGCATTTCCGTCAACTGCTGCTCGGCTTAAAAAATAGAGATCCCTCGGTCTGGCCACTTTCCCCAGCTCCCCTCCACTAGTGTGTGTACGGCGATCATTAACGTTGTGATTTCCACTCAAAGGGTCCGGCAAACTGTTTCAGAAGCCCAATGATCGCTTGAGAACGCACCACTCTCCCGGAAATTACGCCTGACAAGAGCAAATAGTTGTCTCTCAGTAATTTAGGGCGTACGATAGCGTCAGCATACTTACGTAGCAGCAGTCCAACCATGTCCGTAGGAATTAAAATAGTGTCTAATTGTTTCATTTTGTTCCACTGTCATTAAGCACAATTAGTCCAGTTGTCAACTACAATCAGAGACCTAAATCGACCATGCATTCGACACTACTCATTAGCGGTGCCACGGTAAACTGGGTAATCAGTTTCCAAGGTGACGGGTGGACAACAAACGATCGTAAGCTAAATTGGAACGAGTCGACGGTGCTGTATGCATGCGTTGTATAAACCATGTCCGTAGTACTGAATTGCTACGAAAAACAGGCTTGATAACCGACGTTGTTAGACGACGTGATAATCAGTGATAATTTTCGTCCAGGAAGAATGTAATGCCAACCGATAACTTTGGTTTTGTATATGAAAAAAATCAGTTATAGGAGTGTACGTGTAGAAGTCCAATACTGAGACAAAAAGTGGACTGCTCCTAGGAAAAAGAAATATTTAACATAAAAAAACAAAGTAAAATAGAAAAAAATACAGGCTAAAATTTACATAATTACTTTATTTACTTTTCCTGTTCAATAGCGTTGTTTCGGAGATCAAAAATAAATCGAGTACACAAGCAGTTAAACCCCATACGCAGTGCTCAAGAGATTGCAGAGTATTTTAGAACTGCATTCACTTTTCAGCAGGTGTGGCTTGAGGGCAGAGAATAGATGCAAGGCTGTAGAAGGATACATAGGTAGAGGAAAGATAGGAGACGCCTCCACGAAAATGAAAGTGATCTTTTTTGAAAAGATAAACATCAAGAGCTAAGCTGGCAAACCAGTGTTAAGCAAAGAACGAAAAGTTGAAAGGAAATCCGAAACGTGGAAGGAATGTGCAGAAGGGCTACACATGAAAAGTGAACTTGAAGACATCATAGTAGTTAGTGACGAGGAAGTACTGAAAGGTAAGTCGATACAAGGCCCCTGGAATATACGACATTCCTTCAGAACTGTTGAGGTCCGTGGAAGAGTCCACCATGAAAAATCTACTCCGTCTGGTGTGCAAGATGTATGAGACACACGAAATACCCTCGAACTTCAGCAAGAATGTAGTAATTTCAAATGCAAATCAGGAAGACTGACAGGTGTAAATAATACCAAAATATCAGTTTAAGAGGCCATTGTTGCAAAGCACTGACATTAATTATATATTTATTTTACCGAGCAAGAACGCGCAGTGGTCTCGCGTCTAGAGGAGAGAGAGTGTTCAAATCCGTGTCCGACTATCCTGTACATCTACATCCACGATTCCATATATACTCCGAAAGCCACCGTACAGCGCATAGTGGTAGGTATTCTGTACCACTACTTGTCATTTTTCCTCCTGTTCCACTCACAAATAGAGCGAAAGGGAAGCTACTGTCTATATGTGTCTATGGGCCTCTGTATAACACCTAATTTCTCGTATCCTATCTTCGTTGTCCTTGAGCGCAATGCAGTTATGTTGGCGGCAGTGGAATCGTTCGGTAGACAGCTTCAGATGCTGGTTTTCTAAATTTTCTCGAAAAGAACGTCGCCTCCCCTCCAAGGATTCCCATTTCAGTTCCTGAAGCATCTCCGTAACAGTTACCTATCGTTCGAAACTACCGGTAAAAAATCTGGTAGACCGCATCTGCACTGATTCGATGTCTTTTTTCAGTCCTATCTGGAATGGATCCCAAACACTCGAGCAGCATTCAAGAATAGGTGAATCACTCTTTCCTACAATTCTCCCAATAAACGGAAGTTGACCATTTGCCTAACACAGTTCTCACGACCTTTTTCCACCTTATATCGCTTTGCAACGTTACGCCCAGGTATTTAAATGACTTGACTGTGTGAAGCAGGACGCTAGTAACATTGTATCCGAACATTACAGGTTTGTTCTTCCTACTCATCCGCATTAACTTACATTTTCCCACATTTAGGGCAACCAGCCATTGACGACAACAACTAGAAATTTTCTCCTCTTTGTATCTTCTTACAATCACTCAACTTCGACATCTTACCGTACGCCATGGCAAGGTCAGCAAACAGTGATGGCTGACCACGCTCTCAGCCATATCATTTGTTTGTACAGAGAACAACAGCAGTCCTATTACACTTCTCTGGGGCACTCTTTACAATACCCTTGTCTCTGATGATCACTCGCCATTGATGACTAGATACTGGGTTTTATTATATCACAAGTCTTCGCGCCACTCACATATCTGTGAACTTATTCCATATGCTCGTACCTTCTTTAACATCCTGCAATAGGACCAATGTGCTAGAAATCTAGAATCCTGTTTTAGGTTTTCCATGACTTCCCTAATTGGCTCCAGGAAAATTCTGGGATGGTTCCTCTCAAAAAGCACTGGCCATTCCCTTTACCATACACAAAGGAAACAATCAGGCGCTTCAGTCCGGAACCGCGCTGCTGCTACGGTCGCAAGTTCGAATCCTGTCTCGGGCATGGATGTGTGTGATGTCCTTAGTTAGGTTCAAGCAATTCTAAGTTCTAGGGGACTGATGACCTCAGATGTTAAGTCTCATACTGCTCAGAGCCATTTTAACCATTTGAGAGCTTGTCCTCTGTGTCGACCGGACGTTAAACCCTAACCTTTCTTTCTTTTTTACGAACTTTATACATAAAGTGGAAAAACTGGTAGAAGCTAACATTGGGGAAGCTCTGTTCGGATTCTGGAGAAAAGTAGGAACACGGCAGGCAACATTGACCCTTGTGTTCTCTTTGAAGGTAGGCTGTAGTGTAGCACTGTAGAGAAGTGGAAAGCAGACTATAAATAATTCAAGGAGAGGAAGGATGGTTTTGAAATTTGTTGCTACAGAATAAAGGTGAAAAATAACTAATTGGTGGAATAAGTTATGAGGGGGTACTGAATCGAATTGGAGAGACAGAAATATGTGGCACAACTTGACTGAAAGGAGAAATCGGTTGATAAGACACGTCAATTTGACAATGGCGGCTAAAATTGTAGGAGGAGACAAATGGATGAATACAGTATGCATGTTGAAATAAATGTAGATTGCAGCAGTCATGTTGAGATGAACAGTGTCGAACAGGATACCCTAGCGTAGATAGGTGCACCAAACTACACTTCGGAATGAAGGCCACAACAACGGGACCAAATTCGAGGTGAGCAAGTTCGGAACTATCAGTAAAAGCAACAATGCTAAATTCACACGAGTTTAGCCTCTGTGTGTGTGTGTGTGTGTGTGTGTGTGTGTCTGTGTGTCTGATTTGGGAACATTCCAGGAAAAGAGAAAGAGAGAGAGAGAGAGAGAGAGAGAGAGAGAGAGAGGCGACGGAGAGGCAGGGGGAAAATGAGAGAATAGAATAAAAGAGTGAGAAAGCGAAAGAGAGAGTGAGATTAAAATTGTATAAGATGTATAAGACAGTGTTTTAAAGGAAAGGAATGGTAGTTTCCACAGGCTAATGGTCCTGTAAATGCACTGTGCGTCATTTACTGGAAATGTTTTACTCTCTGAGGAGCCACTGCAAACCCTTGGAAAAATAAAAATAAAAGAGCTGAGCGTTACTTAACCTGCTCTGGAATGTACAGCAAAGTCAGATTATGCACCATGGCGGCTTAAGCTTCTAATTGCAGCTCGCTATCAAGCGTACTCTCTCTAACAGCATGAATTCTAAATTCATTAGACTTAATAAATGCAACGTTCTTTCAGTGTATGCACCAGCGAATCGACAAAACACCGCTGATTTTGAACCTGTTGATGACAGATCGTTGTGAGTAACCCAGGGACTTTTTAAAAAATTGGAGGCGGCGAAGAATAATATAGACAGGAGACATATGTTAGTTTCGAAAGCTTTTCCTTTCGTTCTAGAAATGTCAAGGATATACAAACCAATAAGGGCGAAAAGTTGGATCAGCTCTAAATACATTTACAGTACCAACTTTAGTTTGTATAGACATAAGCAATGAAGCAATAATTTCGTTATAAATCAATAAATCGTACACTTCATCATAAAAGAAACAAACCTCTAAATTGTCTGACAGCGTACTGCGTCTTTCTATGCAGCCATTGAAGCATCTGTTACTCTTGCGGTGGAAGCTACGAAGTATTCATCCATAAATATATTTGACTACTTTCAGTGTGAATTAAACGTGCTGACAAATCACAAAAATTTTAAAAAACAAATTGGAATAATTTCTCCTTGGGAAATCTTGCAACCACGTGGACGAAGAATGTGACATGTATAATTTTTATTGTTGATACTGTCATCTGTAAGACAAATGTGGATACTGTTATTCGACGTCAATAATGCAACTAGTTGTTCCAGTCTGTGCATTCGAAGACACTAGCACCATGGTACTTAACATCTGAGGTCATCAGCCCCCTAGACTTAGAACTACTTAAACCTAACTACGTAAGGACCTCACACACATCCATGCCCGAGGCAGGATTCGAACCTGCGACCGTAGCAGTAGCGCGGTTCCGGACTGAAGAGCCTAGAACCACTCGGCCACATCGGCCGGCAATCTGTACATGATGTAAGGTCTGTTCCTGAAATGCTGTTTCTTTCCGATGAAACACGCCTGCAACTCACAAAACAATAACGTTTGGAGATCCGAAAATCCTCATCCGTTAAAATAAGAGCACAATAACTTCTGGTAAGTATGTGGACAATATAAAGCAATGTTTCCGCAAAGAATCAGCAACTAACCGACATTTAACTCACGTAAATGCAAGACCACATAGCCAATGAGTCTACGACACTATTACGTAGATGGTTGTTATCGTTTAAACCAAACTCGTAATTCCGTCAAAGACTAAATGGCTGTTGATGGTCTTGTTGTATGAAATAAACTGACGTCTTGCCGTTAGTTACATAAGTTGTTAGAGTTTCTTGGGCATCGCTTTCAAAAATAATTTTAATAGTAACTGTACGAATTATCATAGCAAAAGAGACATATTTACATCGAGTAATACAAAAGAATGTCTTTGTTATTCGTCACACTAAAAATTTACCTTTGTTTCACAGCATTTTCATCATCAAAGTTGATCATAATTTTTCTTCTTCTTGTATTTATGGGGTGGTTATAATTTGTAGAATGGTGCCGTAGCTTTCCATGTATTTGGCATATGTCGTGATTTTCCAGTGCTCGTTTTCAGTGTATGGTAAATAGTCATAGTATGTTTCTCCTCGATAATGAGTCATATACATATAGCAGAATGCGCAAGCATCCGGATTACACTGCCGTTCTTTATTCTCGGGTATCTGAATCATATCAATACAGTTGTATCTATATTTTCAGAGGGTGTCCTGTCGGTCACTGCCAAACAAAAGAAAACCTGTCGATTAATGTATCAACATTTCTACACGTTGAAGTCGTAGGTTTGACTAAGGAGTACATTATAGAATTTTTCATTGGTCGCGAATTCGTCATTCATGATGATATACCATTTCGATTTGCCGACGCACATGAGGTCATTGAAGGTCAAATGTTCTACTTTGTTGGGTTACGCCGGCCGTTGTGGCCGAGCGGTTCTAACCGTTTCAGTCCGGAACCGTGCTGCTGCTATTGTCGCAGGTTCGAATCCCGCCTCGGGCGTGGATGTGTGTTATGTCCTTAGGTTAGTTAGGGTAAAGTAGTTCTAAGTCTAGGGGATTGAAGACCTCAGATGTTAAGTCTCATTGTGCATCAGAACCATTTGAAGCATTTGTTAGGTTATATCGTGTTGTTCTTCAGTTACATCTGCATGATAGACGTTTCCATCCCTCTACTGCGAAATTCTTCGAGATTTTGTGATCCTGAAGAAGTAGTGTTAGTGAGTGAAATTCTTCCGACTAATATTCATGGCCAGTCCGTATAGAAAGCGTCTCGCGCAGTTCTCCTGATTTTCTGCTACCGCAGACTTCGCATTTTCCTTTAATTACATGTGGTATCCCTCCTTGTTTATATGTTCCTTTACAGTCCTTCCCGTTTCGCCTAGACTCCATCTATCTTCCTGGGCCTGTTTCACTTTCTATCCAATGGCGATCGTTACCAGTACCAGGCGGAAGAACTTTATCCAGTAATCCCAATTGCCGGCCTCGGTGGCCGAGCAGTTCTACGCGCTTCAGTCCGGAACCACGCGGCTGGTACGGTCGCAGGTTCGAATCCTGCCTCGGGCATGTATGTGTGTGATGTCCTTAGGTTAGTTAGGTTTAAGTAGGTCTAAATCTAAGCGACTGACGACCTCAGATGTTAGGTCCCATAGTGCTTAGAGCCATTTGAATTTGAAGTAATCCCATTTCTTTAGCATAAGCACTTGTCTTTAATAGTGTTCAGCTAACCGGTAATACCAGAATCTCCTTACCAACGTTCAAGAAGAGGTATCGAGACAACGATGACGCGTAAGAAATTGAAGAGAAACATGATGTAGCCTAACAACTTAGAAGATATTACCGTTGGTTTTTAGTTCTCAGGGGAATGAGCTGCAACATATTGTTTACTCCCCTATCAGAGACTATAGTGCGAAGTTCTGACACGAACTAACCAACCTTTTGGTCGGTTTAATAATCTGCTGGGGCTCGTCTGACAGAGATACATTTTCTTGGGTCCATCGGGACAATGGCAGAACAAACAGTATGCAGAACAAAAACCAATCAACAGCCGTGTTTCAATTAGTTCTTATTTATTTTTCTTTAAATATCAATTTCGGCACTTCACTGGTGCCATCCTCAAGCCCCTATGCACACTATGAACGGATGCACTACAAAACTTGGTGCACTACAACAGGAGCCACCAAATACGGCTAGACACCGTGAATATTTTTTTTTATGTAGTACCCAACGGTTAGACAGCTGTCGTCTAACCGTTGGGGTGCTCTTTGCAGTGAACGCAGCCGCGCTGCATCAAAAAAAATGTTCATTTTATCGTTAGCCACTCCATCACAGACAGACTACGTCACTTTGCGAGATTTCAGTTTGATCATAGACTGAAGGCTTTGACGACCTGATGACGAAGCTGCTGAACTGATGTAATAGCTGTAGCGAGAGTGATTTGCGTTATCGAATCTCACGAAGGCTGGGTCGCCCTAGTCGGCAGAGCGCCATTAACATTTCTGCATTATATCCTGCTGTTTACGTTACAATAGCGTTTTTATAACAGTCGCTTTCCCGCCTGACGACTATTTAATTCGAATTACATTTACTGTACCAACTACTCATATGACTGATGTCTGGTGTTTCTACTGGCGCTACGATGTAGTTGCCACTAAGTACCTGGCATACATTCGCAAATTATGATAAAAAATTTAAAATATCATCAGAAGTGCCTGTTATATGACAGGAAACGTGAATGTTACATATGTGGTTTTGCGCGTCGTACTCTGAAAAGATTCGTACACTGAGGGTAGCTGCTTCCGCTACGTTCCACGTTCCACTTCCAGCCCTGGAAGCCACCCCCTCCCATCTCCCTTCTCCCACCCCCTCCCTACGTATTGACTGCAGGACAACTCATCACTGCCACGTGTTCCCACGATGAAATACGACCCTCCGATGCCACCCTGCATATTGGTTCTGCCAACAAAAAAGCAATTTCTCCTGGCCAAGTTTTACGACTCTTTCGTTTCTCCCTGTATTTCTCTTTCATTCCACTCCGCCTCTGCGCTTCTGTTCGGCCAGCATTTCTGCCGACATGTTTCTGTTAGCAGTCTCAGTAACTGTTAAAATTATGAGTTGACATTTAGGGGTGAGAAGGGTAAAGGTAATAAATTGAGTAAATGCAGGCATCAACTGCAATGGATATAGTGACCAATAGGAATTAATCTACAGATAAACCGATAGAAGTTGAGTATTATCGCATTTATTTTTAATTTCACTCATCAGTCACGAGCATCTACAGAGCACTGGGTGGAAATTACAATTTACAGGGTGCGCAAAATAAAACTGGACCAGAAAATGTTTTATGCACCTGAAGACAGGAAACGCAACCTACGTCATTCACTCCCAGGACAGATGACTTACGTTAGGTTTACAAACTTCCATCATGCTGGAGTATCTGTTGAACAGCAACTTATGTTAATCAGTACAACGCAAAACAAGTCGAAAGTAGCAAGTTATACGCTTTTTATTCACTCGATAATTAGTTTCTGCCCGAGACCCATTTTCAAATTACCTTACACGTCAGAAAAACAAATTTACTCTCATGTATAATGCAAGTATTAGCAGAATTTTTAAACATATGCCAAAAGTACAGAACATATCATTTCTCAAGACTTACGTATGGTATTTCCGAATATGTGAAAACGATGTCACAAATGTGCAACGATCAGTTACAAGGCATACAGATAACTGGTAGTTAACTGCTTCTGCTGCCGCATGGAAAGCTCTGGAAGCGAGCCCTATCAGGATATAGGAAATCTTTTTTATTTTTTTAAATATTCTCCAACCATCAAGAACTGAACAATTGATACAATAACCGTACAAGTCAATAATAAAACATTTTTAAAATCTTTGCCAAAAAACAGTCAAATACTTCAAATCGATGAACAATAGAACACGATAGTGCCACATATAGCAAGTGTTACAAAGTTTTACTCCATGTTGGCACGTAAAACTCATTAAATTTGAACAACAACTTTGGTATTAAAAGAAACCACAACAACAGGAGATTAAAACTCTTAATCACTACCGACCCTTCACAACCATAAAGCTTTATGATAAAAAAAAGTTCACAAATTACTTGAAGATAAAACAACTTTTTCTAACATGTCCAGGCACAAACAGACAAAAAAACCGCAAAGTTGTCTTTTACAAAGCACCAAAAATGTAATTGCACTCATGGGCGTGTAGGGTGGGAATGGGGTTGTAGGGGGAGGAGAGAGGTGGGGGGAGAGCGGGGAGATTGACGGAGGGCTGGTGAACGGCAGGAGGGGGGAGGGAGGGAGAGAGGAGGAGCATGGAGATGGAGGACGGAAAAGGGGCGAGGTCAAGTGTGCAATATGGCTACAATAGAAGTATATTATTAGTAGTAACAAAAGAAAATTACCGAAAATTGGACTGGAAACGACTATTCGTCATTTTTATAGTCAAATAAATAAGAACTACCATATCCAACAGAGAAGCCATACGTTATGCAGGAGTAATTGACAGATGTTATATGCTAACAAAAAGGAACCCAGACAAATGTTTAAAATAATTTTGTGGTGAAAACCACCAAAATTTGGTAATACCTATTTTATACATGAGAGAAAATTTGGTTTTCTGCCCTGTAGGATGATATGAAAATGGGTCTCGGCCGAAACTAGTCATCGAGCGAATAAAAAAAAAAATCTGTATAAATTTTTTCTGTGCGTTTTATTTTTCTCACCCTATAAAACATCAGCCTCAAATACAGGCCCAAATCTAGTTGAGGGATGGCCGGAGGTGAACAATTCGTCACAATCTCCCTACCCCCGCCAATATACCTTGCCGCCGCTCTCATTTTTAATGAGTTGCAGATACTAAATAGTTTAAAAGCAATAAGAATATGTCCGCAGCTCGTGGTCGTGCGGTAACGTTCTCGCTTCCCACGTCCGGGTTCCCGGGTTCGATTCCCGGCGGGGTCAGGGATTTTCTCTGCCTCGTGATGACTGGGTGTTGTGTTATGTCCTTAGGTTAGTTAGGTTTAAGTAGTTCTAAGTTCTAGGGGACTGATGACCATAGATGTTAAGTCCCATAGTGCCCAGAGCCATTTGAACTATTTTTAACAAGAACATACGACTGTTACTGTATTAAATATTCATGTACTTTCCTTTCATCAGCACTTAGTACAATAATTCAGAATAACGTCCAAGAATCTATAGTTCAGATAAATACATCATCTGAAAAATATTTTCCCAAAAATTTGAGAAGCATCTGTGTCATGGAAGTGTTTCAAGAATTACCGAATACTCACAACAAATTTTGATAACTTCATAATTGATACGGTATAAGATCGAAGCGTACACTCACCAATATCAGTAATTCAAATAGCACTAAGATCGTGAACACAATTCTTTACTATAGCTACATGAGCTCATAAATGGTGAGTAGTGGGAAGAGAGGAATGTTATACCTTTCTGTTGTTTGCACCTACTTTCGGGAAAGTCAGTCTTTTTGTGAATTTCTCTGACATCTTTCGCCCTTTTGTGTTTCCTTCTCTTAAATTCCTGTGGTTTACCATTTCCAAGTGTGTGCTCAAGAACCGTGACAGATATGTTATCGGCAACAGGTGGATGAGCTCTTTTTCCTGGCTGTAACGTTTCTTACCTCAGGCTGAAAGAACATCCACGTAGGCCAACCCTCTGATAACCTTCCTGTGTGAAAGAAAGCTTGTAATTTCTTCGAAATTTCTTGGCATTTGCAAGAAGCTTAGTTTTCACGATACCGAACGTTACATGACAAATTTGGAAATTAATGTATGTAAAAATGTAATCCGTTTAGTAATACGTTTGCTCTTATTTTTTTGGGGAAGGGGTATCATGACACACACGAGTCACCCCTCTCCCCCCTTGAATGTGTTCATAGTAAAATAAATTTAATCACATAATTCAACTTACAGTATTGTCCTAAAGGCAGTAGGTAATAGAATTAAAGATCCGCTCGGCCCCATCGTCAACATGAACTTGGTGTGCTGGATGTGCAACAAGTGGTTCAAATGGCTCTGAGCATTATGGGACTTAACATCTGAGGTCGTCAGTCCCCTAGAATTTTGAGCTACTTAACCCTAACTAAGCTAAGGACATCACACACATCCACGCCCGAGGCAGGATTCGAATCTGCGACCGTTTCAGTCGCGCGGTTGCGGACAGAAGCGCCTAGAACCGCTCGGCCACCGCGGCCGGCGGAGAAGTGCAAAATTCACCGTTAAGCTGAGTGGCCAGGTTTATGGTCCGAAGTTCGGCTGGGCTATCCCTAGACATCTCACTGCGAAAGTGAGAGCCATATCGTTGTGTAAAAATGTGGAAGTTGTTTAAATCACAAGGCCATGTTCATACCGGACCATGAACCTATTTACGTTTCCGCAGACAGTTTTATTCTATTTGCGTAGATATTAGATGTTTATAGAGTAGAGTATCTCATTAGCAAAAGTACAGTGTAAAGTGTAAGATTATTTTGGTTAAAGTATCGTAAAATGCTAAACAGTCGCAAGACAGAGCGTGTAGGTTCGTGGTAGATCATATCGCTTGCTACTTAAAACCAAAATCGACGATAGCTACCACTGTCGCGTATTCAGGCGTTAATATACATCATCTCGGCAGACAATCGAAATGAAAATAGGCATTTTTTGCAACAGTTTAATATTTAACTATAACATAGATAAACACTTGATACCGTACTTCCATTAATGGGTTTGGAATTAGTAACTACATTAATGTGAAAATCGTACAAACACAAAGTTATATAGCAATTTAGATCAAAGACAGACAAATTGTTTCATAAAAAAAGACGATATCTGAAATTTATATTTAATTAAGGATTTTCATTCCTTTCATCAAAGCCACGATATCACTGCTATGTTGAGCTCTCCTTGTTTGTTGTGAGATACGACCACCGCTTTTCGAGACCTGCGATGAACCTCTGTCGATTCCATTTTGACTTTTCTTTCCTTTTTACCTCTCTTGGATATTTTAACTCATTTCCATTGTCAGGTAATTAGATATTTTAAAAAGATCATTTATCGTCCATGCTGTTATTTTTTCGTCTCTGATCTGCAAGGTCTTAGTTTTCTGGAATACTTCACCTCAGTAATTTAAATAGGAGTACCAGTCACAATTTTCTTGGCAATTTTTAGGTCTGTTTATAATACGTCGCGTCCAAGCAGCTTTCTATGGCCGAAACAAGGAGAATATTATAGCAGACTGGCAATAGCAAGAAAACCATTTCTGAAAGAGATGATTATGTTAATATCCAATATAATTTTAACGGTTAGCAAGTCTTTTCCGAAAACACGTGCCAGAAATGGAAACTGCTAGTCCGTGAACATCTTGTCAAGCTGATACTGCAGCATTTCCACGTGAGTGGGATATGATGAGTAAAATTTCAACCTAATGCAAGATTATTTTCAGTACAAAACACAAGGAATTCCTGCAGATGAAGAATGTAATGAGTACAAGATGGGTATTTGGTGTGTCCGACGTTATTGGAAATCTTCAGTTCAAGATAGCAACAATCGTGCTCAATGAACGTGCACTTGTTTGTTATTGCGGCCTTCCAGTCTTAGAGAAACGCCGAACTATTGGCCTGAGCGACATGGGAGAATCATACCCTCACACAACCGAGACAGATGACTACAACGCACTGACTGTAGAACTAGTGGTAACGATATGGACTCGCGTGAATGACGTGTGGAATAGAGTTTGCATACGTTCTTCCAGAATAACTACATCACGAGAATATCGCAGGATTGTTCTGCAGGCTTTGACGAACAGTCGGACGACAATAGCTGGGATCCACGCGTATTTTACAGGCAGGCCACCACGATGTTACTTGGAGAACAGATTACTGGAAGCTGGTGTGCAATGTCGTTTAATGGTGACACCGTTCCACAGACTTGCAGACAGAGCTAGAATAAACTGCGACACTATGCGGCCTTCTTTGAAGTTCAGCGACGAGCATCGCTTCTGTCTGTAGCGATCAGATTGTCACCAATTTATCCATATACCATCTGATGAAAGGTCACAGGAACCAGCGATTGTCCAGACCTCTACTACCCAAACTCCTGGACTCATAGTTTGGGGAGCTACTGACATGACTGTAGGCCTCATTTTTTAATTGTTAAGCAGAGGCCGCATGCTCTCCAGGATGTGGTGAGGATGCTAAATCTTACTGTCGTAACCTTCCTGACCAGGATACCAAATGAAATTCCAACAGGATTAGGCATGACTCCAAACTGTGGTTGACACCACCGGCTCCTTTAGAAATATGGGGATCCTTGACTTCCCTGCCTGCTCCCTGCTGATCTGTCACCTGTACAGCGTGTCTGGCATACAATGGGAAGAAAGTATACTTTCATACCAGTATCGAGCCATCAGTCTATATGAAAAGAAAGATCATGCGTTCTAAGCACGAGAAGAAATTATTTTAAGACATACGGAGGTTATTTGCTTCCATTCTACAACGAATACAAATGTCATGACGAAAGAGAAATATCAATCAGCAATCGGACATTGAAATAAATCTTATAGCAATAAGCAAATTTGTACCACACCACGACTCGAACCCGGATTTCCCGCTTACTGCGAGCACCCTTCTTAACAACTTTGACTATCCGACCCTGTCTCCCGTCCAACCCAAATACCCACAGGTCGCACGCTACATACTGTGTGAACCTTGTCTATTATGATTTCTTGCACCCTCACCTGATTCCCGCAAGAGGTCAAACGAAGGAATCATTACTTGCCGTCAAAACGCATTTATTTTATGCGTGTGGTGTCTGTCCTTTTGGACACATAGATATAAAGTATGTGCGACTTCGTTCAACCTTATGTGGGAGTCAAGTAAGGCAGCGAGTAATGAGGATCACGAACAGTGTCACTAAGTATATAATGTGTGGCATGTGAGAATAACCAAAGTTGTTAAGGCGACCACTCGAGACAAGAGGGGAATCATTGTTTGGGCCCATATCTGGTACAAATTTGCACATACTTGGCATTGGATTTATTTCAGTTCCCGATTGCAAACTCCTGTCGGAATTTCTCTTTCGTCATGTATATACAGCTGCAGAATTGGGAATGGTCTCCATTCTTTCGGACATGTCTAAAGGAACAAAAACCATACATATAAAAATAAAATACACAAATACGTATTCGTGCCATTGGCGGGCCACGCCACGTACTGATGATGTTGTTGATGGACGTTTGTTCTAAATGGAATGAAAGTTCAATCATTTAATACTTGTTACGTGCTGGAAACCTTCACAATGTTTGGCAAATATCGGAATGGTGCCTGATGGTGTAACTCTTTCTGTTTCTGACAGTGTGTTGCTATTATAGACATAATTTGGTCTCTTCTGGGTATTGTTGTAGTACTGCGGTGTGGTTCTTCCTGTTCAGTTCAATCTGCGTGGTTACCTTTGTGTAATCAGTGTAACAATGACTGCTTGATTCCCATGGTGAACGAAGACTAAGTGCGTTTCTTCCTATGCCACGCGGAAGGAAATCTGTCTCCTTTTGTTCTGCTTCGAACTGCTGGGTATCTGTGTTACTAGGCGAATACCCAGAAACCCGATAAAGCAGTACCATCTACCGGCTTCCAGTGGAAACATATTTTATTTTCAGTATTTCGTGTAACTGAATTTAAAATGTAGTTATAATCTTCTCTTTAAGAGGTGTAATCTTATGTTACAGGTCTAACACGGCAAGACAAGTATTACATTTAAAAACGCACCCCGTCTTCAGGCCACAAGTGGCCCATCGGGACCATCCGACCGCCGTGTCATCCTCAGCTGAGGATGTCGATAGGAGGAGCGTGTGGTCAGCACACCGCTCTCGGGGTCGTTATGATGATTTTCTTTGACCGCAGCCGCTACCACTCGGTCGAGTAGCTCCTCAATTGGCATCACGAGGCTGAGTGCACCCCGAAAAATGGCAACAGCACATGGCAGTCGGATGGTCACTCATCCAAGTGACGGCCACGCCCGACAGCGCTTAACTTCGGTGATCTGACTGGAACCGGTATATCCATCGCGGTAAGGCCGCTTCCTATTACAATCAGAAACTGCGTATACTGTCTTGAGGCAGAGTAACTCAAACAAAAACAAATTATGCAGAATAAATTCATCCAGTATATGAGGTTAAGAGCAGTTAGTGTCTTCCAACAACCTTTACACATAATTTTAAACCTTTAGCAAACTTTCTCTCACTGCCCTTCCCTATTACATATTGAAAGGAAAAAAGAAACATCATAGCTTATTACATTCTAGCTCCTCAAGCAGTTAAGCTTCAGTATCAGACACGGCGTTTTAGTTTCTTACTTCTTTATTAGTAATATTATTCGTAACATAGCACTGAACATACCTCCAAATTATATCACTGTACGACACATTGTTCAGGAGGTAACACGTCATAAGCACTGAGACTCGCAAAACACGACAAGGTCTTCAACTTCATCAGTTTTAGATGCTTAACATCGAATATTTAACATGTTCACTCATTCGTAAAGTAACCAGACGTTTAAAGCTGTTTCACACATGGTATTTCCATTCTTTACGAAACTGAGGGTTTTCTGGTAGCAACTGACACTAAGATGAAAATGCCAGATTTCGATAATACCCACCATTGTATAAGTTAGGAAACCTACTGACTGCCGAAGACGTAATGTAAACACACAAGTGTAAGTAATCTAGTAGCACCCGTTGGGACCAGAGTTACAGTGGCGCCGACGATGGGAACAGATCGTGGACACTGACTTACGCAACTATTCCCACATTCACATCGAACATAGGGATATACCTATTTCATTTTCTTAGGCAGCCGAAAGACAGTTTTAATGCCACATGTGATGCTCTATATGACGGAAGGAAATTAGTGTGCTGAGCATGTTATGTTGTCTGACTTAATTTGGTTTTCCACTTTTCAGAGAGGGATGACTTGATTTCGTTTGCACTCAGCAGTTCATGGGAGCTGGAGTTTCATACTGAAATACTTTGTAGAAGAGTGCCCACGTTTATAGATAGTGTTTATTTAATACTCCGTATGTGATGAATACCTCCACAATGTTTGATAAATATCAGTCTGGTGCTGAATGGTGTAACAACATCTATTTCGGTCAGTGTACTAGTTCGACTTTAACGGGCAACTGTCGTTTCAGAGGACTCCGTCACTGTACCATCAGAGAATAGGAAGGATTTGCCGTTGTGTAGCGATGTGGAGCGATCAGAGCCATCTGAATACAGAAGTGAATGCTCTATTCGCTCTGAACGACCCTATTAGGATTGCTGTGAGGACGCCCCGGCGTATACAGAGGAGGGTGTGGTGGGCGGCACGCCGAGAATGCGAGGCGGCGGCGCCAGACATTCGCGTCACGTTTGTACGGCGCTTCCCCGGGGTCGGGAAGGGCTGGGGTAGTATAGGACGGTATGGGATGGGATGGGATAGACCGCGCCCACCATTACACCACGCTTCCTGTGCGCCTGGCCGCGGCGCTGCCGCAGACCGCAACACGTATGTGTTCTGCGGCGCTGCCTAACGAGCACTCCTTCAGGGAACGTGTCGCCGGAAGTTGGCCTTTTCCGCTGCGCTAGCCGCATTCCGTATCGACACGCTGGGGAATCGATGTGTGAGAGTTTCTTTGTTGGCTTCTCTCGAAATTTCTACCTTTTTCATGCACGAATGCAGTCGTTTGAAATTGCCTGATGTTAAATCTCAGGTCGGTTGTCTTACTTTATGGTCATTCGTAATTTATTCCCCGTGTTCTGATAAAAAGGTCTTCGAACGATTAAACGCGTTGTCGGACTTTATTGTGATTCAAATGTGCAGTTACGATAAATAATAAGACGCGTGTTTACCTGCATGGCTGAGCAGCTTGTATTGTGGTTATCAGCACTGTAACTGATCAACAGATTCTCAATAACAATCTTCGCTTTTTCTGTGTATCGCTCCTATGCACCCCAAGATACATTTTTGCCACCCACGCACAGCCACCGTCATTGAACTTTCCATTTCTCCGTGAGAGATCAAGGAAGGGACGGTCAACATGCAAGGATATGACAGGAAGCAAAAAGTCTCGTAGACATGAGATTTAGAATGCATATAGTAGGAGCTATGAGCAGGTGTTCACTTTAAACAAATCACTTCTGCAGCCTGCTCAATGCTTCCCATATTCTGAGGGGTAGTTCCATGGCTCTAAAGTGCATGACCTATGAGCACTTGTTCATCTTTGTTACTGTGAAAAATATCTCTTCTAATTAACAAGTTTTCATAGCTCTTAGGTTAAGGATTTTAGAACCCATATTTACTTGACAAGCTTTTCTTGTTTTTGTCCATACTACCTCCTTCTGAAATATGGAAATCAAAGACCTTTCAGTAGAAAATATTTCTGTCACAGTACCGCAGATGAAAAGTGCTGTCAGCTCTTAAGGTTCACTAGACTTATTTGCTTCAAATGATAGTTTTTGTCATATCCCTGAATACTGAAAATTCCTCACGGGACAACGACAGTTATGTTCACTGAATACTACAGCTCTTTGGACTAAGTGCGCTGTAATTACCTGTTCCCTTTAAGTGTAAGATAACAGCGTCTTGCTGAATATCTATGAAATTTCAGTTGATAACAACACGATCATGTACGTTTCAATAAAAGTTCGTAGTGTCAGCTTAATTTTGCGTTCTTCTGAGACAAGAGAGGCTGAGCTATATTGAAAAAGGAGCACCGCAAATGTTTAGTTTATTGTAGACCAAAGCTAGTTCACATGTCCATAAAACACAGATTACTCACCGAACCGCTAATAATAGCCCTGTTTTCCATAGTCAAAGTTCATTGGGTGAATTACCTCGAAATATCAGGATAATTCGAAATATCAGTGAAAGTAAGTAGCTCTATTACCTATATCCAAATTTTTTTAAACGACCCATCTGCCTCTCAAGCTACTGCTCAAACTTTTCTGGCTACTATACGACACTCAGTTTCCGCAGAACCCAACCACCTACCGTCCTTTGTCACGACTGTTCAGCACCGCTCTAGCCTACTAACTGAACACCAGTTTCCCCTCTCATCTATAGGTTCGTCTCCCTCACGTCACTAATCTACGTCACGGAAGTACTATGTACATTATTTATAATTCATTAATATAATATATAACGACACATACACGCTAATGAAACAATAAAATTAAGCTTAAGTGGTAGTGTCTACGATTATTAGTACCCAAGATATATGCTGTGAAATATTGTACATCAATTTATTGATTCTTGTACAAGAGAGATAATCGTAAGTGACAAAATATTTATAATTGTTCGGCCTTGTTCTTGAAGGACATTATCTTCTCTTTCTAATCATGTATTCTGATTTGTGTTACTGTTTATCACTTTTTCCTGACTTACAGATTTAATTGTATCGTAATTAATAATGAACTACGTAACTGCGTTAACTGCACCTTCTGATCTTGAATTAAACTGTTAATGTGATCGCAGAACGACATTCCACAATTTTTCAATCAGTATCTTATCTCCAAGTGCGCACAAAACTATTTTCGTCTGGTGCAGTTGCTGTATCTTCCAACTTATTTCACTTCGGCTACTTGCGCGAATCTAACGTACTCCAGTTATTGAACTGGGGAAAGGGGACCCACTGTCTAACATGAATTCCTAACCACGTGTCATTTCTGGCACCTCTTAACATCGTGAAGATGTATAGGCTAGATTGGAGGCAGACTGAAAATTTACGTTGCCCGACTTCTTTCTTGATTCCTTTAGCCTCTTAGTTTACAGGCAAGCGCTTTACCGCTAGACCATCAGAACCGCCTACAAATTACGTAATTCTTCTATTCTATTAAGCCACTCTGTCGGCCTTGCGTCAGATATCGCATTCAATTTCCATACGGCTAATCAACGATTTTCTGGTTGCCACAACCATGGTATTATTAATAAACACATAAATTTAATTAATGCCAACACGATTCATATAGCATAACTTAATAAAAAAGTTTTTCCATAGTAAAACTGTTGTCGCCAGTAATTCTTTCCTTTTACACTCTTCATGTTGTTATATTTGCCTATTATGCATTTTACTTGCCACCTATGGTTATTTACTTCCTCAATATTCTCCATCATTCGCTCGACTCTCCAAAGCTTAGTTTCCAGAATATTGGTCTCCAAAGATTTCTCCCTGGTGTCATTCCTATTGTGTGTGGGTGTTGCTTGCCTTCCGTCCGCAGCCACACGCCTTCCGACTGGGCTCTCAGACCAGTATCCATCTCACCAAAACAAATGCGCTCTGTACGAAAAATGTCTGTGAACCTACGAACGAGCGTATGTCGAGTAAGAAGTAACAACTACCGCCCTTCCCCCTCCACCCCCTTCCCTGACCGGAAATTTCATTTCATTTCGCCGGTGGCGACACCTACAACGTCCTGAAATGAGAAACGTTTCCAACCGATTTCTCATACACAAACAGCAGTTGACCGGCGTTGTCTGGTGAAACGTAGTGATGGCTCGTGTAAGGAAAAGAAATGCATACCATCACGTTTCCGACTTTGATAAAGGTCGGATTGTAGCCTATCGCGATTGCGGTTTATCGTATCGCGACATTGCTGCTCGCGTTGGTCGAGATCCAATGACTGTTAGCAGGATATGGAATCGGTGGGTTCACGAGCGTAATACGGAACGCCGGGCTTGATCCCAACCGCCTCGTATCACTAGCAGTCGAGATGACAGGCATCTTATCCGCATGGCTGTAACGGATCGTGTAGCCACGTCTCGATCCCTGAGTCAACAGATGGGGACGTTTGCAAGACAACAACCATCTGCACGAACAGTTCGACGATGTTTGCAGCAGCATGGGCTATCAGCTCGGAGACCATGGTTGCGATTACCCTTGACGCCGCATCACAGACAGTAGCGCCTCAACGACGAACCTGGGTGCACTAATGGCAAAAGATGAATCCCGTGATGACTGGGTGTTGTGTGATGTCCTTAGGTTAGTTAGGTTTAAGTAGATCTAAGTTCTGGGGGACTGATGACCATAGATGTTAAGTCCCGCAGTGCTCAGAGCCATTTTTCAGATGAATCCAGGTTATGTTTACGGCATCATAATGGTCGCATCTGTGTTTGGCGACATCGCGGTGAACGCACATTGGAAGCGTCTACTCGTCATCGCCATACTGGCGTATCACCCGGCGTGATGGTATGGGGTGTTATTGGTTACAAGCCTCGGACACCTTTTTTTCGCATTGACGGAACTTTGAACAGTGGACGTTACATTTGAGATGTGTTACGACCCGTGGCTCTACCCTTCATTCGATTCCTATGAAACCCTACATTTCAGCAGGATAATGCACGACCGCATGTTGCAGGTCCTGTACGGGCCTTTCTGGATACAGAAAATGTTCGACTGCTGTCCTGGCCAGCACTTTCTCCAGATCTTGCACCAACTGAAAACGTCTGGTCAATGGTGGCCGAGCAACTGGCTCGTCACAATACGCCAGTCACTACTCTTGATGAACTGTGGTATCGTGTTGAAGCTGCATGGGCAGCTGTACCTGTACACGCCATCCAATCTCTTTTTGACTCAATGCCCAGGCGTATCAATACCGTTATTACGGCCAGAGGTGGTTATTCTGGGTACTGATTTCTCAGGATCTATGGACCCAAATTGCCTGAAAATGTGATCACATGTCAGTAAATATTTGTCCAATGAATACCCGTTTATCATCTGCATTTCTTCTTGGCGTAGCAATTTTAATGGCCAGTAGTGTACATATCTCAAGCGTTAAAGACCGGTTACATTTTATTCCTAAAGGAATGTTGCTATGTTTACACACTTTCTTGCTTGCTCTTTATCTCTCCTTTCTCTCCCTTCATTGGTCTCTTCCTCTCGCGATCTAGCTCTGAACCCCGTAAAACTGCTGGCTTTTTCTCTTCCCTAGTCCCTCCCTCCTTAATTTTCCTATCTCTCCCCCTGTCTTTCTATCTGCTACCTCCCCTCTTTCCTCTCCCACCTCTATCTCTCTGTCTCTAGTCTGCTGCGTTTCAACTGCACAGAAGCAAGAAAGTGCCCTTGTTCCACTTCGTCTCGTGCATCACCTCTGAGATAGAAACGCCGCTGCTAAAGGTGTTGCAATGTTCTGAGGTACGGAGCCTAGGCTGTTGGGCAGCAGTATCTGCTAGAGGCGTTGCCCATTCGTGCCATTGCCGACACGCAGCCACCGCCCGCACTTTAGCTCGTCCGCTCCACCGCTTCTCCTGATGAGCACTCCAGACTCCAGACACACCCAAAGGCCGCTCCTCTGGAGAAACCGGCCCCTGCAACATCTCGCCTCATAGACCCACCCACGCGCGCTTGCACACACACACACACACACACACACACACACACACACACACACACACACACACACACACACACACACTGGAATCCGAGGCAGCCAAGCGAGAGATTACATTCGAGAAGCAAAGTTCCGCTGCAGTTACACTACATCCTCCGAAGCCCAACACAGCGCATCATTGCGTGATCCACCTAAGATCTAAACCACAATACATCAGATCTACAATTCAGGCAAAGGAGGAATTTTTGCAATGGGTGACCTGTGGAGCGCCACGGGAAATTTCTTTCATGTAGAAGGTACTCTAAGGGTGCGTTCTGCTGGCTGAATCGTAATATTATTTGACGACGGACGGTTACTTTGGCCGGAACATCTTCCAAATCTTTAATGTAGGTTATAATGGAGCTGGGCATATTTCTTTGAAGGTATGACTGACGCAATACAACATCTTAACTGAAGACAGAAGTCTGTAATTTCATAGTGCTTTGACATTCATTCTTTCCATTACCCAGTAAGTTAATTTTGTTTGTTCGGTTACGGATTATTCCTCTGCTAACCAATATTATGATAATTTAACGCTTTACTTTGAATATTACGATGACAATTTTTCATTACACAATGTTTGCGTACTACACTGTCTAGAACATTTTATAGGTTTGTCGGAATTTGATGACGACATTCCCAGTAATTTTAGGAACTGTTACACCTACTGTATAATACTAACTGCATTTTATTTCTCCATTTGTTTCATATCTCGTATGTAAAAATTTGTGATATCCAAAAATATGTCCACCAATGCAGTTGTCCCATAATTTTTCAAAAACCACATATTTTGGTCATTTAGAGCAAAATAACTTTATGATAATTTCTTTTCCACGTTTTGCAAGCTATTAGACTGTTTATTGAGTTTCAAACAAATTAATTAATAGTATTACTTTCACTTGGGCACGCTGGCACGAGTTCAGTTGAAGTCAAATCAGAAAATCGTATCTGAAGTTGCACTTCTCGTAAAATGATCTCAATAAGAGAGCCTAAATCTGTAACTATACACAACATTCTGTAAAGCTATTTATTGCTGTAACACTGGTGTAGGACGTCTTACTTTAGCAGTTGATTGTGCATGTCTGAATGGTTACAATTCACAGGACAATGATGGCGGCGGTGACACCAATTATAGCAGTGCCACAGTCTGTTACACTATTCCGTTAAAGCTGTGCTGCCCATGTACTACGTTAGCAGAACAAGATTAGTGAATTCGTGATAATGTACACGAGCAGTAGTGTAAGCGGTGCAACGAAAGCTTATACTGTTCCAGGACGGAAATGGCAGACATGTTATTCTGTTACTAGGTTACCTGAAGGCAGTAATCACCAGTCCTGTAAGCTGCATGAACGACTTTTACAACGCTCCATCGCAAGAATGTTCAGCCGGCTATTTCAGCGACTTTCAGACAGTGGGTCATTCGGATTACGGACAACGGATCGCGGTCGGCATCTTACAGTTTACACGGCGGAGATGGAGGAGCAGGTGTTGCGATATGCAGATGATCTTGAAACCAGAACTGTAGTTGCTGTAGGTATCCACCGTACTCTCTGGTGGTCAGTTCTGCATCAACAGCCGTTTTATCAGTTGCTTTATCCCTGTCTACAGCTACGCCCTACTAAAATTACGGGTCAGTAGTTTTGGTACACTACATAAATGACGAAGTAAACAGTAGGATTATCAGTAGTATTGGTAGCACTGATAGAGAATGAAACATAAATGAATGTCCAAGAGAGAATCTGGGAGCCGGCTACGTTCATTTGTCTTTTTTTGTTTGGTTGTTTGTTTTACACATAATTAGAACGGCACATCATTCATTGGTAGTTCACTGTGTATTTTATATACTTACAGAATATAAACTGAATTTCATAACTAATAAAAACTAGTTATTTTTTATGCAAGTACAGTTCACATGCATATATATTTAAATAATTGCTGTTATTCCGTACTCAACAGAACATTCTTCATCGTAATCAAAGGTATGAGTTTCTGTTCTTATTGATAACTGCGAAAATTGTTTATCAATAACAAAAACATGTTTGTGTAGGTCTATGAAGTTTTGCATCGACGTTCACGCATTTCAGTTTTGCGTTTTTTTAATTTTTTTTCCTTTTACAGAGCTGTACGACAAGTACGTATCGTTTTCTTTATTTTTAAAACAAGATCCCTCTATTACACGTTAGAAATCAGTTTTAGATTAAAACCTCGAGTAAAAATTTACAATTTTTATTTTGCATAAATATTGTTTAGTTTTAAACCACCAGACAGGAGGATAACTATGTAGAACAAAAATGTCCCATAGGTTATCTTACTCTTTATACTTCCTCACTCAGTTTATAGACTGTTCACCGCTTCCGGATCTTAGGAGAATCTAGTAAGATACTGATCACATATGTAAGAAAGCAATCGTTATGAGTTACGGCCTGACAGGTATGCAAAACATCTAACATACAGGTAGTGAGGGTATGACTTTAACTGAACAAAGCTTAGTTTTGGTAGCCAAGGTAGTTTTACAACTTTATCTCTGTCATATGCAACACCTGCGCCCACCAGATCATCATGAATGAATACAGTTCTGCCAACTGCTTCTGAAACATATTGCTGAAGACCTGCAGTCCACAGCTTGCATTTTATTTCAGATAAGGCAGGATTCTCAAAAGACGACATAGTAATTTATCCTCCGCCACGCACCATTAGGTGGCTCGCGGAGTATGATATAGATGTAGATGAGACGGCAGACGCAAATCGTCGAGCAATCTTGGTGGTGAGGCATCTAGATTGCTTCTGTGTCAGTCTCAAAAGTGCATATGCTTTACCAGACATATTAATGGGTGCTGTATCTCATCAGTTCCAGAGCGTCGAATTATCAGCGCCATTGGGAAACTCTTGCAGAAAGCCAACGATCGTGCGACGGCACCCCACCATAACGAGTCATGCGCAATAGACTGGTCGAGGTGGTCAAATAGCATAGTCTTCCATTTCACCAAACCTGAATCCATTTCTGTCTACTGGGAAATTTGAAAGTCTTGGTGTATTTCCAATCCATCGACAATGTGTAGACATCACAAGAGGGTATGACCAATGCGTAGGACGAGTGGTAGACTGTATGAAACTTAGTGTCTGCTTCCACGTAATAGAGAGATGAGAATGAGTTATTGTTTTCTATATACATCATTACAGGAACTTTCGTCCGAGTTTTGCCCAACACCACCTCCCATATAGCTCAATGGTATTCTTCCGCTGGACGAGAACTAGCCAAGAATGAGATAATATGGCAGGAGACGCGATATAGCGACATGAACCGAGAAGTGACGCTGCAGCAGCGGTACAGACGCTGGAAGCTCCGTACTGGAAAACCAAAACTCCAACTATCGGGTTAGCGATCTGGCGAGTTAATGCGCGAATACATTTGCGGTTCCCGCGTCGCCTGACCCAGAATTCCCATTACTCTGTAATACATCAATCAGAGTCTGACGTCAACGGGAAATTTCATTTCAAGCCCCGCGGTGAACAAAGCCTACTGTGCGGAAGCTGAAATGACGTCGAGTTATAAATACTCGTTTTATATTCGTTACGTGGCATTTGCGTTAGACACGGTCAGCGCGCTCCTCGAATAAATTGATTCCCAGCTTAACGAGAGACCCCTTCCCCAGTTTTCCCAAAGGCCACACCGCACAACAGATTCCCTTAACTGAAACACAAAATTCGCGGAAAAATCTTTCACAATTCAACACCTATTTAATGGAGTCGTGCGTGCAATTTTGGATTCTGGTCTTGCTGCAGTATTGGATTAAACTCTCGGTTTTATTTAAAAAAAAACTGTACTGAAAATTAAAAATGTAGTCTCTCAAGGGGCAAGCTAGAATTCGAAATATGGGTTATATGTTTTGAAACTGCTAAAAAACATCTTTATTTTTCTACAATTTTTCTGACTATGACCATTGGTGTCAATGGTGTCGCAGTAATACCTTTCAATAGAACAACTAAAATGTCGTTTCTTATTTTAATCATCAGTATTGTGACTGGATTGAAGCGGCCTGCCACGAATTTCTCTTTTGCGCCAACTCCTCGACTCAGAGTGTCACTTGCACCCTAAGTCTCCATTATTGTTTGGTCGTATCCCAAACTTTTTCTTCAGTTTTTACCCTCTACAGCTTCCTCTAGTATCATGGAGGTTACTCCCCGATGTCTTAACACACGCCCTATCTTCTTGCCCCTTCTCTTTGTCCCTTTTCCATAAGTTACTCCGTCAGCCGATTCCGCGGGGCACCCTCTCATACCTTTGTTATAATCCACCTAATTTTAGACATCCTTCTATAGCACGATCTTTCAAACGCTTCGATTCCCTTCTCCGTTTATTCCACAGTCCGTGGTTCACTACCTTTCAATGCTATGTTCCAAACACACATTATGAGACATTTCTTCGTGTAATTAAGGCTTACGTTTCATACTAGTAGACTTCTTCTGGCTAGAAAAGCCATCTTTGCCTCAGCTATTCTGCATTTTATTTCCTCCTTGCTTCGTCGATCATGGGTTATTTTGTTCCAAGATTGCAGAATTCTTTAACTTCGTCTACTTCGTGGTCACTAATTTTGATGTTAAGCTCCTAGCTGTTCTCATTTCTTCTACTTCTAATTTTTTCGCTTTACTTCGATTTGCTCTCACTCCATTTTCTGTTCTCATTAGACAATTCCATTCAACATATTGCTTAATTCTTCTTCACCTTCACTGAGAATAGCAATGTCAACAGATTATCTGATCTTTAACACACACACACACCTTGAATTTTAATCCCCCCCCCCCCCTCCCTTGAGCCTTTCTTCTATTTCCATCGAGGCTTCTTCAATACACGTATTGTACAATGGGTTCAAATGGCTCTGAGCACTATGGGACTAAACTTCTGTGGTCATCAGTCTCCCAGAACTTAGAACTACTTTAACTAACTTGAGGACATCACACACATCCATGCCCGAGGCAGGATTCGAACCTGCGACCGTAGCAGTCGCGCGGTTCCAGACTGAAGCGCCAAGAACCTCTCGGCCACCGCGGCCGGTTGTACAATGGAGGTGAAACACTGCATGTTACTGAAAATTAAGTGCCTTAGTTGGACACGAACATAGGTCAGTTAGGTCAAAACCATGGTATCATCTGATGCTTGACATAAGCCAACAGAAACATATTTTAATTGGTAAAGAGATGACAGTTCGTGGACTGGACATCCATCACTGATGATTAATCATGGTTTTTATCAGTTGAGAAGAGCTGAGAACTTTGCTTACCTACGCCAGCTGTTGACCTGCGGCATTCTGTAACAACCCCTTATACCACCATATGCAATAGCATTTATTTACACCATATTTCAGTCCGAATCCGCACTGCTGCTACGGTCGCAGGTTCGAATCCTGCCTCGGGCATGGATGTGTGTGATGTCTTTAGGTTAGTTAGGTTTAAGTAGTTCTAAGGTTATGGAACTGATGACATCAGAGGTTAAGTCCCATAGTGCTAGGAGCCATTTGAACCATTTTAAATCTTCTAGAGTTTAGAATCTTCTAGAAAGTTACCGAGCCTTTGACGTTCTAGAATGTTTTGGAATATCTGCACTGTTGTATAAATTAGTGATTGTTAGAGTACTTTATTTCACATTAAAGTAGTACTGAATACTTTAATTGATTTAAGTGTACTAGCGAATATTTCTGAGTATTCGAGAATTCTTTACCCTGGGACGTACTACAATTTTTACTAATTTTTGAAAGTTAATTTTTACTATGTTTTCGAATGTTCTCGAGTCATGTGCAACGTTCGTATAAAACAAATGATAATAAAAACCAGGCGAAACGTATCTCATTCGTCTAGTTCGACCAGTCGCATTAATGTGACCACGAGTCAGAAGCTGAATAACCACGACGTGCGCGTAGAGAGGCTGTGCAAGGTTCCCCACAGAGGTGTGGAACGATGCTGACTCCAATACCGTGGATAACTGTGCTAGCCCTCTCGGTTGCGAACCCATGGTGCGAACAGCTCAGTCTAGGTGGTCCCGTGGGGTCTCGATAATAACCACGACGTGCGCGTAGAGAGGCTGTGCAAGGTTCCCCACAGAGGTGTGGAACGATGCTGACTCCAGTACCGTGGATAACTGTGCTAGCCCTCTCGGTTGCGAACCCATGGTGCAAACAGCTCAGTCTAGGTGGTCCCGTGGGGTCTCGATAATAACCACGACGTGCGCGTAGAGAGGCTGTGCAAGGTTCCCCACAGAGGTGTGGAACGATGCTGACTCCAGTACCGTGGATAACTGTGCTAGCCCTCTCGGTTGCGAACCCATGGTGCAAACAGCTCAATCTAGGTGGTCCCGTGGGGTCTCGATAATAACCACGACGTGTGCCTAGAGAGCCTGTGCAAGGTTCCCCACAGAGGTGTGGAACGATGCTGGCTCCAGTACCGTGGATAACTGTGCTAGCCCTCTCGGTTGCGAACCCATGGTGCAAACTGCTCAGTCTAGGTGGTCCCGTGGGGTCTCGATTGAGTTTAAACCCAGGAAGTACGGTGGCCAGGGGAGTAAGGTAAACAGATACTAGCGCTCTTTGAACCATGCACGTAGACTGCAAACTATGTGACGGTGCATTATCCTGATGGTAGATGCCATTGTGCCGAGGAAATATACTTTACTGGCTATTAAAACTGCTACACCAAGAAGAAACGCAGATGATAAACGAGCATTCATTGGACAAGTATATTACACTAGAACTGACATGTGATTACATTTTCACGCAATCCGGGTGCATAGATCTTGAGAAATCAGTACCCAGAACAACCACCTCTGAACGTAATACGGCCTTGATACGCCTGGGCATTGAGTCAAACAGAGCTTGGATGGCGTGTACAGGAACATATGTCCATGGAGCTTCAACACGATACCTTAATTCATCAAGAGTAGTGACTGGCGTATAGTGACGAGCCAGTTGCTCGGCCACCATTGACCAGACGTTTTCAGTTGATGAGAGATGTGGAGAATGTGCTGGCCAGGGCAGTAGTCGAACGTTTTTTCTATCCAGAAAGGCCTGATCAGGACTTGCAACACGCGGTCCTGCATTATCCTCTGAAATGTAGGGTTTCGCAGGGATCGAATGAAAGGTAGAGCCACGGGTCGTAACATCTGAAATGTAACGTCCACTGTTCAATATGCCGTCAGTGCGCACAAGAGGTGACCGAGATGTGTAAACAAAGGCCCCCATACCATCACTCCGGGTGATAAGCCAGTATGACGATGACGAATACACGATTCCAATGTGCGTTCACCGCGATGTCGCCAAACAGATGAATCTGTAAATAGTACCTAGATTCATCTGAAAAAATGACGTTTTCCATTCGTGCACCCAGGTTCGTCGTTAGGTACACCATCGCAGATGCTCTTGTCTGTGATGCAGCGTCAAGGGTAACCGCAGCCATGGTCTTCTAGCTGATAGTCTATACTGCTGCAAACGCCGTCGAACTGTTGGTGCATATGGTTGTTGTCTTTCAAACGCCCCCATCCGTTGTCTCGGGGATCGAGACGTGGCTGCACGATCCGTTACAGCCATGCGGATAAGATGCCTGTCTTCTCGACTGCTAGTGATACGAGGCCGTTGGGATGCAGCACGGCGTTCCGTATTACCCTCCTGAACCCACCGATTCCATATTCTGCTAGCAGTCACTGGAGCTCGACCAATGCGAGCAGCAACGTCACGATACAATAAACCGCAATCGCTGTAGGCTACAATCCGACCTTTGTCGAAGTCGGAAACGTGATGGTACGCATTACTCCTCCTTACACGAAGCTTCACAACACCGTTTCACCAGGCAACGCTGGTCACCTGCTGTTTGTGTATGAGAAATCGTTTGGAAACTTTCCTCATATCAGCACGTTGTAGGTTTCGCCACCAGTGCCAACCTTGTGTGAATGCTCTGAGAAGCTAATCATTTGCATATCACAGCATCTTCTTCCCGTCGGTTAAATTTCGCGTGTGTAGCACGTCATCTTCGTGGTGTAGCAATTTTAATGCGCAGTAGTGTAAACTGAGTGTAGGCGTGGGGGTGGTCCAAGAGGATAGATCCTACTTGTTCTGTGCCTTCCAGAATGACAAGGTCATCCCAGCAGTGCCACGAAAATGTTTCCCAGACCATAACGGTCCAACAATTGTTGCGGATGTTTTCTTTCAGGTGTATCATGCTGTACACACCGAAGGCCATCCGATAGTTGGAACACAAAACGTTATTGATCTGAAAAGGCCACTTGCGGTCCCTCAGTGGAAGTCGTTGTCGTATTGGCGTGCAAATTCCAGCCTTCGTTGCCGATGGCCTATATGCAACAACGTTCGCTGAACGCCTGTGATGGTGTACTCAACGACGAACCTGGGTGCACGAATGGCAAAACGTCATTTTTTCGGATGAATCCAGGTTCTCTTTACAGCATCATGGTCGTATCCGTGTTTGGCGACATCGCGGTGAACGCACGTTGGAAGCGTGTAATCGTCATCGCGATACTGGCGTATCACCCGGTGTGATGGTATGGAGTGCCATTGCTTACACGTTTCGGTCACCTCTTGTTCGCATTGACGGCACTTTGAACAGCGGACGTTACATTTGCGATGTGTTACGACCCGTGGCTCTACCCTTCATTCGATCCCTGCGAAACCCTACATTTCTGCAGGATAATGCACGACCGCATGTTGCAGGTCCTGTACGGGCCTTTCTGGATACAGAAAATGTTGGACTACTGCTCTGGCCAGCACATTGTCCAGATCTCTCACCAATTGAAAATGTCTGGTCAATGGTGGCCTAGCATCTGGCTCGTCACAATACGCCAGTCACTTCTCTTGATGAACTGTGGTATCGTGTTGAAGCTGTACACGCCATCCAAGCTCTGTTTGACTTAATGACCTGGCGTATCAAGGCGTTATTACGGCCAGAGGTGGTTATTCTGGAATCTATGCACCCAAATTGCGTAAAAATGTAATCACATGTCAGTTCTAGTGTAATATATTTGCCCAATGAATACCCGTTTTTTATCTGTATTTTTAGCAATTTTAATGGCCATTAGTGTATATTCCATATTTCTACTACAGATTTATGCCATTAGACCTACAAATTTGTGCATCCGAGCTACTCCCATGTGGGTACTGAACGATACTATTGTCTGTAATAGAATTGTCAGGAACCAAATTCACACTTCCACCCACTCATGTCTGTCAAAGTAAAATTCTTCGCATTTTTGTCCTGATTCTTCCTTGACATTGTTTCACAGCATCCAGCAGCTGCGTAGGGGCAGACTGCAAGAGGTAATCGCCGGCGTGGCAGTGTGTGCCGCGAGCAGTAATAGCGAGCGAGCAATCAGAGGCGGATAGTGGCAGGGGTACGGCCGGCGTGTATCGCAATCACTGGCGCCAGCGCGGAGCTTTAATTAATTTGCGCAGCGGCCGGCGAAGCGCCACCGTCGGCACTGTCTGTTACTCACCGCCCTCGGCCGCCTCTGATCCCGATGGCCGCCTGCGTCACTTCTTGCGGCACAACCAGTTTGCTGATGACCAAAGTCTGTCTGCAGAGTGTAAGGGACAATGGCACTGAAGTCTCATTAAGCTATTGTTAGGTATCAAGTGTTTATACTTACGTTATCCATATTTTGGGTCCTGTGGATTTCGAGCTCATATGAGATTACATACTCCTGCCAATGCGATACTCCGTTCTACTCGGGAAATGTCTTTGAAGAAAAGGGTACACACAGCGCTCCACCGATTACGTTCATACTTCGCACGACTCCACTTGCAATGAGACCATCCGATAAATTAATCACGACGAGTGCCGTCCACGTTGTAACTTAAATTGGGAAGACCACATAGATAAAATTGTGGGAAAGGCGAAACAAGGACTGCGCTTTGTTGGTAGAACACATAGAAGACGCGACAAACCCACTAAAGGGACACTCTACATTACACTTGTCCGTCCTCTACTTGAATACTGCTGCGCGTTATGGGACCCTTACCAGGTAGGATTGACGGAGGACATCGAAAAAGTGCAAAGAAGGGCAGCTCATTTCGTGTAATCGCGCAACAGGGTTGAGAGTGACACTGATATGAGTCGCGAGCTGGGGTGGCAGTCACTGAAACAAAGGTAGTTTTCTTTCGGCGAAATTTATTTACGAAATTTCTATCACCAACTTTCTCTTCCGAATTAGAAAATATTTCGTTGCGACCCACTTACGTAGGGAGAAATGATCAACATAATAAGAGAAATCAGCGCTCGAACGGAAAGATTTAGGTGTTCCTTTTTGCCATGCGCCATTCGAGAGTGAAATGGTAGAGAAGTAGTATGAAAGTGGTTCGATGAACCCTCTGCCAGGCACTTAAGTGTGAAATGCAGAATAACCTTGTATATGTAGATATAGATGTAACGGCAACTGTCTCCAGCACTTTGTTAGCGAGTTTTCATGTTACAGAACCCTGTTTCCCAGAAAATCGACATTGAAGATTTATGTGAACCATCCATACCCATAACGTTAGTTAAGTTTGTGCTAGGAGAACATAGGGCAGCGGCCAGGGTTCACTGTTACCATGGAGACGGGATGGGTTCAATTCCTGTCTGTGTAGATTTTTTATCAAATTGGCTCTGAGCACTATGGGACTCAACATCTGAGGTAATCAGTCCCCTAGAACTTAGAACTACGTAAACCTAACTAACCTAAGGACATCACACACATCCATGCCCGAGGCAGGATTCGAACCTGCGACCGTAGCCGTCGCGCATTTTTATCCAATTTCATCGTACATAGTTTCATTAAATAGCATCTCCCACGAAAACTTACTCAGTAATGTTCATTTTACCGTAATAATTTCGTAACTAAATCAATTAGTACAACGGACTTCCCCGAAGTGTACATTCAGCGTCTTACAGACCTGGTTGCAGAATCGTCGTACCCGCTATCACTTGTATCAAACTGCTGTGCTAGAACAGAATTCCTGATGGTATTTGTCGTAGAAGCAACCGAAACAACAATTCCTAAGGCACCACGCTCATATAATGAAAGCTAACGCCCTGCAGGAACACAGATTTTAGAGTAGCGATACCGGAAAACACAGACCGTTTGAATTTTTCTACGAAAAATACCACCCGGAATTCTGTTCTGTCACAGTAAGTGATGCAACCGATAGCTATTAAGACGATTTTGTATTGAATTCTGTAACAAACGGAATGCACGTTGAAGAAAGTTTGCTGTAATGGTTTATTTATTAGTGAAATTACAAGGTGCTAATGACTATTTTTAAATAATTTGCACGACGTATACTATTTAAGAAATTCTCTACGACGAAATTAACAAAAACTAAAAAGATAAAAAATACGCCGGATGGATCTGACCCCCTACCGCCATCGTAGTAGCTTGAACGGTGGCCGCTGCGCTACACTTGGTAGATCGACATTAAATCAAAGTTACAGGTGTGGAAGAGAACGCATAAAACTTCAACATGCACTTTTTCGGAAACTAGGGGACGCTAGGCAGGTACTCACAAGAGGTCCCTCTACAACATACCTAAGTCTCTTCAAAATACGTTGTTAACAGGTCTGATCGTTTCCTTCTTCGAGCAACAGTAAGGACTTTTCTACCTTGCTCGATTCTTTCCACATTTACAGAATTTGTAGGCCAGTGCTCGAACATAAGTTTCCCAAAACACTACGAAACAATTTAAAAATGACGTAGAAATCGTCAACCATGTAGAATGCCATCGATAAAATGGGGGCCAATTATCCTTCCTCCCATAATGCCGCACCATACATTAACCCGCCAAGGAAGCTGATGTTCCACTTGTCGCACGCATCGTGGATTTTTCCGTTGTCCAATAGTGCATATTATGCCGGTTTACGTTACCGCCGTTTGTGAATGACGCTTCGTCGCTAAATAGAACGCGTGCAAAAAAATCTGTCATCGTTCTGTAATTTCTCTTCTGCCCAGTGGCAGAACTGTACACGACGATCAAAGTAGTCGCCATGCAATTCCTGGTGCATAGAAATAAGGTAAGGGTGCAATCGATGTTGATGTAGCATTCTCAACACCGACGTTTTTGAGATTCCAGATTCTCGCACAATTTGTCTGCTACTGATGTGCGGTTTAGGGGCGACGGCAACTAAAACACCTACTTAGGCATCATCAATTATTGCAGGTCGTGGTTGACGTTTCATATGTGGCTGAACACATCCTCTTTCCTTAAATAGCTTAACTATCCGGCGAATGGTCCTAACACTTGGACGATGTCATCCAGGATACAGAGCAGCACACATAGCACAAGCCCGTTGGGCATTTTGATCACGATAACCGTACATCAACACCATATCGACCTTTTCTGCAATTCGTAAACTGTCCATTTTAACACGGGTAATGTATCACTAAGAAAATACCGTCCGCACTGCTGAAATGTTACGTGATACCACGTACTTACACGTTGTGACTATTACTGCGCCATCTATCACAAAGCGAAAAAAGTGGTCCAACTAAAACATTCATATTTATTTACGTACAACACGAATATGTAATAAAAATGGAGGTTCCTATTTAAAAAAACGCAGCTGATATCAGTTTGACCTACGGCAGCGCCATCTAGCGGGCCAATAATACCTCCATCTGCTTTCCCCCTTCATGCTACACGAGTTTCGTTCTTTGTAGTATTTTCGTTTGATGCTTATTTGGTAAGATATTTGGCCCGGCCACTATCAATGGAACACCATATATATGTTACATAACAGTACGACCAAATTTTCAAGAAAGATTGCTCACACACAAAGAAAGAAAATATGATATGTGGACATGTGTCCGGAAACGCTTACTTTCCATGTTACAGTTCATTTTTATTACTTCACTTCAAATGACATTAATTGTGGAATGGAAACACACAGCAACAGAACGTTCCAGCGTCACTTCAAACACTTTGTTACAGGAAATGTTCAAAATGTCCTACGTTGGAGAGGATTCATACATCCACCGTCGCATGGAATCCCTGATGCGCTGATGCAGCCCTGAAGAATGGCGTATTGTATCACAGCCGTCCACAATACGAGCACGAAGAGTCTCAACATTTGGTACCGGGGTTGCGTAGACAAGAGCTTTCAAATGGCCCCATAAATGAAAGTCAAGAGGGTTGAGGTCAGGAGAGCGTGGAATTGGTCCGCCCCTACCAATCCATCGGTCACCGAACCTGTTGTTGAGAAGCGTGCCAACACTTCGACCGAAATGTGCAGGAGCTCCATCGTGCATGAACCACATGTTGTGTCGTACTTGTAAAGGCACATGTTCTAGCAGCACAGGTAGAGTATCCCGTATGAAATCATGATAACGTGCTCCATTTAGCGTAGGCGGACGAAACTAAAATGAGCTCTAACATGGAAATTAAGCGTTTCCGGACACATGTCCACATAACATCTTGTATTTATTTATGTGTAGGAATGTTTCCTGAACGTTTGGCTGTACTTTTTGTAACACCCTATATAAATATATGTATACAACAGGCACCACACGCATAAATAATAAATCTGACAGTCGTTGCATTCCACTTTGATAGTAAATTACGAAGACAGTACGAAGAGGTGACTGATGGCACTAAAATAGCAGAAGCACTGACTTTATGAAAAATCTCCGTCAGTGTGTTTCACATGCATGTAGCCCTTAGTAGGGTCACCGAGCGAGGTGGCGCAGTGGTTAGCACACTGGACTCGCATTCGGAAGGACGACGGTTCAATCCCGTCTCCGGCCATCCTGATTTAGGTTTTCCCTGATTTCCCTAAATCCTTTTAGGCAAATGTCGGGTTGGTTCCTTTGAAAGGGCACGTCCGATATCCTTCCTCGTTCTTCCCTAACCCGAACTTGCGCTCCGTCTCTAATGACCTCGTTGTCGACGGGACGTTAAACACTAGTCTTCTCTCCTTACTAGGGCCAACATAAACTGACTGCCACCTGTCTCTTTCTCTCTCGCGTGGTGAGAGTTGGCGATCAAATAAGTGGTGATGTACGGCGTCGGCACTTTTGACGCGATCGTGTAGGCGCGCCGCGACACCATCCAGAAGCCGAGATTTAGGTACGTGGCACATCTTTCCCTCCCCTGGGGCGCCAGCAGCGGCCTAATGTGGGTCCGCCATCTCCATACAAAGCCGCCTGGGTCGGCTGTCTCATACATATTTAGCCGCGGAGATTTATCGCCAGGTGGGGGGCAGGCCCGCATGAATACGCTGGCGCCCGCTCATCACCAGAGCATGACGCCGCGGCAGCCTCGCCACCGCGAAATACTACCTGCCGCGCTCTGGCTGCGGCTGCGCAGATTACCCCGACACGTGATGACGAAGGCGCTGTCCCGTGCACAAGTCGCTCAGCCGCACGCGTATGCTAATACTCTGCGGCGAGCTGCTGTCTCGCAGCACGGGCTCCCATCTCACGAACGAGGTCAAGCTGCTCAGGTACACTTTCGCTCGATCGGCCACGCTGTGTAACCGTAATCAGCGGCGGTTCTCAGGTAATATCGAACCTGACGGTTATAACGATATGTTTACGTCATGTGTATACATAAACATACAGTTATAAACGTCCCCGTTCGTAGTCGCTAATTATAACAATATGTTTACTTTTGTGCTACGAGGCCTATCCACAAAGTATTTTGGAATTAAAAATAAATAAAGTATTCGAATTTTTTTTTTATTATACAGGGCGTCCCAGCTAACTTGTCCACCCAAAATATCTCTGGAACAATAACAGCTATTGGAAAACGACTTTCACCTGTATAAAATGTTCAAATGGCTCTGAGCACTATGGGACTCAACTGCTGTGGTCATTAGTCCCCTAGAACCTAGAACTACTTAAACCTAACTAACCTAAGGACATCACACACATCCATGCCCGAGGCAGGATTCGAACCTGCGACCGTAGCAGTCGCACGGTTCCAGACTGCGCGCCTAGAACCGCGAGACCACCGCGGCCGGCCACCTGTATCAATGTAGGGCTGGGGCCCGTGAATGTATATATTTGGAAACAATCTAAAACGAAAGCATATGTGGAAGTCGCTCGGTGCCAGGTCGGGACTGTACGGCGGATGAGGAAACAACTCGCACTTAAAAGATTCGAGAACTTCACGAGTGGCATTTGCCGTGTGGGCCCGGGCGTTGTCGTGAATCAGCAAGATCTTTGAACCCAACTTTCGCCTGCGCTTGTTTTTTATTGCTCTTCTGAGGTTGTGCAGAGTTTGGCAATACCTTTGAGAGTTTATTGTAGCGCCTCTTCCAGGAAATCCACAAAAATCACACCTTTTCTGTCCCAAAAGAGGTAACCACGTCGTTGAAGGGGCAGGCGGCCGAATTTTACGACGAAGCAATTTCCAAACTCGTCCATCGCTACGATAAGTGCCTTAATTTAAATGGCAACTATGTAGAAAAGTAGTATTTAAGTGTGGATTTCATCTGTATGTAATAAAAAAAAATTCCAATACTTTATTTATTTTTATAATCAGTCGGAAGTTGCATTGCAAAGGAGAGTAAATGCCTATTCAAAATATAATTATTTTTGGATAGCTAAACATGAATTTCCTAAGGGACCGTAGTTTATCATGAATTTACCAGTAGAATATGGCGCCGAGAAAATATTTCGCCGCATGCAACTTCCGTCCGATCTCGACGAAAGAATTCGTGACTGTGAACTCTGTATTTAGCAGAAACATAACTAAAATTAAATAACTTCATGAAAGAGTGAGACATAGATTCTATAATAAATAAATAGTCCATACACCAGTTCCATTTAACTCTGAATTTATGGCAGTTAATAGATGAACTTACACTGTAATGAAGGATTTAACATGGATGCCGTTTTGACTAGCACTTCTCTTCTCGTAATGAAAATAATTCCTTTGACGTTTTCACATACACGTCGCACAATAAATCTACTGCTATCCAGTATTGCACTGTTAGTATTTCACTTTCACTTTACACTAAAATAATATTATTTTTAACAATAATAATACGGCGGCAAGACATGCTCGTCCGATACAAGTTACAAGAGACAAGAGAAAATGAGTAACTGAGTAACTGTTCATCGAGGATATCTCGTACATCAAAAGAATGTGTAAAAGTGTTCTTCTTCTGTCCGTTTTCGCGTCGCAGTTTTCAAAGTCAGTAACTCAGTGCATCTCTGACGGGGCTTCGACAATAAACACGTTACGTCACTGGTTGTTCACCTTTTACATTCTCACAACATTATTTGCTAACTGTAGCTGTTGCCGAGCGACTGCTCGATTACTGAATGATTTAAAATGATAAGGCAATCACATAATGTTACACGATACCAGCCCGTCTTGCTTGACTAAAGGTGTAAAGCCATTGTAAACGTAAGTATGTGTAGACTACGGCAGTTTTCCTAGCAGTTTGTTCAGTTAAGGTTGTACCTCCGCAACTTGTGCGCTAGGTGCGTTACCTCGTAATGATCACTTTCTTTATGTATACGATCAGTTTCTTTCTAGGTTCCCCTAAATGAAAATATATAACAGTCTATGTTACTTAAGGAACGCTTTTGCTCTACGTAGTTTCCACCTGTCTCTTACTTTAAAAAAAATCAAAATTGAATTTGTCAATAATTAATTTAGGTTTTATCCCAAAACTGTTGATTAGTAACGTAAAAGAGAGAGAGAATACAGATTTGCCACGTAGCACTGTAAAATGCAATTTCCCCAGTGATAAGGTAAAAAAACACCCTCGAAATACAATTATATCAAATATTGCTTGAGTACTTCATCAACTTATATAAGACATGTGTCTGTTATTCATAAACTTTTAGATTTATCAACAATGACAGGAAACTCTTGCCTTACATTTTGATGAACATTCTACTGAGTACAAAATAATAACAAAACTACATACATATTTTTATGTATGTGTGCATAAAATTTACTTACATCAAAACTAATTGCTTTGGTTACATAAAGGCACAGATGTTACGCGATCAACGAATTTTTATTACTTACAAAATACAATCTTTATTCTGTAACAGCCGGAGGCAGTGGCCGAGCACTTCTAGGTATTTCAGCCCGGAACTGCGCTGCTGCTAGGGTCGCAGGTTTGAATCCTGCCTCGGATATGGATGTGTCTTTAGGTTAGTTAGGTTTAAGTAGTTCTAAGTTCTAGGGGACTGATGACCGTAGTTGTTAAGTCCCATAGTGCTCAGAGCCAATTGAATCATTCTGCAACGATATAAAATGGCTCTGAGCACAATGGGACTTAACATCTATGGTCATCAGTCCCCTAGAACTTAGAACTACTTAAACCTAACTAACCTAAGGACATCACACAACCCCCCGGGAATCGAACCCGCGAACCCGGGCGTGGGAAGCGAGAACGCTACCGCACGACCACGAGCTGCGGACGCAACGATATAGAATACGCAATGGACTACATTGAGTGACATGCAGTTCTAATTACGTGCAAAACAAACAATCAACCCAACAAAAAAAGCAAAGAGAAGTGGTCAGCTCCCTGTTTCTCTCTTACACATAGATTTATGTTGTGTATCAAAAGTACCAAACCGTAGTTTTCATACAGCCCAACACTAACTTTCACCAATACGGCTGGTATAGTTAACAAGAATAAGTATATTGAATTCAATTAAACTTCTGGTGCGTTAAGACCCTCAGGACTGAACCAGCGCAGCACCTCAAAATGCTTTGCGAGCCGCCCGCTGCCAGCCGTTTCAACGGACGCAGGGAGGCGCGCCGATTTTCAGAACCTCCTCGACGGTCGACAGCATACGGCCGAACTGCAGATAAGGCCCCTTGCGGACCCACGCTCAGGAAGATTCCTTTCGCCACGAGCAGTTAACGCCCCATACCACGGAGCCGCTGCTCGCGTCGCTTACGCTGATGCCGCGGTCTGCATTCTGTCCCTCTAGCACCGGCAGAGAAGTCGCTTCTTGATGCCCCGACTGCCAACTCTCCACGACAGCCCATACAGCCACTTCTTAAACCTACGCGAACAGCCCACTTTTCCCCTTTCCCGCTAGAGGGATACACCGAAGCCTCGAATTGCGACGAAGGCGCCACCGCCAGAAAACGGAGGGCGATTGCTTCTCCCTACGCGCTGCGGCGCACTTTTCAAAGCTAACTTTACTACGGCTCAGTGTCTTTCGACATTTAAAATTTCCTATACAAGTTGTTGATCACCTTTTTCCCCCTGTATTTTTTCCCCGGTACCGCGCTATTATTCATTAAACTAAAACCAAATTCTTTTATCTTATATGAACGCCTGATGTGTGTTCATTCGGACAGACAGCACACATTCATGTAACTGATACACCTCGACGGGCCATGAAGCTATACCCATCAGTGCAGATGTTCATTTACATTCGACCTCCAGCGGAAATCTAAAACTAGCAACCACGGAGGAGATGGACTTGGACTGTGGATGGCTGGTCACACTAGACGGGAATGTGGTTCGGTCGAGGCACGTACCGCCACAGTCCACGCATTTGCGATAAACACTCTGTCCGGGTGGCGCAGTGGTTAACACAATTGCCTGGTAAGCAGGAAATCCTGTGTTCCTTTCCGGCACACCTTCACTCGTCGTTGCTGTTTCCGCTTAAAGTTCCGCTGTAGCTGGTATCATAAACTGCTCCCCATTCCTTTCACTTCTGTCCCCCTCCGCATCTTCAACTTACAAAATATCTTTCATATCTCTCACCCATGTCGTAAAGTCTTGGTTGTGCCTAAGCTGTCGACTCGCCAAATAGCGGAGTCGCCGTTGTCCTACTTCCACGCTCGCGGCCGAGCGCGATACGACATGTGGATACGTATGTGGCCGAGTGTGAGCCATGGCCACAATAACCAGCCGGTCGACGCGCCCGTTTTAATTGCCGGCGGTAAATCACAGCGAGGGCGGCTGTGCGCATGCGCAGAGCGGAGCGGCACAGACCGTGTGCCATCTCCGCAGTCATTATTTCCGGCGGTGATTTGCTCCGCACAGCTGGCCGGAATCCGAGCATTCATTTGCCCGCGGACGGGCCGCTTCCGATTTGTCGCCAAACTACGCAATCATTACTATGGTAATAGGGCTAGTCAATTTGGCCCTAAGCGAAGGATTATTCTCTTTGCGCTGCTTGTGACGGCGAAACAGAAGCTCCCGTCAGCGCAGATAGTGTGGATTTCCAACGTCGCAACACGCTGATATTAAATCAGGGGACAACAACATTGTCATAAACTGATTAGCGACTGCGAATGTGTTGTTTACTGGTGCGCAAGAGACCTGCATAGTAGTGCCTTAGCATAGGATAAAGATTCATATGATTTCAGAAGACTGTATCTACTATATGAATGAGGCTATAAACGTGGGATTAGCTTTATCCACTGCAACGAATCTAAAGGTTTACATTGGAAGTTTCCGGTTCGTGTGGTTGGCGGTAGAGGTCTCCTGGTAGATGTTTCGCTCACTTGCACGGTTACAGGCATCACGTACCTGGATAGTTTGCAGGTCTCGCTTTTTCCACTGGATGGAGAACCACCACCCTGGACATTTATAACGATGAATAGGCTGTGATTTGTGTACAGATCTCAAATTATACCACTGGCCTCCAAGTAGGGTTTTCAGGTTTTAGCCGTACGTGTCTGGTTTTTAAGATCGTGCCTGTCCAAATTTGTTCAAATCCGGCCTTCCGGTTTCTGTTAAGCTTTTTAGCACAACTAAGACCTATTTCGAGCGAATGGCTTAAGCGCCAGAAATTATCATGTACATTACTTCTTTTTTTTTGTACGTCATGTCTCCTATATTACTTAATCAGAATGAACGATTGGGACGTCAATCACCACTAACGACGAAAAATACAGTCATAGCTAAAAGTTATTGTTTACATTAAAAAACTTATTTTCAAAATATTTGTGTAAAAATAATGTATAAGGTGCCATCTATTGACAGTATATTTAACTAACATTCACGATAGCTGATGCAGTTGATTAGACTCCTTGCACAAGCACAGTCTATCACGCGATTATTTAATTGACAATCAAAGTTTCCCAATTTTTACAGTACTGACGGATCGAGATGGTCCAGACAAACAATTGTCTAAAACATTTTCTGTCGCATTTTACGAGGTGACAACAAGGTTGTTTTACAGTTGCGTAGAAAGGCATTGCTGCCAATGTCCTTCAGGTGGGACGCTTAACACGTTCGATTTTCAAAGTGCCTGTGCCCTTCTTGAACACATCGGTTTCATCGATCTGCACCCACGCCGAGGATGCGCAATTTTCTGTGACCCTGATTTCATCATTTGAGATGAGATTACAGTGGTTCCCAAAGACGATTGGATTCAATTATTTCTCCATCGCTATATTATATCGGTGGCTGATGACGATAGAGTGGGAATTATATGAACAGGTCAGCTAATTAGTATAAGGAAAAATAAGTAGCTGTGACATACGGATATATAAATGTACTAACCAATGCTATTCTTGTACCTCTGTCCTTTCGTTTTCATAGTAGGCCGAGCGACTCTAACGCACAATAACACAACCACGCTATGCGCAGAGCGGACGAGGAAAGTGGAATGTGCCGTTCAACCACATGGATGGCAGTAAATTATTTAATCAGTAGCAAAATTTTACGAGTATCATGTAATAAAATAAGGTCACATCTCCCTTTGAAAAGCTTTTGATACACGGAAAGTGGACAGTTTGTTTCAGACCGCAGCTTATTGAAGAATTTTATTGGGACTTATAGAAATTGGCTGTATATTACTCGATAGTTACATGTTTATACAGCCAACGCCCAAGGGCATTCTCTTTCATAAACGCCCACTGGACAAAGAAAAGCAATAAATTGCGAACCGATAAAATCAAAAAGATATTTTTTTTGTTATTGTGTCATTCAAAATCATCCTATCACGAGTTAAACGAAATGGTTTCCAAGAAAAATACAGTTCTTGAGGCACTGTGTCCCAATGAGAAATATTAATACTTACCTACAGACTATTGTTATTTCTTTATAGGTATAAATAACATAACAGAAGGTTCTGAATATCTTTTCGTTTTCCACCCCACAATAATTTACTACTGTTTACTGTGTTTTATGAAGAACTTTTACATCCACAGCTACACGATTACTCTGCAATTCACAATTAAGTGCCTGGCAAAGGGTTCATCATACAACATTCACGCTTTTTCTCTGCCGTTCCTCTCTCGAACACCGAGCGGGAAACCTCCGCCTACAGCCCTACCCTTCCATACAACTTTAGGTGAAGTGTGACGTCACATAGCAACAGAAGTGAACGGGGTCACTGAAGATATACTAGCAAAAGTGCATTGTGTATCGCGTTTCTCATGTTTCCGGTGGCGGGTACATCAAACATTCGTAACACTTAAGTTAAAACTTCGAATCTAAAGGTATGCGACAGCTTGTGAAACATATATCCTTATTATTTCGTACGTTTCGTGTGAAAATACTATTTTTATAGTCTAACGTGTAAGTAATTCCACTACAAGTCTGTATGGATATTCACTTAGAAGACAGCCGCTTGAAATCAAACATATCTTTCTGCAACATCCTACATACATTATACGTCGAAAGACGCGTGAGACCCAAGTGATCACTGCAAAGGAAGCATCCTTGTAAAGGAAAGAGTTCACACAAATGCAGTTGAATGTCATCTTATTGCAATTTTTAATGTTCAACCCATAAAGGTCAATAATAAAAAGCGTTAATTAATCACTTTAGAACCTAAGAAACTTTGATATACATTTATAGTTTGTTAGAGCTGTAAGCACAGATGCTTGTATTGATGACTGGGGACAGGTACTGAACCATATTACTTCAGTATTTGCTTCATTTACCAGCTAATAAATGTACCTGCTAGAAGTAGTATGATTTTAGTTTGGTTAGTACCAGAAAGTACATGTGGAAAGGGCAAGCCATTAATGCTTATTTTCCCTTGGGCAGCAGATGAGGTGTTGAAGCATGGATGCATGAGCGCAAAAGGTTTAATATGAACCGACAGGCGTCGTTGTGTAATTGGGTGAAGACTGATAGAAGATGGAAAAAAAAAACAACTAACAGACTGAAGTGGGTACATATTAAGGTACCAATGATCGCAATATCCACACTTTTTACACCTAACCCTTGTTGAGGTTGACGGACATCATTTTGAGCATTTATTGCATTAATGTGGTATTTACAGGTAATCACGCTGTAACGGCATGCTTTCTCAGAATTTAAGTTCACAAAGGTACATGTATCAGATTGGAACAACCGAAATAAAATGTTCAAACGTACCTACGTTCTGTATTTTAATTTAAAAAATCTACCTGTTACCAACTGTTCGTCTAAAATTGTAAGCCATATGTTTATGACTATTACAGCGTCATCTATCACCAAACGAAAACTGTGGTCCAACTAAAGCATTCGTATTTATTCACGTACTATACGAATATGTAATAAAAATGATGTTTTCTATTTTAAGAAAAGGCAGTTGATATCTGTTTGACCTATGGCAGCGCCATCTAGCGGGCCAACCCCTCAAGCTACACTAGTTTCGTTCTATGTAGTTTTTTCGTTTGACGCTTATTTCGTGAGATATTTTGCCCGGTCACGATCAGTGAACCACCCTGTAAATGAAAAATAGTGACAAGGAGAAGGGATAGGATGGTAGGATATCTCTTAAGACATGGCATGGTATAGAGGGAATTGTAGAGGGTAAAAACTGCAGAGGAAGACAGAGAATGGAATAAATCCAGCAAATAATTGAGTTCGTAGCTCGTAAGTGCTACTCTGAGGTGAAGAGTGCTTCACAGGTTAGTAATTCGTGATTGCTACACCAGTTTTGTGTCCAGGTAGTAGGGTGGTAGGGGAACTGTATCAGTCTTAATGCTCGAGATCAGTCACTAGCAAGTGCTCATAAAATACTCACTCCTGCACTGCCTGCAGTAACTGTCGCCTAGCCCGAAAGCGAGAGCGTGGGTTGCCGCTAGGTTGACAACAGCTGGCACTCGCCAGTATTGAAGACAGCGAAGCAGGGCGCCGCTGTCAACCCTTCTGCGCTCGTGCCCAAACGCTGATGGCGGTCCCCCCCCCCCCCCCCCCCCCCGACACTCCGCGTCGTGCTGCGAAAACAGACGCGCCACGCCGGCGTCGGCGTCTGCCGTCTGTCGGAGCGTGAATGCGGCAGCGGCGCGTCTGCTCGAGTGTCCCATTAACGGCGGATCCGCCGCAAGCCCTCGACGATCTGCGAGAGCGGGGGCGGCGGGGGCGGCGCCGGCGCTCATTTGAGGTTCAGGGGTCGCACAAATATGCACCCCGCCACGCCCCACACCATCCTGCGACACAGCTCTCTCCTCCCTCTCGCTCGCGACCAGCTGGGGGTGGGTGGGGAATGAAAGCCCGGCGAAACTGTAGCGCCGTCATTACGAGAACGGGACCACAACACGCAACACTGTGGACAATTAATTTTTTTTTCTTTTGGCTAGTGACCTCCTGACTGAATTCATTACTCACTGGTTTTACATTTCCCTCTAATCACTCTCATATTTCCACTGCTTTCTACATCCTGTGTTTGTTGCTTTTGCGGACAGCAGCAAATATGCTCGCCCATTTAACCAAAGCTGTTGGAAATCTAAAGAACTGCACTGAGATTACAAAAGTCATGGGATATCTCCTAATATCGCGTGGAACCTCCTTTTGACCAGAGTAGTGCAGGAACTCGTCGTGGGTCGGCTGCCGTGGCCGAACGGTTCTAGGCGCTTCAGTCCGGAACCGCGCTGCTGCTACGGTCGCAGGTTCGAATCCTGCCTAGGGCATGGATGTGTGTGATATCCTTAGGTTAGTTCGGTTTTAGTAGTTCTAAGTGTAGGAAACTGATGATCTCAGATGTTAAGTCCCTCGCAGGTTCGAATCTTGCGTCGGGAATGGATGTGTGTGATGTCCTTAGGTTAGTTAGGTTTAAGTAGTTCTAAGTTCTAGGGGACTGATGACCACACAGTTAAGTCCCATAGTGCTCAGAGTAATTTGAACCATTTTGCTAAGTCCCATAGCGCTTAGAGCCTTTTTTTGACAACACAACTAACAGCTTAAAGGCGCGCTCAACACTATAACCCCATCTCTACCACTGTAGGTCCACGGAGCAGGTCCAGGTGAGACTGGAATGTGCTGCCAACCTTACGCGCACCACAAGGCGAGATAGTCGAGGCAAGCTGCTGACGGGAGACTTCGCGGACGCACGGTATGTAGTTCTGGGAGTGTTATCTGGAACCACTGATTGGTGCTATGGTGAACGCGAATCAAGATGTTTATTTCAACGTTCTTGATGACCTGGCGTTGCCCTTCCTTTCATAGTGCTCAGAGCCATTTATTGAACTCGACGTGGCACGGATTCAACAAGTCGTTAGAAATCCCCTGTAGAATGACTGAGCCATGCCGTCTCTACGGCCGCCCATAATTGCGAAAGTTTTTGCCGATGTAGGAGTTTGTGCACGAACTGACCTCTAGATTATGTCACATAAATGGGATTCATGTCGGGCGAGCTCGCTGGCCAAATCATTCGAGCCAATTGTGCTAATGTTTTTCAAATCAATCGTCAACAATTATGCCTCAGTGACATGGCCTATTTCCATCCAAATAAATTCCATCATTGTTTGGGAACATGAAGTCCATCAATGGCTGCAAATGGACCCCAAGTAGCCCACCATAACCAATTCCAATCAATTATCGATTGAGTTGGACTAGAGGACCCATGTAAACCGAATAGCGCGCGAGCACGGCCGTCGTATCGGTTGCCACAGTTTCCCGTCACGACCGCCGCCGGCGCTCGGCGTTGCCATGACGTCGCGCCATTGCTGAGCTGGGGCCTCCAGCGCCCTCTGGCTACTCGATATAACAGGACCGCTGGCCATGAGTCATGGAGTCTTGCAGACAACTGGTTGCAGTCGTCAGTGCCGTCGTTCGTTGCCTGGTTAGGTAGCTCGCTGTGTGATTCAGTCTTGTATAACGACTTAGGCCACGAATCAGGGACATTCTTTGGACACTAATTGGAACTGTATCTACGGTGCACTCTTCGCTGTCAATAAAACTAAGTAACTGTTTTATACTAGCCTGCCGCTTATTTGTTACTAATCGTCTTCCTGCCACCAGATTTTACTCTCAACCTGGTCACGTCCTACTCCATATCCAAATCATGGTTGCCACGCCCGGGCAGCCATAGAAGTTACATATCATTATGGACCCCCCACAAGACTGCACAGTACCCCGTTAACTACCTGGTTTCATGGTTTCTTGAGCTCTGTACCACGATCGAACCCTACCATCGGGTTGTACCACCTGAATTCAGGTCTCATCTAACCAGCCCATGGTTTTCAAACGTCTAGGGTCCAATCGATACGGTCACGAACTTGGAAGAAGCACTGTAGGTGATGCGCACTGTTAGCAAACGCTCTACCGTCAGTCGTCTGCTGCCATAGCTCATTAACACCAAGTTTCGTGGCACTGTCCTAACAGATACGTTTATCCCACGTTGATTTCTGCAGTTATTTCATGCAGTGTTGCTTGTATGTCAGCGTTGACAACTCTACTCAAATGCCACTGCTCTCCTTTGGTTATGATCTAGGTTGAGGCAGATGCTCGAAGCAGCTGTACTGAAGCCACTGCAACTGCCAGGGACCTTCTTTTGCAGACTCTGCTGTAGTAACACTTCACCCACTATCATAACACAACGTCGTCATCACCAGTCTCAACGTGCACCAGATGATGCAGGGGTATTGTTACACCTAGGCGAAACGTACTGCATTATCCAATACAGTATAGCCCTGTAATTTGACTATTCCTAACTAAATGTGCAACACCACCACAACTCATAGAAAGACTAGTTTCATTAAATGTGGATGACGTACGATATAATTGCTTCACACCTACTCTTCTACTTCATATTTACACATGGAGACGTAATTAAAAAACTGTTCGTATTTTTCCAAAACACATACGAGACTTTTCAACTGAAAAATAATAATTCGAGAATCATCTTTTATGGTAGTATTTCTGGCCAAGTCTTGTCAAGTATAAATGACACAGTTCCTGCCTTCCCATCTTTGAATTACACCATTCCTCTTCTGACACTCCGCTCCTTTTCACATTGGTCAGACATGAGCAAAAACACCCTGTGAGTGCATTAGCGTCACTGGAATAAATTTCTGTGGTTAGGCGTAGACCCTTATTCTATGACAGAGCACATCGGTGTTTAGCTGTACAAAATTTACATAGATTTTGCAGTGAAAATTTCAGGACAGTTGTCGAGTTAACAAATTATATACTGATTAGCAGAAAGAACCCAGAATACAACACCAAATGTAAATAGAAGGTTCTCTACAACATTTTTCTTCCTTCTAGAGAATGGAGCACTGTCTGAGTCAATATTACAACAAATCATCCAATTCCTGTTCTAGGTTCAGTACTATTTAAGATGACAATCAAGTCTATGGAGGATGGTTACGTTTTATGACAAGATGAGCAAAAGATTACTTAAGGTTGCTCATGTTCACGGCAGATACAAGCTGGTGATCCATGAATTTTACGCCTCTGCCAGCGGCATTTACTTTTAGCTATGACGTGCTGTCGGCTGCATGTCTGCACTCGCCTTCTGAAAATCCTATAAAAAGCTAATCAATATCTTTAGTGACTTCATCAGCTGAAACTGTCCTATGTTTCTCGTTAGGTGAGAAAACAGGCACTCATCCCTAGTCTGGAAAATATGGCGATATACACGTGCATCGATAGAGCAGCGTGTATACTTCAACTCTCTCTTAGTTCTCACACTAAGAATGAACTATGTGGCTGTTTCGTTTCTCCGCTATCAGAACTCAGCAACTCTTCAGCTAATTTCTAGCTGAATGTCAGCCAAAGTGAACGCAGTGCACGCAAAAACTCCTCTTTTGGCGTCGTACAGAGCGTGATGCACCCTGTTCTACATTTGACGCATATTCAGAGAAGAGTTTCGGTATTACGTCTTTCGTAGCAAACTGTCCCCAACCTGTGTCCTTTCGTGCTTCACGCCATGGCTTTTTCAGATAAATGTGAGCGTTCCTTTCTTCTTGTGGAAACTACCCCGCAAATCTTAAAGGACCTCCCTTTAAACTACGTAGAAATATCACCACTTTTATTCCTTACGAGTTTACTTCAGCCAATCGGACATTTTGAGCCCGCTCCTGACACCTAAAAATTACACACGTACATCCCGAAAGCACTACAGGCCTTTCACATGATCAACTGCGTCTTGGCTTGTTTGTATCCGTCTGGAAAATCCCCAGTGCAGTTTTATAAAGAATTCCTCAGCCGCAAGCACATTTGTTTCTCTCTCGCCTGTTTTATATAATCTGCACATCCTGCTGTAAAAGGAAAGAAAGAACAAAAAGTGGGGAAAGAGCTGCTTCAATCTTCATTCCGCATTTCTCATAAAAAATTTTGACGCGCGAAGATATTCACCCTTTTTTGTCTGAAAGAGAGTAGCAAAGAGAACAGCGACGATGTAAGAGAGATAGACAGTGCCAGTGGGTGAGAATCATGATGATGATGACTGGTTTGTGGGACGCTCAACTTCGCTGTCATCAGCGCCTATACAAAGTCCCAATTATTTCTCAGTCCAATTTTTACACAGTCCAATCTACCACAGTCACGAAAAATGATGTAAATGTCGTGTGACTGGGGCCCCCGGTCGAAACAATGAGAACAACACAAGCATCCGGTCCCCGGACAGAGAACATCCCCAACTTGGTCGGGAATCGAACCCGGGACCCCAGGACCGAGGGTAGCAACGCTAGCCGCTAGACCACGAGCTGCGGGCGGGAGGGTAAGAGACAGGAGACACTGATGATGGGAGAAAGAAAGTGGCAGTGAAAGAGAAAGAGAGATGGATAAAGACAATAGCAGCGGAAGCCAAAGAGAGACGAGGTAGTCATGGCAAGTGAGAGATAGTGGGAGTAAACGAGAAACAGATATGGATGGGGATAGTAGCAGTGGGAGCAAAAAAAAAAATGATGCAGTGAAAATGAAAAAGCCAAGTGAGTGGAGACCGTACATAAGCTGTACACCCGTCCCCCACTGCCAACTATAAGCTGGCAATCTTTAACAGGAAATAATTTGGCTACTTTTCACCATCTAGTATACCGATGTGTAAAGGTTCCCGGTCTTAGGGTAAAATCGCCGAACAAACCATTGTCAAGCACATGTGTGAAAAAGAGACAATGGTGAAACGTGACAATGGTGGTAGATGGGTCGGCGACATACTGCAGCCTTGTCGAAATCCTTTTAATTTTTGGAATGTCTCGCTCAACTTCTTCTCTGCTTAAACTAATGTGAACGATTGGTGATATACTCTTTGAGCCGGCCGTCGTGGCCGAGTGGTTCTAGGCGCTTCAGTTTGGAACCGCGTGACCGATACGGTCGCAGCTTCGAGTCCTGCCTCGGGCATGGATGTGTGTGATGTCGTTAGGTTAGTTAGGTTAAAGTAATTCTAAGTTCTAAGAGACTGATGACCTCAGATGTTAAGTCCCATAGTGCTCAGATTCAATTTTGATATGCTCTGTGAATTATTCTTTGAATTAGGGATATATGTTGTGCTTGTGCATCAGTATACTCCATCTCTTCCCATAGTTCGTTGATGGTTAAAGAATCATACGCTTTTTCTAAATCCACAAATATTGGATGTTCTTCCTAAACCTTGCAATATGCCTTCTCACAATTTTTCTAAGGCTAAACAAATGATCCATTCAAAATCGTAAACTGTAAAAACTGCCAAATTCACTCGCATCTGTTCGTCAATATCATTCCTCTATAATTATAGGGGTGCTTGCTGATTTTTATTTTTTGTTTTTCATTCATTTATTTTGTATATCGTATCCTTCCACAATGTGACTAAACAATTTCCGTATCAGTCTCACAATCTGAATTGCCTCATATTTCCATAAATTCATCACAATTCCTCCCAGTCTACTTGTCTTTCCATTTCTTGTCTTTTTCAGTATCTCTGGAAGTGTGGAACCAGCTACCTCAATTCTGATTCCGCCTTCCTCATACGGAGGGTGAAAACCGACCGGTTAAAACCAAAACCAGTGTTTCGGTTTTGAACAACAGGTATTTTCCGGTATTTTATCTCGGTTACATAATGTTTTTTATACTGATAACAGAGTGTTGTTGTTGTTGTGGTCTTCAGTCCTGAGACTGGTTTGATGCAGCTCTCCATGCTACTCTATCCTGTGCAAGCTTCTTCATCTCCCAGTACTTACTGCAACCTACATCCTTCTGAATCTGCTTAGTGTATTCATGTCTTGATCTCCCTCTGCGATTTTTAACCTCCACACTGCCCTCCGATGCTAAATTTGTGATCCCCTGATGCCTCAGAACATGTCCTACCAACCGATCCCTTCTTCTAGTCAAGTTGTGCCACAAACTCTCCTTCTCCCGAGTTCTATTCAATACCTTCTCATTAGTTATGTGATCTACCCATCTAATCTTCACCATTCTTCTGTAGCACCACATTTCGAAAGATTCTATTCTCATCTTGTCCGAACTATTTATCGCCCGGGTTTCACTTCTATACTTGGCTACACTCCAAACAAATAGTTTCAGAAACGACTTCCTGACACTTAAGTCTATACTCGATGTTAACAAATTTCTCTTCTTCAGAAACGCGTTCCTTGCCATTGCTCGTCTACATGTTATATCCTCTCTATTTCTACCATCATCAGTTATTTTGCTTCCCAAATAGCAAAACTCCTTTACTACTTTTAAGTGTGTCATTCCCTAAACTAATTCCCTCAGCATCACCCGACTTAATTCGAGTACATTCCATTATCCTCGTTTTGCTTTTGTTGATGTTCATCTTATATCCTCCTTTCAAGACACTATCCATTCCGTTCAACTGTTCTTCCAAGTCCTTTGCTGTCTCTGCCAGAATTACGATGTCATCGGCAAACCACAACGTTTTTATTCCTTCTCCAAGGGTTTTAATACCTACACCAAATTTTTCTTTTGTTTCCTTTACTGCTTGCTCAATATACAGATTGAATAACATCGGGGAGAGGCTACAACGCTGTCTCACTCCCTTCGCAACCACTGCTTCCCTTTCATGTGCCTCGACTCTTATAACTGCCACCTGGTTTCTGTACAAATTTTAAATAGCCTTTCGGTCCCGGTATTTTAACCCTGACAGCTGTAGAATGTGAAAGAGAGTATTCCAGTCAGCATTGTCAAAAGCTGTCTCTAAGTCTAGAAATGCTAGAAACGTAGGGTTGCCTTTCCTTACTCTTTCTTCTAAGATAAGTCGTAAGGTCAGTATTGCCTCACGTGTTCCAACACTTCTACGGAAGCCAAACTGATCTTTCCCGAGGTCAGCTTCTACTAGTTTTTCCATTCGTCTGTAAGGAATTCGTGTTAGTATTTTGCAGCTGTGACTTATTAAACTGATAGTTCGGTAATTTTCACATCTGTCAACACTTGCTTTCTTTGGGATTGGAATTACTATATTCTTCTTGAAGTCTGAGGGTATATAGCCTGTCTCATACATCTTGCACACCAGATGGTACAGTTTTGTCAGGGCTGGCTCTCCCAAGGCTATCAATAGTTCTAATGGAATGTTGCCTACTCCCGGGGACTTGTTTCGACTTAGGTCGTTCAGTGCTCTGTCAAACTCATCACGCAGTATCGTATCTCCGATTTCATCTTCATCTATATCCTCTTCGATTTCTATAATATTGTCCTCAAGTACATAGCCCTTATATAGACCCTCTATATTCTCATTCCACCTTTCTGCTTCTATTAAACTAAAATATCCCTTTGACGTAGCAGTGCTGCTAAAGATTTTCTTTTTAGATAAAACTTCGTTTAAAAGCCCAGTTTTATAGGATATTCCGTGTATTCTGAAAGTAAATGATATTCGGAGTCCTTTAATGAGGACCATCTTTGCCTTTTAGTATTTCTCAACTGGTGTATGTGTGGTCTAAGGTCACTCAAGCGCCCTGTAGCATTTCTGCTGTTGTCCAAAGCGACCAGGGTGGCCTTTGTGAGCGGGGCTGCGTGCCCTCGGAAGGCAGGTCCGCCGCCCGCGGCAGTGTGGTGCGGTGCGTGTAAACACGCGCTGCTGGCCACGTGCCGGCGCCGGGCCGCCCTGGGTCGTGTTGGCAGGCCTGGCGCAGATCGATATGCAGGGCGAGGGCGACCCCGGCGGTGGGCAGGTGGGGAGCCCCGGTGCAGGTAGCCTGCCGTGGCGGCGGCTGCAGCGCCCTGGGCGCAGCATTCCTCGCGTGCCCCACAGCCCGCGCGCGCCGCCGCCGCCCCAGACGGAATGACGGACTGCTCGCCGTCCGCCGGCGCGCTCTTCTAAATGACCGGCTAATGCACTCCTGCCCCACTCCCTGTGTCCCGCAAGGTCAGCGCACAGTGCGACAGAGACTCACACTCTGCACAGCACAGTGGCAGCAATGGAGGGACATGAGCCCCCCAAAAAAGAAACATTTAGCTAAGGGTCATGATCTCGCCCGACAAAAAATTTTCTAAGTGTCATTACATTTTTACATGCAGGGTGTAAACGGTATAAGGCGCCAAAATTATACAGATGGTACATCTCGGTGTGCTTGACAAAAAAGTTTAATGACATTTTCTTGTATCATGTACTTCATTTTTGTATTATTAAAACCTAATGTTCGTAGGATAGATAGTATACGCATTCATGGGCCAGAGAAAGGCAACGAGCCGACCAGAGGATTGAAATCATTAGACTTGTACAACGACGTGGTGTGATAATCAGGTGGTACCGAAAAAAGGAATGTAAACGGTTTTTGGGTTGTCAAGAATGTGTAATTCGCTTTACGTGAATTGAATACAACCAGGCTGTTTCTCAACAAGTCGATAACGAAGGTCGTAGTAGTAATGACAAGCTAATATCAAACACAATGTATTTCCATTAGTACAAATTCAATCAATCACCAAGTAGATAGTTGTGCACTAATTACAATCAACTGTTTCACCTTTTTACGAAAAAAATGGCTGTGAGCACTATGGGACTCAACATCTTAGGTCATAAGTCCCCTAGAACTTAGAACTACTTAAACCTAACTAACCTAAGGACACCACACACACCCATGCCCGAGGCAGGATTCGAACCAGCAGCCCCGCGGTTCCGGACTGCAGCGCCAGAACCGCACGGCCACCGCGGCCGGCCTCACCTTTTTACGGCAATGCCATAACGAATACTAAATTCACATTTTTTTCCTTCTGTACAACAACATCGTAACGAAAAGAAAACCCATTACTTCGTTTCCACCAATATTACAATAAATGTTCGAAATTACCACCATTAGCTTCTATACATGCTTTATTACGGCGAACCCAGTTTCGTCGCACTCGTTCACACACATGTACATTGGCCTTTATGCTATTGGCAGCATCTAAAATCTTCTGCGTCAATTCGTCCACATTATTTACTGGGTCAGCATAAACAAGGTACTTCATATGGCCCCAAAAGTAAAAATCCAGTGGATTTAAATCAGGGCTGCGTGCTGGCCATCGACGTGGACCCGAACGCCCAATCCATCGTCCTGGAAATCGACTTTCCAAAAATCTGCGTACTCTGTGACCAATGTGCGGTGGAGCACCATCGTGGGGAACCACATGTTATGACGTATGCCTAACGGAATGTCTTGTAACAGCGTTGGTAACAATGTTTCCTCTATAAACGTTCGGTAATAGTTACCAGTCAAATGTGCAGGTAAAACATGGGCCCAATTATGTAATTATCGAGCATTACCGCCCACGCATTTACGTAAAATCGTCGGTGAAAATGTGTTGCCACTACGTGGCGAGGATTGTGTACACTCCACGTGTGCATGTTATGGAAATTAGTTATTCCGTCGCGAGCGAAACACGCTTCATCTGTGACGAGTATTTTGTTGACAAAATCATGCTGCGCACTGTGTAAAAAAAAACCACTCTGAGAATTCACGTCGTGGAGGGAAATCTTGTTCTTCCAATTCTTGTATTCGTTGAATGTGGTAAGGCCGCAGACGCTCCTCTTGCAAAGTGCGATGAAAGACAGTGTGCGATATACCCACGTGGCGGGCGATGCTTCTAGTTCTCTGAGAAGGATCCTCCTGGATGCTGTTCAGAATTCTCCCTCAGCTTCCAATGTACGATCGGCGCGTTGTGGGCCTCTGCCTTCTGCGCGGGACAGTAAAGAGCCAGTATCTCTCAATCTAAGGTAACTAAATACGTACTCGTCAGTTGTATTCTGTCATGATGTAAGAAAAACGGAAAGCATATCAGAACAGAAGATACGTTTCGCATACGGACGAAAATTGACAATGGTTCAGATAACTACTGTACTTTATTAAATTGTAAAAGCATAATATACGCATACAAGTAGAGAATTACAATGACACAAACCTTTGGTGCACAACAGCAAATGCCTTTCGTGCAGGAAGTAGTCGTTGTGGAAAGCGTTCTCGACAAATTCGTACAGCTGCCCTAGCAACACCTTTTGCCTCGCCATAAATTAAATGCATATCGCATAGTTCAGCTATAGTAAATCTCCTTCCCATCCCAACAGTTAACAGAGTTGCAATAACATCTGCACAGGTTACTCGCCTACTGTCGTCGCTCCGTGTATTATAATGACGCAGCCACTCAGGCCGCAGTTGCGATTTACGCTCGCGATGTCAACACGCGCAGCGGGCAATAACAGGAACCGATTGCTTACGTACGTGCACGGCCAAGTATGATACTTTTCCAAAACCATAATCCTGACACGAACTGTTTTTTTCTGGGACAACCGTAGGAACCACGCAAAGATGTTACTAGACTTTTTTGTCAGGCATTGCGAGATGTGCCATCTGTATAATTTTGGCGCCTTATATCGTTTACACTCTGTATATTAATTTACAAATTTCCCAGACTAAAGTAAAGAGAATCTCAAGTCTTGAAAGTGGCAAGGATATCTAGGCTGTTGTAGTACATCTACATCTACATCTACATCCATACTCCGCAAGCCACCTGACGGTGTGTGGCGGAGGGTACCCTGAGTACCTCTATCGGTTCTCCCTTCTATTCCAGTCTCGTATTGTTCGTGGAAAGAAGGATTGTCGATATGCTTCTGTGTGGGCTCTAATCTCTCTGATTTTATCCTCATGGTCTCTTCACAAGATATACGTAGGAGGGAGCAATTTACTGCTTGACTCTTCGGTGAAGGTATGTTCTCGAAACTTTAATAAAAGCCCGTACCGAGCTACTGAGCGTCTCTCCTGCAGAGTCTTCCACTGGAGTTTACCTATCATCTCCGTAACGCTTTCGCTATTACTAAATGATCCTGTAACGAAGCGCGCTGCTCTCCGTTGGATCTTCTCTATCTCTTCTATCAACCCTATCTGGTGCGGATCCCACACTGCTGAGCAGTATTCAAGCAGTGGGCGAACAAGCGTACTGTAACCTACTTCCTTTGTTGTCGGATTGCATTTCCTTAGGATTCTTCCAATGAATCTCAGTCTGGCATCTGCTTTACCGACGATCAACTTTATATGATCATTCCATTTTAAATCACTCCTAATGCGTACTCCCAGATAATTTATGGAATTAACTGCTTCCAGTTGCTGACCTGCTATTTTGTAGCTAAATGATAAGGGACCTATCTTTCTATGTATTCGCATCACATTACACTTGTCTACATTGAGATTCAATTGCCATTCCGTGCACCATGCGTCAATTCGCTGCAGATCCTTCTGCATTTCAGTACAATTTTCCATTGTTGCAACCTCTCGATACACCACAGCATCATCTGCAAAAAGCCTCAGTGAACTTCCGATGTCATCCACCAGGTCATTTATGTATATTGTGAATAGCAACGGTCCTATGACACTACCCTGCGGCACACCTGAAATCACTCTTACTTCGGAAGACTTCTCTCCATTGAGAATGACATGCTGCGTTCTGTTATCTAGGAACTCCTCAATCCAATCACACAATTGATCTGATAGTCCGTATGCTCTTACTTTGTTCATTAAACGACTATGGGGAACTGTGTCAAACGCCTTGCGGAAGTCAAGAAACACGACATCTACCTGGGAACCCGTGTCTAAGGCCCTCTGAGTGTCGTGAACGAATAGCGCGAGCTGGGTTTCACACGACCGTCTTTTTCGAAACCCATGCTGATTCCTAGACAGTAGATTTCTAGTCTCCAGAAAAGACATTATACTCGAACATAATACGTGTTCCAAAATTCTACAACTGATCGACGTTAGAGATATAGGTCTATAGTTCCGCACATCTGTTCGACGTCCCTTCTTGAAAACAAGGATGACCTGTGCCCTTTTCCAATCCTTCGGAACGCTTCGCTCTTCTAGAGACCTACGGTACACCGCTGCAAGAAGGGGGGCAAGTTCCTTCGCGTACTCTGTATACACCGAGGCGACAATAGTCATGTGATACATTCTAATGTCGTGTAGGACCTTTATTTATTTATTTATTTATTGCCAAATTATAGACCAGTTATCTGATGTTTAAAACAGGTCGTACATCTTACAATTTTCGTTTTTCATCTTTTTACAGTTTTCTTTTCTTATCTACAGCATTTACAAATTATAATCCTTTTCAAAATAACAATAATTTAAGGTTGAAATGTAAATAAAATTTTGTTGTTTTTTTAAGAAGAATATAAGAAGGTTATAGGATAGAGGAGAGATTTGTTAGTACCATCACCGAATGTGACTGACGGTGAATACCTTGGAATGGTTTCTTCGAGCCGTTGACCGCCAGTCTCCCACACACAGAAACATACGCACACACACACACACACACACACACATATGGTTATTAGTAGAGAAATAATGTTGCTTATCCTATTTATTACTAATCCTATGTATTAACTACTTTAGGTGCCATCTGTGTACAACGTTTGGTGTTTTCTTGGCTAGATCGCCAGCCCTTTTACTTATTTACTGTCACATCTCAGCTTCCTCCTCCTGTTCCTCCTCAGTGTCATTATTTTCGCTGTCACTGTGGGTATCGCTGTCCACTCTCTGGAGATTGTTGTTACATTGCAAATAGGCATGTCTGTTATGTCGTGTCAGCATGTACTCTTCATGTGTTGTTTATGAAATACTGTTTGTCAGGGCGTTTAATTGTGCCCATTGTTCTTCGTCTCTTATTCCTTTGTATATATCTACGTCTGTACATGTGTAGTCTAAAAAAAAAATGGTTCAAATGGTTCTGAGCACTATGGGACTTAACATCTATGGTCATCAGTCCCCTAGAACTTAGAACTACTTAAACCTAAGGACATCACACAACACCCAGTCATCACGAGGCAGAGAAAATCACTGACCCCGCCGGGAATCGAACCCGGGAACCCGGGCGTGGGAAGCGAGAACGCTACCGCACGACCACGAGAAGCGGGCATGTGTAGTCTAAGTGTAGTGTATGGCTATTGTTCGCGTATTACCCGCAGAAAAAGTCAGTGTTTCTGGGGAACCTTCTTCCACGCATGTGCCTTTAGCTGTCTGCCTCAGACTCACGCGGTTTAAGTGCATGGGATAAGTGCATCTTATTTCACCCGTTTGGTGATCGGTTGCTTGTTTTTTGATTAACCTTTGCTATTCTATTTGCTGCTTTACAGCAGGTTTCTAATTTTTTTTATATTATTGCCGTTCCTGGCGTATAAAGGCTTTAGCCATGACTGTGGTCATTTGCCTTAAAATTCTAGTTTGGTATTTGTATTTACGCAGTTAGCCTTTGAAACCTTATTTACTGCCATTCCTGGTGTCTGATGCCTTCTGCTGTGTTTGTGTCGACTTGCCTTTAATATTTCAATACCCACAATTTTCAAGTTCCAGCGAGTTTCAAATAATTCTTAATTTACTACCATGCCAGGTGTGTAAGGCCTTCTGCCCAGATCACAGCTTGCTTTTAAAACACTATCTGCTGTATCTGTATTTAATGGTGATTTGCTAAATTGTAACTCACTGAAAACACTATTATTTACACAGTTGTTTACTCCTTCATTAATGACGTGTGTTATTTTTATTTATTGATGAATCTGGAATTACTGGTTTAAAATAAATTGTGGGCAACTATAAACGGCGACCAATAGCAATTGATTACGGCCCCGTCCACAATCGTAACCGAATCCTGGTTTCTCTTGACTACCAGGTTTCACAGAGGTTAATTAACCCCAGACTTGGAACAGTTGAAGTGCGGTATATTGGCATACTACAGCATAGTTCATACATATCCCAATACAAAATTACTAAAACCAAACGGAAATCAATTCCATTTCTCGAAGACATGCAGACATTGCGATAAACAAACAAGCAGATGCTGTCACCTGCTGAGAACATGCAGAAGCGAAAATAAGTAATAGACGGAAAGCAAAAGCAGAAGCATACACTACAATCGAATATCTAATACAGCGAGTTTAATTTATTCCCTGAGCTAAAACTCCTTTGCTCTCATAGCTGTTGGCATCTGGTTTTACCTTCTCTTATATTCATCGTAACCGACAACTGAAAGATGACACTTCATCCAGCACATAATATTAAGTTGGTGCACAAGTTTGTAGCGTTTTTCAAAGTTTAGTAAACCTAACAGATACACGTAACATAGGATTTAGTTATCAATAACATATTCTCTTTCACTGTTTACAGTAGTCTGCTAACGTTGGGGAAAAATTTTGAGTCAGCGTCTGTCGAAATCATGTGGTTTTGCTGCAAAAAATTCGTCGATTCTGTTCGCTAGAGAGCGGAATAGGTGAATACCTGGGGACCTTTCTTTTCCTTATATTAAGGGCACCAGTGCAATACACGGCAGGAATGGTCGGTATTGTGCAAGAGCCAGTTGCTGACTAGCTAGCAGAAATGCACGTATCACCACTCGCTGATTTTTGTGATTTTGCCTTCGACTGTGCAGTACCTACACACCCGATTTTTGAACCTTCCCCACTGCATACAAAATGTCGCACGATGGTAGAATGATCACAATTCATCACGTTAGTCAGCTCTCGATTACACTGACGTGGATGGTTATGCGTTAATTCGTCTAAACGATCTTCATGAAACCATGAACGTCTTGCTGAAAGTCTAGAGTCACTATTGTTAAAACGATCCTCCTTAAAGTGAGAAAACCAATTTCTTGCAGTGCTCTAACGGTATTAACTCTAAAGAGGGCACAAATGTTTCTGGCTGCCTCTGCTGTTGTCACCACTCTAGAGAACTAAAAGAGAAGAATATGTTGGAACTCTTCCGATTTCTCCACTTGGCACTCTATTTTCTAGCACCCATAGCTCCATTGACTATCTCCAAATGACAAAAAAATTAAGATATGTAAACTCAGATAGCAAAAGTGAAGTACAAATAAATGACAATTGATAAACAAACCCAAAGCACAATTCTGTACATGGCTGCACGTACAGAGGCCGTAGATGACGTCCTTAAAAAGAAAACTGCTAAAAGAATTACTACGCTAGGCACTTCTGTCATCGAGTCTAACTCAAAAAAATATTTCTCTGTTCCTTGCGTGGGTGCCTACCTCTTATCAGATCCAACGCATTCTTCGAAAGAAATACGATTGCAACGTTGCTTTTTCTACAAATAACAATTTAAAAAAAAACTTCAATCATAATTTACATTCTATTCGTTCCCCTTTAGAAAATTCAGCGATACTTGCACCTCTTACCATATAGGACAAACTGGACGTGCCTTCACTACCAGATATAAAGAACACTTGCTAAGAAAAAATGGCACTAGCCCCCATAATTCATCTTTTGCCGTTCTTCTTGTTGTTGTCTTCAGTCCTGAGACTGGTTTGATGCAGCTCTCCATGCTACTCTATCCTGTACAAGCTTCTTCATCTCCCAGTACCTACTGCAACCTACATCCTTCTGAATCTGCTTAGTGTATTCATCTCTTGGTCTCCCTCTACGATTTTTACCTTCCACGCTGCCCTCCAATGCTAAATTTGTGATCCCTTGATGCCTCAAAACATGGCCTACTAACCGATCCCTTCTTCTAGTCAAGTTGTGCCACAAACTTCTCTTCTCCCCAATCCTATTCAATACCTCCTCATTAGTTACGTGATCTATCCACCTTATCTTCAGCATTCTTCTGTAGCACCACATTTCGAAAGCTTCTATACTCTTCTTGTCCAAACTATTTATCGTCCATGTTTCACTTCCATACATGGCTACACTCCAAACAAATACTTTCAGAAACGACTTCCTGATACATAAATCTATATTCGATGTTAACAAATTTCTCTTCTTCAAAAACGCTTTCCTTGCCATTGCCAGTCTACATTTTATATCCTCTGTACTTCGACCATCATCAGTTACTTTACTTCCTAAATAGAGAAACTCCTTTACTACTTTAAGTGTCTCATTTCCTAATCTAATTCCCTCAGCATCACCCGATTTAATTTTTTAACAATTAATCTTTTGCCGACCTTTTTATAATTACAGGTCATTCACCTAAACCCATCTGCGATAGCAACATTTTGCACACCGAAAAGAAAGGGCGTAGACTATACATTCTAGAAGAATTAGAGATTTTCAAGCATCTAGCTCGAAAGGATAGCCTCATCCTTAACGAACAACTACAGCTACGTAACAAAAATTTTTTCAACGTTATAAAGCTGTTACCCGATATCTGACTTCGGGTCTCCTTGGGCAGGTTGCCGAAATGTTATTTTCCTTCTAAGGTAGTCCTATGTTTTCTAATTATAAAACGATTATTCGTTGTATTTCACGTCAATATTGATTTCTAAAAGTCCTATCTAAAGGGTTGAAATGGCTCTGAGAAATATGGGACTTAACATCTGTGTTCATCAGTTCCCTAGAACTTATAACTACTTAAACCTAACCAACCTAAGGACATCACACACATCCATGGCCGAGGCAGGATTCGAACCTGCCACCGTAGCGGTCACGCGGTTAAAGACTGAAGCGCCTACAACCGCACGGCCTCACCGACCGGCCAGTCCTATCTACATTTTCATAATGATACATTCATGTTTTACCTTACTGTTATAAGCTTCGTTGTAGACAAAATGTTATGTTGTATGCTACTATCAAACAAACATTGCTTGCCATTATGTACCAAATACTGTTTATTTATTATCAATTCTGTCTATATTTCAATGTGAAGTAGCCTAATTGTATCTACTATGGCTACTAGATAGCGCACTCGTTGCAGTGCCATGCTTACCTGGCCGCATTTGTTAACGCGGGCACCTCAGTCCGTTTACAACCGTTTATCGTGTTGTCGCTGTCCTGCACGTGTGTGTTGTTTTGACAGCTTATGCATACTTAGTTGTCGGCGGCTACGCCTTTTACGTTTTGGCTTTCGAGTTCCTTGTGTACTGGTCGGGTGGAAAGCAAGTCGTCGTACCGGTGGGACCATTGACTGTCTCTTGGTTGGGTTGCCGGCGGATCGGATATGATTGGTCCGACTACTTATTACTACACGTGCAGACCGACCCCCGGAAACGTCTGAGCGCCAGTTAAAACCTGCACCACGCAAGTAATGAGCAGCCCTTAGTGGCTCGCCATCAATTTTTTTATCTTAAATTTCTTTGTGGCTAATGCCCTTTTGGCATATTTATTATTTTATAAATGACGTTTAAGTAGTGCCAGTCCTTAACGATAATTCCGTACTTATAATTTGTATCATAGGTTTTTAGTCATAATACTGTTAGCACGTTATAGACCATTCTTTGGTTTCAATTCTGAGGAAGACACCACTAGCAGTGTGGAAACCCGGTTAATTCGTTAAAAATTAGTGACCGAGGGCTGTTTTCTTTTAACTTAAACCCAAAGCAACCGGAATACCAACATGCAAAAAGCGCTGCGAACTTAGCAACCTAATAATCACAATTATCTACACCAAAAGATGACCACCTCACTCGCCGCTACAGAAAGGAGGTGTGAGCGCGAAATATGGAAATATTTCGGTATCTCTCAGTCAATAATATCATGTGTTTTTGATGGTACCTACATTTTTATCGAAGAAGTGGTTCGAGGACAAGGTCATAAGCCAGCGAGTACAATGTGAGTACTAGAGGCACACAGTGCTTCATGTGAGACAGACGCCGGTGGAGTCTAGTGTATGAGAGGTCGATATGGCTGCGTTTTTCTGAACAGTGCGTCTTTCCCGCCGCCGGCACTGCTGCCAGCCTACAGCACAGTGTCATTTTCGCACGCCCCCGGACTCTCCCCGTCTGTGTCCTTTCAGTAGCCGTCTTCTTCCGCAGTCTCCCAACTCCCACTTTCCTTCCCTCCCCTTCCCTTCCGTTCCCCGCCGTCTTATCTCCTCCCCTCCCCCCCCCCCCCCTCCACCAATCCGCCGTATGCTGCCGCCTCCTTCGGCGCGCGGTAACTTCCGAAGCGCTCCAGACCCAGATAAATACGTACCTGTCGGCGACGCCCCCACCGCCCCCAGAGCGGTGTCTGCATGCTCGGTGCTTCGGAGCACCACACAGATAAGGGCACGGCCCCGGGTATCGCCGGCCCAGACGAATGGCGTGTCATTTGTGCTCAACGCGAGCGAAACTTGCACCCGCAACCTGACAAGCCAGTAACTCCCCTGGTGATCCAGTCGAAGAATGAAGCAGATACTTGGAGGGATTCTTCTCATCTATCTTCCCGCACCATTGAGCTACGTGAACAAACGTGAATCGTTACCAATGTCTGTGACCATCACACAGCTTATGGCTTTCTTGTTATTGTATTAAATCTAAAACGGATTTCGGTACCTGCTCATAGACGCGCTGAACATCGGAAGTTCACTGACGCTTTATGGGGATCCAAAAAAAATGGTTCAAATGGCTCTGAGCACTATGGGACTCAACTGCTGTGGTCATTAGTCCCCTAGAACTTAGAACTACTTAAACCTAACTAACCTAAGGACATCACACACATCCATGCCCGAGGCAGGATTCGAACCTGCGACCGTAGCAGTCGCACGGTTCCGGACTGCGCGACTAGAACCGCGAGACCACCGCGGTTATGGGGATTATGCTGTGGTATATCGAGAGGTTGTAACAATGGAAAATTGTACTGAAGTGCAGGAGGATCTGCAACGAATTGAAGCATGGTGCAGGGAATGGCAATTGAATCTCAAAGTAAACAAGTGTAATGTGCTGCGAATACATATAAAGAAAAATCCTTTATCATTTAGCTACAATGTAGCAGGTCATCAACAGGAAGCAGTTAATTCCATAAATTATCTGGGAGTAGGCATTAGGAGTGATTTAAAATGGAATGATCATATAAGGTGGATCGTCGGTAAAGCAGATGCCAGACTGAGATTCATTGAAAGAATCCTAAGGAAATGCAGTCCGAAAACTAAGGGAGTAAGTTACAGTACGCTTGTTCGCCCAGTGCTTGAATATATCTCAGCAATGTGGAATCCGTACCAGATAGGGTTGATAGAAGAGATAGAGAAGATCCAACGGAGAGCAGCGCGCTTCGTTACAGGGTCATTTAGTAATCGCGAAAGCGTTACGGAGATGGCAGATAAACTCCAGTGGAAGACTCTGCAGGAGAGACGCTCAGTATCTCGGTACGGGCTTTTGTTGAAATTTCGAAAACACACCTTCACCGAGAAGTCAACCAGTATATTGCTCCCTCCTACGTATATCTCGCGAAGAGACCATGAGGATAAAATCAAAGAGATTAGAGGCCACACAGAGGCATACCGACAATCTTTCTTTCCACGAACAATACGAGACTGGAATAGAAGGGAGAACCGATAGAAGTACTCAAAGTACCCTCCGCCACACACAGTCAGGTGGCTTGCGGAGTATGGATATAGATGTAGACGAACACACTATTTCCGATAAGCAGAATCATAATAGCTTCCCGAAGTTGAGACCTCTCCGTATCAGCTATTAAATGTATGTAACAAACAAATCTCGACCTATGACTCAACGTGCTACCGGTTTCGGAGCATTGATTTCACTTCTTTAGGAATTTTAACGTTGAAGATTATAGTCACATGACAAAGGATAAGCCATAGCCCTCAATCTTCCTTGGACTACGGCACTACTGCATTTAGCTCCATGAGCCCACACAACAAATGTGCAGGACAACAAACCGTATACCACTCCAAAACTAATAACTACATAGGTCAAAACTGAGAATCTTTCTTAATGAAACTAATTTATTTTTGTTATAGAACAGTTACCTGATTCTTAATATTACATGAAAGTGGAGTATCGTCCACATTTTTGCAATTAATACTTAATATTAAAAAAATAACAGCATTTCAGTGATTTAATTATACACTGAAGCGCCAAAGAAACTGGTATAGGCATGTGTATTCAAATACAGAGATATGTGAACAGGCAGAATATGGCGCAGCGTTCGGCAACACCTATATAGGACAAATGTCTGGCGCAGTTGTTAGATCGTTTATTGCTGCTACAGTGACAGGTTATCAATATTTAAGTGAGTTTGAACGTGGTGTTATAATCGGCGCACGAGCAATGGGACATAGCATGTCAGAGGTAAAGGTGATGTAGGGATTTTCCATTACTACCGTTTCCCGAGTGTACGTGGATATCAGGAAACCGGTAAAACGTCAAATCTCCGACATCGCTGCTGACGGAAATAGATCCAACAAGAACGGCATCAACGAAGACTGAAGAGAATCGTTCAACATGACAGAACAATGTCAATGGTGTAGACGGTGTCAGCAGGTCTGACAAGGAAAGCCAACTGTTTTCGGAGCCAGTATCAGCTCACAAAATGTCCACAGCAGGTAAATCGATGCTGGATTGTATCTATAAGAGCACAAGAGCTACTTTTGTCCATGTCACTATCCCAGTCCGATGCAAATGGTCATTAGTTGGGATTCAGTTATTTATGACTCAAGAAGAGGCTACTGCCGAGGAATGATACTTGAGGGTACCAGTGTTCCATACTGTCTTCTAGTGAATCTGAAGTGGTAATAATTATATGGGACTGGGACAGACGATACCCTCCCAGCGAGGGAGGAAAGGCTGGGTCATAGGTACTGGCTGCCGCTGTCGCTGCTGCTGCAACGTAAAATTCTATGATGTGCCATAGTTTAAAATATGGAGGTTTAAAATATAGAGCGACTAACATCAACAGGTGGAGCAAAACTCAAAGAACGCACGGCTGTGAACAGCCCAGCTATGAAAGTGTGTGGCTCCTTGGTAATAACCAAACCGGTGGGCAGAATGTACAAAGCTGAAGCTTTGGTCTTGATATGAGGGAGGCCAAATTACGCTAAGATACACAGTTTGGTCGTTGAAAAGTGTCCATAAAAAACAGCCCAAACAATTGCCACAATTTTTCTGCCATCATCGCAAGAAGCGGGAACAATTGGGAATGTAAAATGCCTTATACGACGGTTGGAACTTTTAATAGTGGCAACTATTTATTTACAGCTCGTACAAAATAGATACGTGTTTCAAAGTTTTATTGGCCGTCAAAGTAGTCACCAGCATTGTGTATAACCCGTTGCCAGAGATGTGGAAGTCGTAGGATACTCTTAGCAGTGCCAGTTGTGTTGACAGTTCGAGCGGCGCTGTCTATTGCCTAACGAATTTGTAGCAATTCTGAAGCGAATGCCATGAAGTGTTTCCTTCAGTTTAGAAACCGAGTTGAACTTACGTCAGGGGAGTGCAATAGGTGGAACAGCACTTAGCAGCCCCATCAGCCAAACCAGTAACAGCTTGCATTGTACATGCTTGAGCATTATCGCCGGACGTTGTGGCCGAGCGGTTCGAGGCACCTCAGTCTGGAACTACGCGACCGCTAATGTCGCAGGTTCGAATCCTGCCTCGGGCATGGCTGTGTGTGACGTCCTTAGGTTAGTTAGGTTTAAGTAGTTCTAAGTTATAGGGGATTGATGACCCCAGATGTTAAGTCTCATACTGCTCAGAGCCCATTTGGAGGAGAAAGTTGGAGATTGAAATTCCTTAAAAAGACTCTGCCGCAACGAAAAACCCCTTTCTTTTAATTATGTCGATCCCTAATCCTGTATCATGTCAGTGACACACCCTCCCCTAAGTCGCGATAATACAAAAAGTGCTGCCCTTCTTTGAACTTTCTCGATGTACTTCGTTAATCATGTCTGGTAAGGATCAAAGACCGCTCAGCAGTACTCCATTAAGAAGACGGACAAGCGTAGTGTTGGCAGTTGCTTTAACTTGGGAAAATACTCGATGATGATGATGTTGGTTTGTGGGGCGCTCAATATCGTGCTCATTAGCGCCAGTGCTAGTTTCAATTTTTCCAGCTCCAATGGCGCCACTACCCGAGTAATGATGATGAGGGCAAGACAAACACCCAGCCTCGGGCAGAGAGAATCGCCGATATTGCAGGGTATCAAACCCGGGATCCCGTGATCGAGAGGCAGCAACGCTAACCACAAGACCACGAGCTGTGGACGAAAAAAAAAAATGTCGATAATGCGGAGAAGAACCACCACATCGTCGGCATCAGCCCGAACCGTAAGGATCGCACTAGAACGGGCTATTCCTCGTAACAGATGTTAGAGACGGCGAAGCAGCACTTCCAAAGAGGGAACAAATAAGGACATCGAAAGCAAGCTGTCCTGTGGCACACCCCGACTAATCGCAATCGGCGGCTCCAAGCTGTCCACTAGACCGCGAGCTGCGGACAGGCTCTATAGAAGCATGACGTTACGATGATGTCGGTCTAGGCTGTAGACAAACGCCTAGGAGAGCTGGCTGCACTCTCGTTGCCTGAGGAGATGAGTGACGAGGAATCGGGCAGCCCGCGGCCGTGAAGAGCGCCCTACGGTGGCGTTATTAAGCGCTGGCGGTGGCTGGCCAGTGTAATATAGTGGACCGCCACGCAGGGGCCGGGGCATTGTTTAATCCGGCCGTGATGGACGCTGTGGGATTGGAGTGCGTGGCGCAGCACAACACGGCAGCAGGAGGCGGCTGTACGAGCAGTGGACGGATGCCCAGAGAAACCAGCGGACCTAACGGGGCCCGCTCTGAAAAGCAACTGTCGGTCATCTCCTGCATCCGATACTTGCGACTTCACCCGTGCAGTAACAGGGACCTTATAAACACTTCGGCCGGCCGGAGTGGCCGAGCGGTTCTAGGCGCTACAGCCTAGACTGGGGACTGATGACCTCAGAAGTTAAGTCCTATAGTGCTCATAGCATTTTTTATTTTATTTTATGTATATATATACAGGGTGATTCAGAAATGCATGTAAATATTTTAAGGGTGTATTTGTGAGGTAAATATAAGACAAAAATGTTCTATAAATGTTTTTCCATAAACGTTTAATTCCAGAGTCATCGTTAAAATACGAAAGTCATGTCCGTATCAAAACGACGTCAGTGCAAGCAGCAGGATGCCATATTCTGGTACGTAATGCACATACGTATCTCCCAACAGTTGATTCGAAACTGCATGAATAGTGTTTGTTTGTGTTTGCAATTGCTGTTTACTCCTACTGTACAGAAGATGGCGCTGATGTTGTTGGTAACGGAAACGTACTTCCTGTCGTTCATTCATCGTGGGAAGGCTACAGGTTTCGTGCACATGATGTACTCAAACAGTGAGTATGCTGATATGCACCTTGTGTATGGTGCAGCAGATGGAAACGCACTTGCAGCAAGACGAAGGTACAGTGAGCTGTTTCCAAGACGACGGTTACCAAGTCATCAGACGTTTGTATCTGTGGACAGACGTATGCGGGAGTATGGCATTCGTCCTGGGCCACATTCAGGTCGACCACTTGAGCATGCAGTGAACGTCGAGGAACATGTTTTGGACCTGGTAGACCAAGATCCAGCCATCAGTACAAATTAGTGCAGCTGTACGACTTCCACAATCTACTGTATGGCGGCTGCTTCGGAGACAACAGTTGCATCCATTTCACCTGCACAAAGTGCACGAATTGACACCTGCAGACTATCCTCGCCGTCAGCAATTCTGCCAGTGGTTACAAGAGCGTCATTTGAATGATCCAATGTTCATTCGGCGGATATTATTCACAGATGAGGCCATGTTTACTCGTGCGGGTGTAATCAATTCGCGTAATATGCACCAGTGGGCTGTCGAGAATCCTGGCGCGAGAATTGTGCGTGGATATCAACATCAATTCTCCATAAACATTTGGTGTGGTATTGTGGGGAATGACTTACTCGGACCTCATGTTCTACCTCCAAGGCTGACTGGGCACGCTTACCGCGAATTTTTGGAGGGGGAATTGCCTGGATTGTTACAGGATGTCCCTCTTGCAACACGAGCCACCTTGTGGTTTATGCACGATGGTGCTCCTGCCCATTACAGCCGCAACGTAAGGGCGTACCTCAATGATGCGTATCCACATCGATGGATAGGTCGCGGAGGACCAATTGCTTGGCCAGCCAGATCACCTGACCTGAACCCTTTAGACTTTTATTTATGGGGCCGACTAAAGACATTGGTGTATTCTTCTGCAGTACCGAACAGAGAAGTGCTACAACAAAGAATTGAAGGTGGTTGTGAAATTATTCGTGGAGAGTTGAACGGACTGTATAATGTGCAGAGATCATTGCGGCGACGAGCACGGGTCTGTCTGCAAGTTCAGGGACAGCATTTTGAACATGCATTGCATTAAGATTTGTGCAAATACAGTACAGTACAGTCTGTAAATTCTTCACGTATTTTCCTTAGTTATTTTGCATTGATTTAGTTCAATCAACAGGAACTAAAGTAATACAGTATTCGCGAGGAATTGTTTCAGTTTGTTACGTCACGTTTATTTACCAGTTTGCGTTTTTAGTCCAAATGCACTGTAATTAAACTGTGAACTCTGGGAAGTAAATACTTTATGTTGTATTGAATGTATTATCATGTTTTGTTCATAACTCTGTAATAAGCCAAGTATAGCAAAAATTCTATAGAACATTTTTGTCTTACATTTACCTCAAAAATACACCCTTCAAATATTTACATGCATTTTTGAATCACCCTATATATATATATATATATATATATATATATATATATATATATATATATATATATATATATATATTTGCTCGAGCTTGTGGAATCTCTGTAATGGTGTGGAGTGTGTGCAGTTGCAGTGATGTGGGACCCCTGATACGTCTAGATACGACTCTGACAGGTGATACGTACGTAAGGATCCTCTCTGATCACCTGCATCTATTCATGTCCTTTGCGCAATGCGCATTGCGCATTCCGACGAACTTGGGCAATTCCAGCAGGACAATGCGACACCTCACACGTCTCGAATTGTAAAGATTAGCTCAACGCCTTTCTGAGGTTAACAGTTCCGCTGGCCACAAAACTTCCGACACATGAACATTATTGAGCGTATCTGTGATGCCATGCAACGTGCTGTTCAGAAGAGATCTCCAACCATTCGTATTCCTGCAGATTTATTGACAACCCTGCATGATTATTGGTGACAGTTCTCTCCAGCACTACCTCAGAATTATTTGAGTCCATGCCACGTAGTGTTGCGGCACTTCTGCGGTTTCGCGGGGGGTTCTACACGACATTGGGCAGGTGTGCCAGTTTCTTTGGCTCTTCAGTGTATAAACCTTATAACTATACTACAGCTATGGTTCTCATAATGTCTACATTCGACCAGATAGCATTAAGCTTACCTGGCCGGGTAATGCAATATGGGTGTGCAAAACTTAAGAACGAAAGTAATTTTCGCATGATGTGTCACTGCTATATAACATAGCTAGCTGAAACTTGGACCATACATATAAAGAACTGTTACTGTATTGTACAGGAGATAACTGGAAGAAATACGCGCTGAGACGAAGAGTAATGGCACCTTTATTGAAATACAATAACATAATTAGAATGAAGGCAACCTGATTCATGGTGATCGTCTGCACATTACAAAAGAAGGGACCTGGTCTTTAACAGGGTGTGTGATCGCCACGGGCATCCTCTGCACCGTGCTCCGACACTGATAACCAAGTTAGTGGTAGAGTTTTCCATTCCTCCAACAGCGCAGTTGACAATAGCTGGACAGTCGTTGAAGCATGTGAACGAGCTGAAACACGCCTCCCCAGGTCATCCCACACGTACTCAGAGAGATTTTAGTCAGAGAAACGGGCAGGTCAGTTCATTCCCCAAATATTCTCTCGTTTCGAGACGTCCTCCACCTAAGCTCTTACATGCCACAGAGCGTTGGCATCCACAGGAATGAAGTCAGGGCCGAATACTACGCTAAAAAGGGCGCTCACAGGGAAGATTACAGTGTCACAGCAACTTAGACCTGTGTCTCTATGTGCCGTGATGCAAGATTTCCAGGTCAGTACGACCACGCAACATTACCCTCCCCACACAATAACACGTGGACCATCAAAACGGTCTTGTTCGACAATGCTTCAAGTACCCTCATAAGGCGAGAGGTGGGAACAGTAATCCACCCAGGAACACTCTGGTACGGACCGTTTTGATGGTACACATGTTATTGTGCGTGGAGTGTAATATTTCGTGGGCACGCTGATATCCAAATCTTTGAACATGGTACACCCACCGGTTAACGTTATTGCGACACTGTAGTACTGTTTTATTTTTATTAAAAATGAAATTCTTCCAGCTGTACTTAAAATTTTATATTTACTTCGCTACTAGTATCGACGTTGTGTCAACGCCGTCTTCAGGCCCGTACACTTTGATGAAATCAGTTATGTGTGGTTCAGTCTAGAAGTCCGCGGTGAGACCAACACGTGCTCAACATGGATGGCGGGCAGTAACTAGTGTGAAGTTCCTTCCTTGTGTGTGTATTTTCAGGGATACTTCATTTTTTTCTGGATGACACTGTGCGACCACATCGGGCTGTGCAAGCTGAGGAGTTCTTGGAACGAGAGAATATTGGCGAATGGACTGACCTGCCTGCTCCCCCGACGTCAACCGTATCGAGCACATGTGGGAATCGTTGGGGCGAGGTATTGGACAATGTCCAAATGCCCCAACGACCATCCAACCATTGTCAACTGCGCTAGTAGAGGAACGGAATGCCTTATCACAAGAACTTCTTACCAACCTTGTGCCCATGACGGGAGTACAACCAGTAAGGTGGTCCGTATGACATCATACCCATGGCAGAAATGTTCAAGAAAGTACAACACTTACACTCAGATCCTGTTTAAATAAACCTCGTGGTTCGTGGTCAGGGTTACCTGAATCAGCATGCCCAAGTTATGGTACTACAAACACCATAAAAATAGCAAAGAAATAACTTCTGCCTGAATTACATCTTCCAAGACTCCGACTTAAATGCGCCAGGGTATCTTCGGCGAACTCTACACCTCGCATTATTTGGCAAGAGGGAAAATCGCGTTTCGACGCATCATACTACACATTTCCATTTATTTACTGTACAGTGTCTCTGGGTTTCTTTTTCATCCATCCAAGGCCTGCAGCTTATTTGCCGCTCTGAGCAAAGTACGCGACTCCAAATGTCCACTGCATTCGGTCCTCTTCGCAGTGTTTGGTAGGAAACTGGTTAAGATAGACATGCACACACACTACGTACTTTATTTGTCTAATTAAAATTTAACATTACATTATTCGATACCACTACATCTCAGGCCGGCCGCGGTGGTCTAGCGGTTCTAGGCGCTCAGTCCGGAATCGCGAGACTGCTGCGGTCGCAGGTTCGAATCCTGCGTCGGGCATGGATGTGTGTGATGTCCTTAGGTTAGTTAGGTTTAAGTAGTTCTAAGTTCTAGGGGAGTGATGACCATAGATGTTAAGTCCCATAGTGCTCAGAGCGATTTGAATCTTTGAATCTACATCTCAAATGCTTCCACTTACTTTTTCCCCACATTTGGAAAGGTCCATATTTCATCTCATTGTAATGCTCCTTAAGTACATTTTCAGGAACTTCTATATCTGTATCTGATAACATCAAAGCTGTTTTACAGAAAAGATCTTTCTCCCACTGTCACAGTCTACTTCTAATACGACCGTGCTGAGGTCAGCCTATTTAATCTTACTATCCAGTTTGAAGAATACTTTCACTTCCTCCACTGCAGTGTCGTTCCCCATTTTGATGTCAATCAAGTTGCTCTAGTTTCTACTGCAGTCTTCGGTCTGTTTCTCCATAGACGAAGGCAGGAGATTGCTCAAGCTGGTGGAAGCTCTGTAATGGCGTGGAGCGTCTGCAATTGGAGTGATTGGGATCCCTGATATATCTAGATACGAGTCTGACAGGTGACACGTACGAAAGCATTCATGTCGATGCAATAATTTACCAACAGCCGTATGTATTGTAGAAATTTATTTTATTTTATGAACTTTTATGTGCTACAATACATATGGCTGTTGGTAAATTATTACATCAAGAAGTTCATGCCAGCCGTCGTCTCACGATCCATAATGGATCAGCGACAAAGAAAATTAAAGTACATCCATCCGAGTCCATTGTGCATTCCGACGGACTTGGGCAATTCCAATAGGACAAAGCGACACCCTACACGTACAAAATTGCAACAGAATGGATCCAGGAATACTCTGCCGAGCTTAAACATTTCCGCTGGCCATGAAACCCCCCGGACATGAACATTATTGAACACATCTGGGATGCCTTGGAGCGTGCTGTTCAGTAGAGATCTCCACCCCCTCTTACTCTTACGGATTTATGTACAACCCTGCAGGATTCTTCTCAGTTCCCTCCGGAACTACTTCAGACATTAGTAGAGTCCACGCCACGTCGTGTTGTGGCTCTTGTCCGAGGTCGCAGCGTCCCTACACAATATTAGGCGGGTGTACCAGTTTCTTTAGCTCTTCAGTGAATATTCGGTAAGTTTCAATTAGTTCATAGATTCCTTTTTGTAAATTACCTTCTCTTGAAAAAATCTGTGCTATATCAACTGCATAAAAGAGAGAGATTTTAGACTAATGGAATTCTTTTTTTGTACCGCAAGTCTGCCCTAGAATTCCATCTTCGTAGTGCATGATTTATCTGAATACTGAGCAGCGTAGGGGATAAGTTACAGTCTTCTCCCATCTCTTTATTTAGTTGCCTATTGTATCTGAGATTTTAGACAGCTGATACAAACTGAAAAGGGTTCATTTAGTCCCCATTTTCAACTTAGTACGTAAAAAAAAATGAAAACGGTACCATAATATAAATATTGGAACACGACCAGGAATTACGAGAGATCTTTCCTCATTCCCTACGTTTTCCTTCTGGTCTATCTTGAATCAAGTACGGTCATATTTGAGTCCATCCGCTCTAGACGTGCTTAGTTGTAGCTTTTCGAAGTTTCTCTACAGTCTCCGAGTATATTGGACTAGAAGAGAAGCACGGTCTGTTGAATGTTTACTTATAGTAAGTGACAGACGGATGCTATCGGACACCTGCGTGCGTCGCAGAGAGCCTGATCCAGGATCGCGTGGACAGGCAGCGGTGTGGTCTACACACACGGGCTGCTATCGGCTGAGCGGTGATTGCGGGCCGTGATAGGCGGGCAGCGCGCAAAGCAGGGGCCCGTTCTGCGTGCGCGCCCCACGCTATCGCAGGCGGCCATGTCCGCAATAGCACGCGCGTGCAGTGCCAGACGGCTATCTCCAGTGGCACGCGAGCGCCGGCTACCACGGCAGGGGCGCCCGCAGCACTAGCGCTGACACGGCCGCAACCCAAGTACCGCTCGCTGTACTGCAGTCGCCGGCTGAGGTCCCAACTAAAGGATCAGACCGTACTCTACGTTGTATGCAGCCTACGACAAATTGAAACGGTGCAGTAGTTTCCGCTCTATAAGCAGCCGGTTTCGCTGCTCGCTCGCACCGGGAAATACACTCCTGGAAATTGAAATAAGAACACCGTGAATTCATTGGCTCAGGAAGCGGAAACTTTATTGACACATTCCTGGGGTCAGATACATCACATGATCACACTGACAGAACCACAGGCACATAGACACAGGCAACAGAGGATGCACAATGTCGGCACTAGTACAGTGTATATCCACCTTTCGCAGCAATGCAGGCTGCTATTCTCCCATGGACACGATCGTAGAGATGCTGGATGTAGTCCTGTGGAACGGCTTGCCATGCCATTTCCACCTGGCGTCTCAGTTGGACCACCGTTCGTGCTGGACATGCAGACCGCGTGAGACGACGCTTCATCCAGTCCCAAACATGCTCAATGGGGGACAGATCCGGAGATCTTGCTGGCCAGGGTAGTTGACTTACACCTTCTAGGGCACGTTGGGTGGCACGGGATACATGCGGACGTGCATTGTCCTGTTGGAACAGCAAGTTCCCTTGCCGGTCTAGGAATGGTAGAACGATGGGTTCGATGACGGTTTGGATGTACCGTGCACTATTCAGTGTACCCTCGACGATCACCAGAGGTGTACGGCCAGTGTAGGAGATCGCTCCCCACACCATGATGCCGGGTGTTGGCCCTGTGTGCCTCGGTCATATGCAGTCCTGATTGTGGCGCTCACCTGCACGGCGCCAAACACGCATACGACCATCATTGGCACCAAAGCAGAAGCGACTCTCATCGCTGAAGACGACACGTCTCTATTCGTCCCTCCATTCACGCCTGTCGCGACACCACTGGAGGCGGGCTGCACGATGTTGGGGCGTGAGCGGAAGACGGCCTAACGGTGTGCGGGATCGTAGCCCAGCTTCTAGGAGACGGTTGCAAATGGTCCTCACCGATACCCCAGGAGCAACAGTGTCCCTAATTTGCTGGGAAGTGGCGGTGCGGTCCCCTACGGCACTGCGTTGGATCCTACGGTCTTGGCGTGCATCCGTGCGTCGCTGCGGTCCGGTCCCAGGTCGACGGGCGCGTCCACCTTCCGCCGACCACTGGCGACAACATCGATGTACTGTGGAGACCTCACGCCCCACGTGTTGAGCAATTCGGCGGTACGTTCACCCGGCCTCCCGCATGCCCACTATACGCCCTCGCTCAAAGTCCGTCAACTGCACATACGGTTCACGTCCACGCTGTCGCGGCATGCTACCAGCGTTAAAGACCCCCTGTGTTAATGTATCTGGCCCCCAGTTTGCCCGTTATCCTCCTCACATAGTGGATGTCCTATGTAAAATATTGGGAGGCTTTGCTGGTTTACATTTCGCCAACGCAATTCCGTCTTACCCGTAGAAAAGTGCGTGCAGATTGGGATATAATATAACCGAGTTGTAAAATTGTAATATCTGTAAATTGGAACAATTGTTGCAATCGCTGTAAAATCGAGTGATAAGATTTAAAATAATTACGTAATCAATTGTCATCAATCTTTAACATACCTTAAAAATCACAAAGAAGTCAAGTTAAAGGAATTCATTTAAAATAAAAGATATAGAATGCAGGGACCCACACATCAGCTTGTGAGCCCTCCAGACCCTTGCCTAGTATCGTACAGAAAGGGCACGCTCTCTAGGTAGCGCTCTCAAGCTCCCCTCCCCAGTTATTCGTTGCGCAATTTTGATTCAGGGCTTGACGACATCAGCTTTCACCTGGCGTCCCTAGGCAAGAAGGTTAGACGGTAAACTTTCAAATTGACGGCTAACCCTCGTGACTTCACAGAGACAGAACTCCATCCAGACCGGTTCTGTGTAAAGGCGCGGTGCACTGTTGGAAATCACGTAGGTTAAGGAAGAGTCGTAACCTCATAGGCCACCTGTCTGCGTCAGTAAAACGGTACACACAGACGTGAGAAACGTCATTATAGCGATATGCCGGTATGCAAATGAAGGTTGTATCGCGCACACACGTTATAAAAGAGCAGTAAATTGGTGGAACCGTCATTTGTAATCAGGTCATTCCTGTGAAAAGTTCCCGTCGTGTTTATGACCGCACGACCGGAATTAGCAGACTTTGAACTCGGAATGGTACACACATGGTCATAAATTAAGGGTAATGCTGATACATGATGCAACAACGCTCTCGTGCGCGGATTGTGGGGTTAAATCACCTCGGGTTATGACCATGCGGCGCATTTGACCTGCGGTCGTCGCACGGTGGCGCTGGCAGCAGTCCACATACGCAGAGGTGTGTTGGTGCATGCCAGAGTACGGTGCAGCGAGTAAGTGTGCAGACGTTTTCAGACGTGCTAATGGTGACTGTGTGTTGAAAATGGCTCAAAGAATACACATTGATGACGTTATGAGGGGTAGAATACTGGAGGCTGGTAAAACACAGCAGGTCGTAGCACGGGCCGTCTGTGTGCCACAAAGTGTGATCTCAAGATTATGGAAACGATTCCAGCAGACAGGAAATGTGTCCAGATGCTACAGTACAGGATGTCCACAGTTTACAACACCACAGTAAGACCGATAACTCACCATCAGTGCCCGCAGACGGCCACGGAGTATTGCAGGTAGCCTTGCTCGGTACCTTACTGCAGGCACTGGAACAGTTGTCTCCAGACACACAGTCAACAGACGACTCAACAGACATGGTTTATTCGTGCGGAGACCTGCAAGGTGCATCCCACTGACCCCTGGTCACAGGAGAGCTCGCAAAGCCTGGTGTCAAGAACACAGTACGTGGTCATTGGAACAGTGGTTCCAGGTTCTGTTCACGGACGAGTCCAGGTATAGTATGAACAGTGATTCTCGTCGGCTTTTCATCTGGCGTGAACTCGGAACCAGATACCAACCCCTTAATGTCCTTGAAAGGGACCTGTATGGGTGTCGTGGTTTGATGGTGTGGGGTGGGATTATGATTGGTGCACATACACCCCTGCATGTCTTTGACAGAGGAACTATAACAGGTCAGGTGTATCGGGACGTCATTTTGCACCAGTATGTCCGCCTGTTCAGGGGTGCAGTGGGTCCCAACTTCCTCCTGATGGATGAAAATGCACGGCCCCACCGAGCTGCTATCGTGGAGGAGTACCTTGAAACAAAAGATATCAGGCGAATGGAGTGGCCTGCCTGTTCTCCAGACCTAAACCCCAACGAGCATGTCTGGGATGCTCTCGGTCGACATATCGCTGCACGTCTTCAAACCCCTACGACACTTCAGGAGCTCCGCCAGGACCTGGCGCAAGAATGGGAGGCTATACCGCAGCAGTTGCTCGACCACCTGATCCAACCCGTTGTGCGGCCTGTGTACGTGTGCATGGTGAGCATATCCCATATTAATGTCGGGGTACATGCTCAGGAAACAGTGGCGTTTTGTAGCACATGTGCTTCGGGACGATTTTCTCAACTTATCACCAATATCGTGGACTTACAGATCTGTGTCGTGTGTGTTCCCCATGTTGTGTGGCACCACATTCTGCAATTATCCTTAATTTATGAGCAATAGTGTACTTGGTGGTAGAGGTATACGACATTCCTTTTCGGAAATCGTTTGGGAATCCGATATTCCGAAATCCACTGTATCAAGAGTGTACCGCAAATACCAAATTTCAGGCTTTATCTCTCACCATGGACGGTGCTGTGGCCGACTGCCTTCTCTTGACACCCAAATGTTTCTTTATAGTTGCCAGTGTTAACAGACAAGCAACACAGTGTGAAATAAACGCAGAAATCAATATGAGACGTACGACGAACGTACTCGTTAGGACACTGAGTTTAACAGCGCCTCTCCTGGGTTCGTGATCATATCGGTTGGATCCTAAACGACTGGAAAACCGTGGCCTGGTGAGACGAGCCCCAATTTCAGTTGGTTAGAGCTGAAGGTTGGGTTCTAGCGTGGCGCAGACCCCACGAAGCCATTGATCCAAGTAGTCAACAGTGCACCGTGCAAGCTGACGGTGGCTCCATAATGGTGTGGGCTGTGTTTAAACGGAATGGAATGGTTTCTTTAGTCCAACTAAACTGGTTCAAAATAGTTGCAATGGCTCTGAGCACTATGCGATATAACTTCTGAGGTCATCAGTTGTCTAGAACTTAGAACTAATTAAACCTAACTAACCTAAAGACATCGCATACATCCATGCCCGAGGCAGGATTCGAACCTGAGACCATAGCGGTCGCTCGGCTCCAGACTGTAGCGCCTAGAACCGCACGGCAACTGAACTGGACATAAACTGTAAATGGTTATTCTCGGCTACTTGGAAACCATTTGCTGTTTCATGTTTCCAAACAACGATGGAATTTTCATGGATGACAATTCGCCATATCACCAGGCCATAGATGTTGGAGATTAGTTTCAAGAACATTTCGGACATTTCGAGCGAATGATTTGGCCACCCACATTGCCTGACACGAACCGTGTCCAACATTTATGGGACATAGTTGAGAGGTCAGTTCTGCACAAAATCCTGCACCGACAACTCCTCACTCATGGACGGCTATGGAGGCAGCATTGCTCAATATTTCTGGTACCTGACTTTCAACGGCTTGTTGAGTCCACACTATGTCGAATTGCTGTACGACTCCGGGCAAAAGGAGATCCGACACGATATTAGAAGGTATCCCATGACGTTTTTCACCTTAGTGTAAAAGGCATAAGTGTTTATATCGACCATAGTAGTCACGAAAACTGTTTGCTTTGCAATATTTTTCTTTGCTGTGATCATTAATTGTTCACCAATAGCTATCCTCTTTCATCGAAAGCATGTTTTGCAGTTGCAGTTCCTTCTCTGATTTCTGGCTCAAAATGGTTCAAATGGCTCTGAGCACTACATCTGTGGTCATCAGTCCCCTAGAACTTAGAACTACTTAAACCTAACTAACCTAAGGACATCACACACATCCATGCCCGAGGCAGGATTCGAACCTGCGACCGTAGCAGTCGTGCGGTTCCGGACTGAGCGCCTAGAACCGCGAGACCATCGCGGCCGGCTCTGATTTCTGGGTCTGTCGTCTATTGAAGTTAAGGTCCTAAATAACAAAACTTATCAGCCTTTTTATTTATTACAATTTCGACTGCACGAGGACATACTGAAAAGTAATTGCTCCGAAATTTTTATGTGAAACCTCTTAAAGGTTTTACATGAAACGAACGTTATTGACATTCTACATCCTTATTCTTCGTGTCTGTATGTTTACAGCCCTCTACTACTAGAGGCCTCCAAATTGTAGCGTGTAAAATGTTAGTAGGTGACCTAGCTATGTCGTTGTGTGAGAAACAGCATGTTGTTATCGGGTTTCCAATTCTAATTATTTGTCCTCCCATGAAGCACCTTATCCTTCAGCATGACAATACCGGGACACACACACAAGCACTGCAATATTGGCAACAGTCCGACACCTTGGTTTCACTGCCATCGATCATCTTCCAGACAGTCCCGACCGGTATCCATGCGATCCATCTGTTTCCAAAACTTAATGACGACTCTGAGCACTACACTTTGATAAATAACACTGTGAAAACAAAAGTGAGGTTGTGGCTACGTCAACAGAGTAAAGCATTCTACAGTGGCGGTATCAACACACTTGTAACTCGTTGGAAGCAGTGTTCTCAGCGCCAAGGTGGCTGTTGAAAAATAAATACGTACACATGAAGAATACAGACGTAAAATTTTAATAACGTTTGTTTTATTTTAAAAGCATTAACATTTTTCACGTAAAACAATTTGGAGGTATTACTCTGCAACACACCCTTGCAAGTGTCCTTATCTTCCGTTTGTTTACTATTGTAATTTTACTGTTAATTCCACGTTCGACACGTTTCAGAATAATTGCAAATTTTGGAGGTATATGTGTCATACTTTTGTTCTTGTATCACCAATTGGGGCAATGTCATTCACATATTTCACGCAGCGGAAAGTAATTCTGTTCATGTTGATTACAGATATGTTTGTTTTGAACATCACCACACAGCTAGCCACAGGGCTAGAAAAGTATGCTATTAAATTGAAAGTCTATATCTAACCATATTTCTAAGTTTACCGTTACCCTGCTCTACACTATTACATATTCTTAAACTTTGGTTTTCGTACAAGAGAAGTTAAGTAAGTATACATAGTGCGTTATGTACGCTTTAAATATTTATTAAGTACATAGTAAGTATGACGACCTCTTCTGAATTCTGCTAGCAACAAACAAGAAGAAGAACATAGACGTCATTTGAGCTGTGGAACGCTTCAGTGTGAGGCACATAATACAGGCCAGTTCGCTGTAACTTTTAGCAGATAAAAATAAGAAGGTAATTTTATAGTTATTACTGATGATACCAGTGGGTTGATTTACTTTATAACAGTCTCAGATGGCTTTAATATGTAGCGTAAACTGTGGTGAAATCTAACAGGTCCTCATGCCCGTGAGTAATAAGCTGAAATGAAGAAGGGGGTTAGGAACAAAAATAAACAACATGCTAAGCTGAAAAACAAGAGTGTATAAACTGTATGTGAATGCTTTACTGCACTACCACAGAAGAAGGAAAGGAAAACCGTAAGTAATGAGAAAACAAACTGTGTCGGGTGTTTCCAGCATTTGCGATGATGATGATGATGATGATGATCAGGATGATTATGAAGTTCGTGATGCTGCACTGAAATCGCTAGCTACATGTAGTAAAGAACCTGATGAGTTATTTTACACCAGTGGACAAGTAGGCAGAGACAAAGGATTGTGCCGCAGCTGTTACGGGGGCTCTGCTAGGAATCACCCGGCACGTGCTGTAGAAGGCACCCCAAGGCAAAGTCTGTAATGGCTGGTTATCCAAGAAATGAACATTCTAAAAGGTGTTGACATGTGAAAATGAAAGTGGTAACACATTTTGTATTGCTGTGTAGCAGCGATTAGCTCGGTGGTCTCGCGGTTCTAGGCGCGCAGTCCGGAACCGTGCGACTGCTACGGTCGCAGGTTCGAATCCTGCCTCGGACATGGATGTGTGTGATGTCCTTAGGTTAGTTAGGTTTAAGTAGTTCTAAGTTCTAGGGGACTGATGACCACAGCAGTTGAGTCCCATAGTGCTCAGAGCCATTTTTGATTAGCTGCGCATTCAGGGGAGCTGCAGTCATGCCCTGTGCGGCTGATCCCGGCGGAGGTTCGAGTCCTCCCTCCGGCATGGTTGTGTGTGTTTGTCCTTAGGGTAATTTAGGTTAAGTAGTGTGTAAGCTTAGGGACTGATGACCTTAGCAGTTAATCCCACAAGATTTCACACACACACACACATTATTACTGTGTAAATACAATGCAATATTCTGATTTCTTAACAGAAATGTTCAAATACATATTTAATATAAGATTCCCTTATCAGACGCTCAATTCAGCACTCACTGAAAAAATTACCCCACGGAGTGATGAATTGTGTGAAGTCACATTTTTGTGACACTGCAGTTAAACTTCGTGGAGCTTTCTTTGTTGAAAATGACTTAGTGGTGTGGTGAAACTACAGCAATCTTATATAAGATTGGTTTTATGTTACTTATTACGAATACACATACCCTTATATTTAATATTGTTTTTCTATCTTTCCAGTCTAAGTCCGTATCTCGCTTCCCTGGAGCAAACGTTTTTCTAAATTAATTGAGGCTATGTAAACATCCACATTTAACACTTAATTCGAATATTCCCTCTAGAACAATAGTTTCCAAACTTTTACTCTGACGGAGCACTTTGAGAGTCCTGCTACTCTGATGGAACACCTTGTTTATTTTGAAGTTTAATAATATTTTAAATAATGAGGAAAACATATTTTTCCTTGTGTTGTAAATAAAACTGTCTTTTCCTGCTACTAGTTACTTTATTTATCCCATACGCGTTTCGCCTTCTCCTGTTCTAAGGCATCATCAGTAGAATCTATAACTATACAGTTTTGTTAGTTTTAGATTATATCGTTATAGATACCACTGATGATGCCTTAGAACAGGAGAAGGTGAAACGTGTGTTGGATAAATAAACCAACTAGCAGCAGGAAAAGGCAGTTTTATTTACAAAACAAGTTCAAATGGTTCAAATGGCTCTGGGCACTATGGGACTCAACTTCTGAGGTCATTAGTCCCCTAGAACTTAGTACTAGTTAAACCTAACTAACCTAAGGACATCACACACATCCATGCCCAAGGCAGGATTCGAACCTTCGACCGTAGCGGTCTCGCGGTTCCTGACTGCAGCGTCTAGAACCACATGGCGACTTCGGCCGGCTACAAAACAAGTATTTATATGCTTGCTGCTGAGGATGGCCAAACAAACAAACTCGTTAAAACTTATTTTATTCAGAGACTGTTTCAATTTTTAATCATAACCAATAACAATGAATTCACAATAAATATTTAAAAAAATAATTAGCATCGTTAAGAGGTCGAAAAAACCGCCATATTGTTAATGGGTTTTCGCGGGGACTTAATCACTTCAACATCACTGTTCCGCGGAACAGAGTTTGGGAAATCCTGCTCTAAAAATCTCTTGACTGCTGTAACAGCGTTTCCTGTCCTTATTTCTGGAGCCAAATTGATCTTCTTTTACTTCTACTAGCATGCAGCAATTTATCTATAAACAGCAGCAGTTTTTCTTGCGCACTAAGCTCGGCTGATTGATCAAAGCGCCAACCGAATGCAACAGTCGCTCTTCCATTGAAGCCAGAAGCAGCGGTAATTGTGTTAGTTAAGCCAACCAAGGTACGTGCAGCGTGCGCGCTCCATTGTAAGCCCCAGTACATTGGTGCGGCAGGGATATTTTTCTGCGTCCCCGTGCACTCCACTCCACTCCACTTTTCAACGCCAATCGTGTTAGCGGGAAGCTGGAGTGCCCGCGGTTGGGCACAATTTCAGATGCGCGTTGTTACGGGCCCAGCGGCATGACGCATGTAATGGTGCCTTAAACGCATTAATTAACGCACCCGCAGCTGCAGTGCCGTCTCCCACGCGTCGGCGGCAAATTGGCAGAGCGGCCCGGCCGAGAGAGAAGAGGGGTCCGTTGCGTGCTCTGCGTGAGCTCTTGCGTCAGCGCCAGGGGTTGGCGGGTAAACACAATCTCTGGTCTCACTAGGTGGGCACTAGTCGGAACTTACAAGAAGTGCAGGTTTTAGTTACTATTGCAAGGCCCATGTCGATACTAACGACACACAAATGCCAAATTTCAAAGGACGCAAGACGTCCACAACTGGGAATATTTTACGGCAGTTCGACACTTGGCGTGAACTTCAGTACGAGATGGTTGTAACAGTTTCCACAACGAAACCCTGTCTCGAAATCTGGCAGAAAATAAGAAATTCTGGTCGTATGTAAAGCACATCAGCAGAAAGACAAAATCAGTGCGTTGACTGAGCGACAACAATGGTGATGTCACTGATGAAGCACAGAAAGTTATGTTTATTTCTAAAAAGAAATGAAAGTGTTGTATTACTTCTTCCCTGTTTGTGTCGGCGCTGACTCTCTCAGAAGCTGACACAACAACTCTTTCAAAATGGTTGACATGGCTCTAAGTCCTAGACTTAGAACTACTTAAAACTAACTGACGTACAGACATCACAAACATCCATTTCCGAGGCAGGATTCGAACCTGCGACCGCACCAGCAGCGCGGTTACGGACTGAAGCGTCTAGAACCGCTCGGCTACAGCGGCCGGCACAACTATTTCACCACACAAATGTGGAAAAATTGAGCGGATTGTTAAACATGGTTGGTTGGTTGATTTGGGAGAGGGGATAAAGCATCGAGGCCATCGGTTCCATCGTATTAGAGAATGATGAGGAGGAAAGGCGGCTGTACCGTTTCCAACCAACCATCCCGGAATTTGCCTGAAGCGATTTAGGGAAATCGCGGATAATCTTAATCAGGATGGCCGGACGCGGGTTTGAACCGTCGTCCTCCCGAGTGCTAGTTCAGTGTGCTATTCACTGCGCCACCTCGATCGGTTTGTTTAACATGTACGGCGCTGTAACGCGGAGCGGACACGTCCTCCAAAATTATTTGCTGGGATCTTTCAGCACTACTTACGATATTCTGGACGTTCGTGTAATTCGTGCGGCATTCCCCATGTCGAAGTAAGCGTTACTGTCCCAGGAGACCCAAAGCCGCAGGTGAGGATATTGCATTTTGTTTCACGTTGCAACTGTGTTAGCAGTGTGTCGATGTATTTATTACGAGATATTACGTGACGAGCATTTGTTCGAGGTGCATATGTTGTCACTTCTAGCGTTGCGAATCTTTCAGCGCACAGTACAGGTCTGTGTATCCGTTTTCAAGTACAAATTTTTACTCCTCTGCACGGTAACGAAGAAAGATAAATTATTTTCAGGTGCGGCGACTAATTCTGTCACTATATTGGCAGCCGTACGCAGTTCCCGGACGTACGACCGGCGTTGGCGCTGGGCATTAAATAAGTTATGCCCCAGCAATTGGCGTCGCGTTTCGTAGCGCCGTTATTACGGCAGTCGGTCGGAATTAGCTGGTCGCCCAAAATTTGCATACATGTATACATGCGGCCTGCTCCAGCGAAACTGGTGAGCGAGCTGCAGCTGACGTTGTTAACTGCGGCCATTAATATGGACACCGGATGCGCCTGGCCGGCGCCGCCGTGGCGTCACAAGCCAGAGGTCGGACACGCACCGGCCGCCGAACACAGCGAGCGAGCGAGGGAGCGGGCAAAGCACGTCCCGGCACCCGACAGCCTGGCCTGTGCACGGGCGCTCCGCTCCTAGTACAGCGGACAAATCACTGTGTGGCTTACAAATGGTCTGGTTACACCACACAGCCTCAGCTACAGGCGGAAAACCTTACGCTCAATTTCTCTTACGTACAATACTGGCCATTAAAATTGCTACACCACGAAGAAATGCAGATGGTAAACGGGTATTCATTGGACAAATATATTATACTAGAGCTGACATTAAACTTTCACGCAATTTGGGTGCATAGATCCTGAGAAATCAGTACCCAGAACAACCACCTCTGATACGCCTGGGCATTGAGTCAAACAGAGCTTCAATGGCGTGTACAGGTACAGCTGCCCATGCAGCTTCAACACGTTACCACGGTTCATCAAGAGTAGTGATTGGGGTATTGTGACGAGACCGTTTCTCGGCTACCATTGACATGACGTTTTCAATTGGTGAGAGATCTGGAGAATGTGCTGGTCAGGGCAGCAGTCGAACATTTTCCGTATCCAGAAAGGCCCGTACAGGACCTGCAACATGCGGTCTTGCAGTACCCCGCTGAAATGTAGGGTTTCGCAGGGATCGAATGAAGTGTAAAGCCACGGGTCGTAACACATCTGAAATGTAACGTCCACTGTTCAAAGTGGCGTCAAGGCGAACAAGAGGTGACCGAGACGTGTAACCAATGGCACCCCCTACTATCACATCGGGTGACACGCCAGTATGGCAATGACGAATACACGCTTCCAATGTGCGTTCGCCGCGATGTCGCCAAACATGGATGCGACCTTCATGATGCTGTAAACAGATTCTGGATTCATCCAAAAAAATGACATTTTGCCATTAGTGCGCCCAGTTTCGTCGTTGAGTATACTATCGCAGGCGCTCCTGTTGTGATGCAGCTCAAGGGTAATCGCAGCCATGGTCTCCGAACTGATAGTCCATTCTGCTGCAAACGTCGTCGAACTGTTCGTGCAGATGGTTGTTGTCTTGCAAACGTCCCCATCTGTTGACTCAGGGATCGAGACGTCGCTGCACGATCCGTTACAGCCATGCGGATAAGATGCCTGTCATCTCGACTGCTAGTGATACGAGGCCGTTGGGATCCAGCACGGTGTTCCGTGAGCCTGAACCCACCGATTCCATATCTTGCTAACAGTCATTGGATCTCGACGAACGCGACCAGCAATGTCGCGACACGATAAACCGCAATCGCGATAGGCTACAACCCGAGCTTTATCAAAGTCGGAAACGTGATGGTACGCATTTGTCCTCCTTACACGAGGCATCACAACAACGTCTCACCAGGCAACGCCGGTCAGCTGCTGTTTGTGTATTAGAAATGGGTCGGAAACTTTCCTCATGTCAGTATGTTGTAGGTGTCGCCACCGGCTCCAACCTTGTGGAAATGCTGTGAAAAGCTAATCATGTGCATATCGCAGCTACTTCTTTATGTCAGTTAAATTTCTCGTCTGAAGCACGTCATCTTCGTAGTGTAGCAATTTTAATGGCCAGTAGTGTACACACAGAAGAGCCAAAGAAACTGGTACACCTTCCTAATATCGTGTAACGCCCTCACGGACTCGCAGAAGTGCCTTAACACAACGTGGCATGGACTGAAGAGTGCTGGAGGGCTGTCCATAAATCCGTAAGAGTACGAGAGGCTGTAGATCTCTTCTTAACAGCACGTTGCATTGCATTCCAGATGTGCTATGAAATGTTATGTCTGGGGATTTTGGTGGCCAACGGAAGGGTTTAAACACAGAAGAGTGTTCCTGGAGCGATTCTGTAGCCATTCTCGACGAGTGAGGTGTCGCACTGTCCTCCTGGAATTGCCCAAGTCCGTTGGAATGCACAATGGACACGAATGGATGTGGGTGATCAGACAGGATGCTTACGTACGTGTCGCCTGTCACAGTCGTATCTAGACGTATCGAGGGTCCAGTATACTCTAACTGCACACGCCTCTCACCATTACACAGCCTCCACCAGCTTGAACATTTCCCTGCTGACGTGCAGGTTCTATGCAGGTATACAGGCCCTCCCAGTAAGCCTGCGTAAAGATCTCGCATGGAACGGACATTATGTTGCAAAAGAGGGTTTTGCAGCCAAAACAGTGGGGAGTAATATCGATTGATGGAAGCCTGAATCAAACCTAAGTGCTTCCAGACAAAATGTGTTGCATTACTTATTGAACACTCTTCGTATAAATAGGAAATAACGAATATCAATAGATGACAGACGACTGAAGTGCCCATATCGTGAAAATAGAAATCTATGAGATCAGTGCACACACATGTTAGCTGCCCTACAGCATCTATGATTGGATATCGCCACTGAGATTGTTAGAGCCCTAAAGATGACACTAATGTAGTGTCGAAACTGGTCGCATATTTATCACATTTTTTGAAAATGTACGACTGTTGGTTTCCTTATTCCCACAAGCACAACGTATCTAACGGACGGCCTAATAACGCAGATGCTTTGCTAAATATGTTAAGAGTACAATTTAAAAGGCGGTACTGTTTCTAAACTTTGACCCTACCTCAAAAATGTAGCTCTAATATATTTCTAGCAGAACGCTTTTGCAATGTAATATGTAAGCGTTACTGTAATTCTTTATCTAGCAATAATGCTCCCAAGCAACATCAATACTGCACTCCATTTTCTGAACCATGTTTCTGCTTTCGTCCTTGGATGGGCAATGGTTCTTGCAAGCAACATTTAAGCTCAAATACAGCGATACTCTGTTGTTTCTGGTGAAAAGATTCTGAATAGTGTGCATAATTAGCTGACACCTTGTGAGGTTATGTGAGCATGGGTTACAGGTGTAGGCGTTTCATTCGATTTTGTGGCGCTGTATTTTTATTGTGCAACGAAAATTTCTTATAAAAAGAAAGAGGGAGTCTTCAAGGTGAATTATAATACCAACGTGTTAACGAATGTTCACCTGGGACTCTGCAAGTGGACTTCTCTTTTGTGAGAAGAGGACGCCTTGTTTTGAGCTGGTTTGTTGGTTGAATAGAGGAGGTAACCAAAGAGCAAGGTCATCGGTCCCTTCGGAATTAGGGAAGGATGGGAAGGAATTCGGCAGCGACCTTTCGAAGGAACCATCCCTGCATTTGCCTTAAGCGGTTTAGGGAAATCACGGAAAACCTAAATCATGATGGCCAGACGCCGATTTGAACCGTCCTCCTCCAGAATGCGAGTCCAGTGTGCTAAACACAGCACCTCCTCGCTCGGTCCTGGTTTTGAGTATTGGAGTACTGAGTAGAAGAAAAAGTAAACAGCAGGTACTGTGCCTGTGAAATATACTGGATGTGGCAGCTCTGGTCACTTGCCAGTGATGTGGAATTCGCCCTAAGGGATGGTCGACTGTAAAATGTGGAGAACTGGAAATTTCCTGTGCTTTGTACGAAAATCGAATTATTTTCAGACATTTCACACAGAGTAGTGCAAAATGCAACCATTTTTTCAGTCACAGGACCAGCTTCGTAATACCTTTGTTTTGACAGCCATGCCCCTTTTGTTGGCAGTGATAGTTAAGGTAACGTACTGTATTTCGAAACAATGTATGTAAAATTGTCCACATGACCACAAACATCTAAGTAACTAAATGCATTTTCTTCACAATATTTCTGTACCCGCCAAATAGAGGGTTACTAATCAATAGGAAATTACCCTCCAGACTAATTGTCATAGATCGACGTACCGAACGAAAAATAATCAAGTAGTCATTAACAACTTTAGAGCTGACAGGTATGAGCCAGTAGAGTTTGCAGAAAATAATCGGATGGGTGAAGTAGGGATCGACACAGGGCGCCGCGGCGGCTGGGGCTACGCTACCGCAGTGGCGGCCCCGCTCATTACAACGGCCGCACTGCTCCCACGTAATTGGGTAATTAGCGGTTGGCCGCGCGCCACGGAGACCTTGTTCGCGCAGATGAACCGGCGAGCCCGCGCGGCGATCTGGAGCCAGTCGCGGGTCCGGTTTCGGCTCGCGTTTCCTGGTCACAGTTTGCGAGACGACCTCTCAACTCTGGGGATTCTTCTTCCCCAGTACTTCTTCTCTGTGTCTCCACATTCCCGAGCGTTTATTAAAACTGTACCACCAAGAACGATACACTAAGTTACAATGAACTTGGTGTCACGCTAATGGAATTTTCCCGACTCGGTGTTTCAAAAATTCGTTTTTTTTCATTTTGTACATTTTGACTCCTTATTAAGGAATCCGTCACAGGCGGAACTAGAGTCAGTAAGTTTCTTTATTGAAAATAAAATGATATGCTCACCTACTCCGACGAACCAAATACAATTATCACCCAAAAATGATGGACAGGTTGAAGGCCTTTGTTCAACAGCTCAAAGTCTCGTAATTGGTAGAGTTTTGCTCAAACGTGTATTTACAAAGTTCTATTGCTCTTCACGGAAACCAAATTCTGTAGCGGTTTATTGTTAATACGTGCACAGTGACACAGATCCCTGGAAACACAAAACACAATCAGTGTTCCACCAAGGCCTGTGAACCATGTTGCGATATCCAATCATGGAGACTGGACCGTTGGCGGAGCTGCAGAAACCAGGTGGTGTTGGTCGAGGAGTCACCTGGTCGGCATTAGACAGCGATGTCGTAGAAGAACGACGTGGACTGCCAGTGCACGCCATTGCTCAGACCTAAATACTGTCGCGCGACAGAATATCTCAGGATCTATTTTAGGTGGGGTTGGTCGCGGACGCATTGATAATACGTCTTATAGTCCACAACTCACGATCGTGTTGCCTGCTTCGTTACTTACAATCTACGACATGTGAGATGTACTGCGTCCAAAGGCATGTGCACGCGGTACAACTAACTCGTATTCTGGAGGACAACGGTCCAAAGCCGCGTCCAACAATCCAGATTTAAGTTTTCCACGATGTCTCTAAATCCCTTGCCCGCATCTCGTGGTCGTGGTCTCGCTTCCCTCGCCCGGGTTCCCGGGTTCGATTCCCGGCGGGGTCAGGGATTTTCTCTACCTCGTGATGGCTGGGTGTTGTGTGATGTCCTTAGGTTAGTTAGGTTTAAGTAGTTCTAAGTTCTAGGGGACTGATGACCATAGATGTTAAGTCCCATAGTGCTCAGAGCCATTTGAACCATTTTTTTTCTAAATCCATTCACCAAAATTCCGGGATAGTTCCTTCGAAAAGGGAACTGCAGAATTCCTTCCCCATCATTCCCTAATTTGAGTTAGGTCCGATTGGTTGCGAAGTGGAAACCACAGTGAAATTCAAAATGATTTTATTTGCAACTGTTGGCTGCAACTTCTAGCTACTTCTCCATATAGACGCCCCTCCGACTTATATCCTTGTCGTAACACTGTACCAACTTACCAATAGCCTCGTCATACAGGGCAGCTCCTGTCCATTCCGAGAATTTTCTACGCTGGACTCCAGCTCGTTGCCTTCGTAATCAGCGGTTCCTTTGAGCAGAAAATCGAAGAGTGTCAAGTACGGGCTTCGCAGTGGGTCATCAGTACCCAACAAAAACACTCCAGGAGTGTACTAATTGCCCCTGCAGTGTGCGACCCAGAACTAGTGTGAAGAAGGAAACGCTTGACAGTTACGTTATGCAGGTTTGCATGAAATCAGGCGGAATCTCTCGGCAGGCACCCATACTTGGCGAGAGACACTATTTTCTAGGCGTCTTTAGGAACTTGCTGTACGCTCAGAACTGAGGAGAGCGACGTGACGCAACCAACAGGCACACTAAAGACACTGCCCAACACATCTGTGCAAAACTTCATAGGTTTTTCATTGTGGTTTCCTTTACACTACAGATCGTTGCTTTCCGAATAGCCCTCCTATGTTTCATTTCCAGTTTCACCCTTTCCTGTCGATACAGTGCGCAGCTTTTAATAAGAAATGTTGATGGACTGGTTAACTAGTGATTCGTAGCTGAAATATTATCCTCTTTTGAAAAAAAAATAAACATAAATGAAAAACTTCGTGTTCTGCCTTACGGCAGGTCTTGTCATGGGGGAAGCCTCGTCAGAGAGTTCCACCGCATGAGCGTCTAGGAAAGTCATTCCACTGGTGGTTTCCCGTTGCCTTCCACTGATAATGATGAAATGATGATGAGGACAACACAACACCTAGTCCTTGAGCGGAGAAAATCTCCGACCCAATAGAAATCGAAACCGGGCCCTTGGCGTGACACCCGCCACGCTGACCACTCAACTATCGGGGCGGACAGACATACTTGAGAGAAATGAAAATAGAACAAGTAGAGAAACGGAAGGTTTGCGCACAAATTGAACGCACAGTTGTAGCTAACTATAGTGTGTTTTGTGTTGTTTACACTTATAGTACGTAAAGCTCAATACCTCGAGCCCTGTTATTCTTATTGTGAGGTAACTTTTGCTAGATGAAGTTTGCGCGAAACGTTAGCTTACCCGGCTGTAGAGGAAAGCCACATCCAGCCACTCAGCATTGCACTCACCTGGAACAAAAAACAGAAGGACGTGATTAGACAGACAGCAACATTAAGCATATGCCATTAGTCAGAGAAACTGCGTAGACTGCGATAGTTAATGACACAATATATATAACAGATAATAAACGGTAAATCTATGAACAACAAGTAATAAGAATTTATCTTGATAAGTCTAAATTAGTGTTTGCAGCAATGACTGTGCACCGAGCGCCGAGCGGGATAGCCCTCCGGCATGGGTTTGTGTGAGTGTCTGTGTGTGTGTGTGTGTGTGTGTGTGTGTGTGTGTAGCGTAAGTTAGTTTAAGTTAGATTAAGTAGTGTGTAAGCCGAGGATCTCAGCAGAGTGGTACCATTGGAACTTACACAGTGGCTGTTTGTTCTTCGATGTCTGTTTATATTCTGTACTTGAATTTAGCTGTACCCAAGCGGCAACTATTCGATACGGGCCTGTGAGCGTAGCATTGTATTTGAGTATATACATGGTATCCATATTTGTTAATTTGGTATATATGAACGATACTAACCTTGTAGGCACACTGCTATGTGTAAATGTGAGCATATTTCGCATAGTAAAGTATTGAAGTGTTCTGCGGAGTGGAAAAATGGAATCATGCCTTGGACGCAGAACAGGTAAAGAGCCCCGTCTCCTGAACGTTCAGCTCTGACAAACAATCGTATGATGCCTACCATATCGAAGTACTACAGCCAACATTTCGCAGTGCGCTGTCCGGATCACGTAAGGCGTTTTAGTTTTGCGTCTAGCAAATCCGCTGCGTGGGCGACGAACACTGACAAAAGAACGTCGTCAACAGACATCCCTCCCGAAAATAAGTCCAGGTATGTTTGTTTCAAACGATCACCGAGACAAGATTCGACTTCTTCCATATCCTTGCCGCTCTGGGTTAGCAGAGTGGTCTAGGGTGCTGCTGGTCCAGGCGGAGGTTCGAGTCCTTCCTCGGGCATGGGTGTGTGTGTGTTTGTCCTTAGGATAATTTAGGTTAAGTAGTGTGTAAGCTTAGGGACTGTTGACCTTAGCAGTTAAGTCCCATAAGACTTCGCACACATTGGAACATTTTTTTTCCATATCCTTAATGATCAAATGTTTGTTATTGCTTTTAATCACAAAGACACGAAAGAAATATTCCTCCAAAGTAAACGGAACATTAATGTCTGACTTGTTTCTATGGATCTAAAACAAGATTAGGAAAAGAAACAGTTTGGCGCAGAAATGCAGCCAGTGGCGCACTTCGTCAGTTAAAATTCGAAAATACCAAGAAGGCCGATTCTCCTCAAAGTGGATCGTCTGAGACATTAAGTTGTTGATCTGGACGTAATCCTCAGCGTTTCAGCCAAATTTCAGCTTTTTCTAAAATTGTTCAAGTTGAGGCGATTTTATGTCTAATCTGATTGGACTATATGCGATCTAGGCAAATTTGTGTGTAAGTATTAAAAAAGTAATCTGAGACGTTTCCTAAAATAAATAAAAATATTTTGTGAATAAAACTGTCTAAGTCGCTTAATACGTGTCTTCATTTATATCGTCTCTGCTTACAACCTGGGTTTTATTGATACCGATACTAACTCTTGCTTTACAATTCTAAGTTTATTCACTTTGATTCCTTTAGAATTAAAAACAACTCGAAATTTTTCGTATTAAAAGTACGCGGCGATCCACATAAACCTGAACTACTTCAGTGGGTCATAATTTCCCCCCGAAAGGTCGTAGAAACGACAAAATTGTTTTAATAACGTCAGTCGCTCTGGAAGCATCAGAAGTGCCACCCTTTGTTGGCAAGTTGACTGTTGGTTCTGAGCATGAGGTGCTTTGCACGGTGTAATGCAGCACTTGCTCGTCTCATGTTAATTCGTTCGTAGCTTCGTCGGTCGCGGTTTGTGGAGTCATAGAGAGTCAGAGAGAGAGAGAGAGAGAGAGAGAGAGAGAGAGAGAAGTTCGGGCCACTTGACAATAACAAGCAAGTTAGTGATTCGTTCGCAGTCTTTAACTGGCAGGAACATGCAGTACACGCCTCGACAGCGGGTTTTATTGTGAAAACATTTGGAAGACAAACTCATTGCTTACAACACAGAAGGACACTGAGGAGAGAATTCAATGTACGCGATGTTCCAACAGCCACAACAACTTTATCGAGTGTAAGTAAGCTTTACATATGGTGAAGTAAACAGTGACAGTGACAAATTTAGACCGTCTGAAGAGGTTACTGATAATGTGCGAAGACGTTTGGAGAACTCTCTTAGGGAATCGTCACGTCGACTTAGCCAGTAGACAGGCATTTCATATGGAACATGTTAGAGGGCTGCTCTGAAATCGTTATTGCGACCATACAGAGTGATTACTGCAAGAAATAGGTAATAAGAAAAGAATCAGTCGAGGGCTTCAGGGGACTTCTTAAGTGACGTCCAAACAGTCCATAACTTGGTATACGGATGTGGCATGGTTCCATGCGTCAGGTTACATCAACACACAAAATAGCAGATGCTCCGCTGTTTTAATCTTCCATATCACCCACGAATTGCCGTATGATGCAGCGTTTGGAGTACGGTTCGCGGTGTCAGCTTCCAGGATTGTTGGCCCTATTTTCTTTGATACGACTGCAGCCAATTCGGTTTGTAGGGCATCTTCAGTACATTTGTGGAGCAGCTGGATGACGCCGAACTCAGAGAAGGTTACTTCCAAGTTGAAGCAAAGTGTCACACGTCTAACAATTCGGTGCAACTTGTAACCAGTTTCTTTTATGACCGAATAATCTGAAAATATTTGTCCTCGCCCGCCTCCAGATCATCTGACCTATCCCCCCCGCCCCTGTTTTGAGGATTTTTTTTTTCTTGTGAGCGTACCTTAGAAGCAGGGTGTACGAGGATTGACCACGAACAATCGAACTCTTGAGTTCATTACACACAAAAAAACAATAGAGGCGAGGATACATGTCACAGAACGTGGCGGAGTATGGTGAAACAAGTACAGCTGTGCATCGGTGCCGGTAGAGAGCACTTCCAACATTTGCTGTGAGGACTTTGTATGTACGTACGCAATCTCCCAGTTGTGTATTATCATCTCATAAAATTGCAAAGGTGTCCCATTACCGGTTCAACTTGTATGACTCATTAGAGTAGTTCAGGTTTATATAGATCTCACAGCACACGCTACTTCAATTTTCTGTGCGTTCTGCTTTCTTTCAAGTTATATAAGATCTAGCTAAATTACTGTTCCGTGAGGATCCGTCCAATGGTCCTGTACGCTGGGAAGGAACTTTTTCGCCTAGGGGAAGCGCTTATTTGTGTGAAAGGAAAGTTTGCCCACAAGAGTTGGAGGAATGTAAAAAGGCCACGGCATTCGTGTTGATGGCGGTCATTCGGCGATTCCGTGTCAAGTTAGGGCGGCCTTTACTGCCGGCGAGGGCAGGGAGGGCCCCACAGTCAGGGGTAGTGGTCGCCGCAACGAGCGGATCGCGTGCGCGACCGCCGCTATCGATCGCCCCACATCGATTAGGCGAGTCGGAAAAGGTCTCCCGCTGCTCCGTACTTTCCTGCTGGCGGTGTCTCTCCGCCACTACATTGCGAGTAGCATCTACTCGCAACGTACGAGGCCACAAAAGCTCCATTACTCGGCTCTAAAAACTTGAAAGCTAGGAAGCATGTAGTTCAACTGAAATTCTAAAGGAAGAAATCAATACCAGTGTTTCAGAAAGAAACTAATCACTCGAGGGATTTTCGATGGATCGTTGTTGGGTGATCGTAATGGAATATAAAAGCATTCGGAGAAGTGAGAAAATGTAAGGTAATGCTAATAACAAACACAAAGAACCAGGCAATATCACTGGTGAGCATCCTGAGTACGTCGTCAGAGTTTTTAGGGATAATATTGAGAATAGATAATAAATAACTCGATATAGTAAAGGCGAATCGATATAGGAAAGGCCAATAATACGGGGCGATCAAAAACTTTCAGGGCGTTGCTGCAGCGTGTATAAAACGCAGCTCGACCCCGATGCGGTTACAAAAGCGCCGACGTGTGTGCGATAAATGCGGGTACATCTACATCTACATACATATTCCGCAATCCACCATACGGTGCGTGGCGGAGGGTACCTGGTACCACAACTAGCATCTGCTCTCCCTGTTCCACTCCCAAACAGAAAGGGTAAAAATGACTGCCTATATGCCTCTGTACGAGACCTAATCTCTCTTATCCTATCTTTGTGGTCTTTCCGCGAAATATAAGTTGGCGGCAGTAAAATTGTACTGCAGTCAGCCTCAAATGTTGGTTCTCTAAATTTCCTCAGTAGTGATTCACGAAAAGAACGCCTCCTTTCCTCCAGAGACTCCCACCCGAGTTCCTGAAGCATTTCCGTAACACTCGCGTGATGATCAAACCTACCAGTAACAAATCTAGCAGCCCACCTCTGAATTGCCTCCATGTCCTCCCTGAATCCGACCCGATAGGGATCCCAAACGCTCGAGCAGTACTCAAGAATAGGTCGTATTAGTGTTTTATAACCGGTCTCCTTTACAGATGAACCACATCTTCCCAAAATTATACCAATGAACCGAAGACGATTATCCGCCTTCCCCACAAGTGCCATTACATGCTCGTCCCATTTCATATCGCTCTGCAGTATTACGCCCAAATATTTCATCGACGTGACTGTGTCAAGCGCTACATTACTAATGGAGTATTCAAACATTACGGGATACTTTTTGCTATTCATCTGCATTAATTTATATTTATCTATATTTAGAGTTGCTGCCATTCTTTAGACCAATCAGAAATCCTGTCCATCTTGTATCCTCCTACAGTCACTCAAGGACGACACCTTCCCGTACATCACAGCATCATCAGCAAACAGCCGCACATTGCTATCCACCCTACCCAAAAGATCATTTATGTAGATAGAAAAAAACAGCGGACCTACCACACTTCCCTGGGGCGCTCCAGATGATACCCTCACCTCCGATGAACACTCACCATCGAGGACGTGAACTAAGCGACGTTATTATCATATGCATCCGAACAGGACCTGCTGTTATTCTTTTCTTGTATTGCAAAGAACTAATATTGGTAGACATCTATACCGCTGGGAAGGGTGTGTATGGGGCAAGTGTGTGTCGAAAACCACAGTTGTGGAATGGTGCGCCAAGTTCCATTCAGGTCGCAGTTCGGCACAAGGCGTCGGTCGACGTGAGAGGCCAGCAGAAGTTACGCCATGTCAAGTGGGAGTCACTGGAGCGCCTGACCTGTAGTCCTGATCTCTCCCCATGCGGTTATCACAACTTCGGTCCCTTAAAAACGCCTTTAAAGTCTGAAGATGCCCGTCGGACGAAGATGAGCAGCAAGCAGTTACGGATTTCATCGTGGAGCGGGAAATGTTGTTTTAACAAACGGTATCCTCAACCTGGTGCATTGGTAGGCCGATTGCCTCAAAGCTCACTACCAGTTTGCCTGATTGAGGTATCGACTTCGACTGTACTGCCTTTGAACGGAAACTTTTTGATCTTCCCTTACAGTTCGCGAAAAAAAGTCCATAAATACATATATACAAAAAGCGAACGATTCTACTTTTCCCAAGCTGCGACATTGTCACGAATAAAACAATGACCCGTACATACAATAAGTTTCCTTTAATTTACGTCTATGGTCACAAACTTTTTGTTAACAGATTACCGGTATCGGTCTATAACGATCATCATCCGATCTGTTCTTATAAAAACGAAGTACTGCAGCCATAGCGGCATTGTCAAATGTTAAATGCAAAGTCAGCACCAGCGTCGTCAAATATATATAAATAACATCATATGCACGAGCCATGTTGCCAGTAACACTACTGTTCAAGACAAAACAAATGTCCTGTTATATACTATACTACTGACAAGCACTCTGTCTCTCTCTCTGTGTGTGTGTGTGTGTGTGTGTGTGTGTGTGTGTTGTCCTTAACGTAAACTAGTTTAAGTTAGATTAAGTAGTAGTGTGTAAGCCTAGGCATCCATGATCTCAGTATTTTCGTCCCATAGGACCTTATCACAGTTCTTGACAAGCATCAGCCCATCTACATCTACAACCACATGGTTGCTGTGCAATTCACGCTTAAGCTCCTGGCAGAGGGTTCATTGAACCATTTTCATACTACTTCTTCACCATTCCACTCTCGAATGGCGCGTGGAAAAAAGGAACACCCAAATCTTTCCGTTCAAGCTCTGGTTTCTCTTATTTTATTATGATGATCGTTTCACCCTGCGTAGGTGGGAGAGAAAGTTGGTGACTGAAATTTCGTAAATAGATCTCGCCGCAAAGAAAACCGCCTTTGTTTCAGTGACTGCCACCTCAACTTGCGTGTCAAATCACTCTCACCCCTATTGTGCGATAACACGAAACGAGCTGCCTTTCTTTGCACTTTTCGATGTCCTCCGTCAATCCTACCTGGTAAGAATCCCACACCGAGCAGCAGTATTCCAGCAGAGGACGGACAAGTGTAGTGTAGGCTGTCTCTTTAGTGGGTTCGTCGGATCTTCTAAGCGTTCTGCCAACAAAGCGCTGTATTTGTTTCGCCTTCCCCACAATATTATCTATGTGGTCTTTTCAATTTAAGTTGCTCATAATTGTAATTCCTAGGTATTTAGTCGAATTGACAGCCCTTAGATTTATGCAATTTATCGTATACCCAAAATTTACCGGATTTCTTTTAGTACCCATGTGGATGACCTCGCACTTTTCTTTGTTTATTGCCAGTTGCCAATTATCGCACAATACTGAAATTCTCCCTAGATCATTTTGTAATTAGAATTGTTCGTCTGATGATTTTACTACACAGTAAATTACAGCATCTGTAAACAATGTAAGGGGGCTGCTCAGATTATCACCTAGATTATTTATGTAAATCAGGAACAGCAGAGGGCCTATGACACTACCTTGCGGTACGCCAGATATCACTTCTGTTCTATTCGATGATTTACCGTCCATCACTACGAACTGTGACCTCTCTGAGAGGAAATCACGAATCCAGTCACACAACTGAGACGATACTCCATATGCACGCAATTTGATTAACAGTCGCTTGTGAGGAACGGAAATCTAGGAATATGGAATCGATCTGAGATCTCTTGTCGACAGCACTCATTACTTCATGGGAATTGCACAAGAACGATATTTTCTGAATCCGTGTTGGTTATGTATCAATATGTCATTTTCTTCAAGGTGATTCACAATGTTCAGTACATTACATGGTACAAAATCCTAGAGGTCAGTGATACGGATCTGTTAATTCAATGGATTACTCCTATTTCCTCTCTTGAATATTGGTGTGACCTGTGCTACTTTCCAGTCTTTAGGAACAGACATTTCGTAAGTGAGCCGTTGTCAGGTCTCAAAAGTCACTAACGCTACGATCCTTACAACGTATACTTACGCAAACCTGATTTGCATCCTCACAGTGGCGCTATTAGTGCCACTCATGCGATTGGAGAGAAATTTTAACAGACATCATCTTTTTGACGTAGGATCGCGGCTAGCAAATTTCGCTTATGTCGCACAACTATTTCTTGCTGCTGCATTTGTTTGTTTGTTCTTTTCCCGTGGGCGCTGTTGCTTTTCGTGTGCGGAAGCTGTCTCAGCAGATATACAGACCAGGGAAGCCTAGGTGCTGTGCGTGTAGTCGAAAGAGCAGGCGCCATCATAGCCACGTGCCCTGTTCTCCCACAGGGTTTTATTAACTCGGAAAGTTCACACCGCCACAGCTCGCCAAGTTGAGAACTGACATTAAAATATGCAGAATAACGTCGCAATATTGGCCCTGTACCTAAGTCAACGCGGATTTATTAACCAGAAATTTATCGCGCACGCTAGTGCTGCAGTTATAAAGCAATTTCCCAACTTTTGTTGCGGTTACATTACCGCCAAGAGAGAAGGGGGTCAGCGGCTGTAACTGTTAATTCCCACTGGAGCAGCCGTGGAAACGCATTCTTCTCTGAATGTCAGTGGGAGCGACGTATACCGAAATGGGGAAATGATCTCGTGCAATATGTATTTCAGCATTATTGTGAAGTTCCTTATTGAAGGGAACTATTCATATCCACATATGCTAATCCATCAGTAATAACTTTTGCAATCTCATACTTCCAGTGACTGAAATTATAAATCGATTACTGTCTTCAACGTGTGAAAATGTGAACTGCATGTTCCCTAAGGACAAAAAGCGAAATCCAAGTACTCTAAATTTAAATTTGCTCTATTTTGAAGTTAAATTTCCCCCTTGACCGACTCATTCGTACTTTCTTTTTAACGTAACATTCTCACATCGAAGAGGAAACCATTGTGCCAACCTGCCGTGAGCTAATCCATTGGGAAATTACACTGTTTCCGAAAATTAAGGTAAGAACTGATGTTATGCTGTTAGCAGTTGAAGCCTATGCAGTCTATTTGTCTTCGTACATCGCTGGAAAACTCAAATCGGCGGCCATCTGGTCTACAGTCGATGGTCGAACGAGCTGCGGAATTGACGCGACTTCCGTTTATCAAAAACTTCCTTCTGTGCGACGGTTTACGCTTATGCCAACATTATAACTTTGATATCAGTTTGAAGAAAACTAGCAAACGTAATGAATACTAACTAGTAGCAAGCGCAGCCAGAATTATTTCGGCCGCTAATGCTCTTGCAACCGAAAACCACGAATGATATTGTATTCTAAAAATTTCCATTAGCATTTTAAATTTAATTCGCAATTTTTTTCTCTTGTAATTGAACTGCACTAAAAAGGACTAATATATATATATATATATATATATATATATATATAAGGTGCGCATATCACAGGTGTCTGCAGAAATTTATCGAGGGGAAGCGGTGTGGCCTAGGCGGCTATTTGATAAAAACGAGTCAAGCATAAGAGATAAATTTTATAGGTGACACAAAAAGCTTGTTATATTCCAGAGAACTAATTAATGGTTATCTATTCAAAGGGGAAGGGGCGACATGGGTAGGAGGCTGGCGGACGAGCGTTCACTCTTGCTCCTTTGGCAGACGCCTATTGTTCCCATACGAGTATATCTGTAGTTATATGGCTGACTGAAAAATTTATGATCAAATCACATTATTATCTCCACCGCTAATGTTCTAATGGTTCAAATGGCTCTGAGCACTATGGGACTTAACATCTGACGTCATCAGTTCTCTAGGACTTAGAACTACTTAAACCTAACCAACCTAAGGACATCACATACATCCATTCCCGAGGCAGGATTCGAACCTGCGATCGTAGCGGTCGCGCAGTTCCACACTGACGCGCCTAGAACCGCTCGGCCACACCGGCCGGCTACACGTCAGTAACGCAGCTGGCCGTGCAGTCTATGCCGAAGGTTGCCCTTCCAGATGAATCACGTTCTATGCTTCATTGGACAGATGGACATGTACGGCCCTGCAACAACCGTCTAGGCCAAAGAAGGGAGCATTATGATCGGGACGGTAAAAGTATGCATCTGTCCTTGAAGACCACGTTTACCCCTGTATGCAGGGTTCCTCTGTACCATGGCATCCACCAGTAGCACAACGCAAAGTGGTACACAGCTCCCACTGTACTTGCTTGGTTCAAAGAGCACCACTGGCCACAAAACTCCATCGATTTAAACCCAATCGAAGATCTTTGGGATCACCTCGATCGGGCTGTTCGCACAATGGATCCTGAACCGAGAATACTAGGACAGTTGGGCATGGTACTAGATTTTCAATGCGCGAAATCCCTTTCGGTACTTTCCAGAACTTAACTGACTCTCTTCCTGCATTCGGCAGAACGACGGTTCAATCCCGCGTCCGGCCATCCTGATTTAGGTTTTCCGTGATTTCTAGGCAAATGACGGGATGGTTCTTTTGAAAGGGCACGGCTGACTTCCTTCCCCTTCCTTCCTTAATCCGATGAGACCGATTACCTCGCAGTTTGGTCTCTTCCCCCAAACAACCATTTTGAAATTGCGTTTCAAAATGCGGTTATTCAAGCCTTTCGCCGAAAAAAAATGGTTCAAATGGCTCTGAGCACTATGGGTCTCAACTGCTGTGGTCATTAGTCCCCTAGAACTTAGAACTACTTAAACCTAACTAACCTAAGGACATCACGCACATCCATGCCCGAGGCAGGATTCGAACCTGCGACCGTAGCAGTCGCACGGTTCCGGACTGCGCGCCTAGAATCGCGAGACCACCGCGGCCGGCCCTTTCGCCGATGGTGACATTAATGTGATTGTATCTAGTAAAATTTACAGCATTCATGCAACGTATACTCTCTCAGTTAAGTATTAAATTGTAGTTATTGAGTATCTTTTTTAAAGTAAATCTAGTTAAAAGTGAAAATACTTTTATCAGTGGTTTAGATATGAATTTGTTTAGTAAGTAATTGCGCACCTATACAACCCTTACTTTCCCACGAATGGAAATACACTAGCTTTGGTCAACAGCATGATTTTTATCAATATCTCGTTAATACGCTTTGCACGTTATCTTCATCGTTAGAAACTTTGTATAATAAAGCAGTAAAATTGAACAACCATACCACTCAAAAAGTCATAAATAGTCATTTGTCGTCTACTAGTACATTCTTGGTAGACCATTAGTGCTCAAACTGAAACAAGGCGTACAACGTGGCACAAATTCCACCTACTGGCAGAATTGTTTGCTTCGTGTTGTGCTGCACTGCTTCTTAATTGCTCAATAATGGTCTGCCAGGAATGTAGTAGGAAGCGGTAAGGAACTGTACATGAATTTTTCACTGGTTCGCTTGTTCAGCTTTAATGTCCTGTTGAAATATGTGTCTTAAATTTCATTCCTTGTCTTACTTTGTACTTTTACACCATAGACCTGGTGATACGGATGCCTCGAAACGCATAATGACGACATGGTAATAAAAATTATATTAGTGACCAAGACTAGTGTCCTTGCATTCAGTGCCAAAGATGGTTGCAAATCTCCTAAGATGCTGTTCTTTTTCACAGAAGTTTGATTTGTTGATATCTTTACATTACCTTTCCCACCTAGCTACGAAGACTAGATTCTGACGGTGCAGTCACACTCCTGTCCTAGCAGCTCCTAACTTACAATAAATAACTGGCACTTCTGTTACTCTTGGGCAGAGGCGAGTAATCGCGCACTTCAATCGTAGTTGGATACGGTTACATACTCTTCGGCTGTGAAGCCATTTTGGGAAGTATGTATAAATACAGTCCATAATAAAGGTCAAAATTCGATACTCTTCTAAATGGTACGCTGGGTAATTACTGATCGTTTGTGATATCTTTGAAGCCTGAGAACATTCTCGATTCGTACAATTTCACCTACATCTACAAGTATACTTGATAAGCCAACCTACTAAGGTATGTGACGCAGGGTAATTAATGATACAGGTATCCTCCCCCCCCCTCTGCCTGATCCTTTCTTCATATAAACCCTACAAACAATAAAATGTTCATTGCACCCATTCAGAAGGCATTTTCTTGTTGTACAAAGTCTTGTTGATATTCTTTCCATTTACTGTGTGTGCTATGTGATCCAGAGATACAGTATACACCTATGTCCTCCAGAGATACAGTATACACTCCTGCGCAGAGAAGGCGCCACATTGCAAGGTCTGCCTCCAGACAGACCTAGCTCAGTTATGGCCTGGTGCCATAGAGGACACTAATTATGTTTCGCCACGCGTCATACAAATAGTTCTGAAGTGTAAATTCACCCGCTGGACTCTTATGATGGCTGATGCGCGGCTCCACTTAGAATGTATCAACAGTTAATTCGACAGTTCCAGCACAGTGTCTCAAGGCATCATCAGGAGTGCCAACAGTCAGCATCTACAAGAACCCACCTGGACATTCCACCTTTTACATTAGTCATCGTTCCCTGTACTCATAACCAGACCAGTGTGCTACTATTAATCAGTGCAACAACATTGCCACGAGTCATCTTCACGCTCAAGGTAAGTGATATATAATTGCTCTTAATAAATCATTGTAAATTGTTGCTAATTTGTATAAAGTTCAGTTTTGCCATGATCTGGCTAAACTTTTATGTGCCGTGGCTGCATAATAGCACCTCATAATGAAGTGCCGCTTTGACGGTTTTTACTCTGGCCCAACAAAGCGGTACCGAGGCAGCGGAAAAAGCCTCCGCATATTTGACTTATCTCCTTTCGAAGGTAATTCCTTTATACACAACACTTATACCTACTCAGGCTGATACTCTCGTTGTAGTGATTGATTGCGAAGGAACCTACCTTGGTTATTTACTCTTATCTGCAGGCGTTACTTTACATTTATCTAAACTGGGAACCAACACTACGCTAACCGCTGATATTCTCTGAGACGTTTGTTGTTCCGCAAAAAAATTTTCTAGTGACGAAACTTGTCTATATACACAAGTCTCAGAAAAGAACCAACAATAAATGTGAAGTCCCTTATAGTTAACCTGAATAACCCACTAGGCAGCCACTATATTGGCTTAGCTTTTAGTAACGTTTCCCCATTGAGAACGACATCCTGAGAATCGTCCTGTAAGAAAACCTGAGTCCATCACCATACCAAGGAAGCGCTACAAGCGTGCAAAGATTAAATTTTGGACACACGTTCAAGTATAACAATTCTCATGTGCGGCACTTATGAATACATTTGAAAATAGCTATAATTGACGACTTCCTCGGACGATAACCAGTCTGCTTCAATGTTGTAATCCTATTACAGCCTAAATGACTCGTTTTGTTTTTGTTGTGTTGGCTGAAGAGCCAACACCGTGTTACTATTGGAGGCCGAAATGCACGCTTTTTAGCTCACGCAGGCTGGCGTGAGGAGGGAAGGACTATACTGACGTGAGGTCTGGAACATGACAAGGAATTAGAATTCAGAAAGTGGACGTAATTACTTTGATACTTAGCTTTAATCCATTAATGATGAACGTCGCTCTTGACGGTACATGCTTCACAATATTATATGTACAGAATACATTCTTGAATATGGCGCCTTGCTGGATCGTAGCAAATGACGTAGCTGAAGGCTATGCTAAACTGTCGTCTCTGCAAATGAGAGCGTATGTAGACAGTGAACCATCGCTGGGGCGAGTGCTAGGGAGTCTCTAGACTAGACCTGCCGCGTTGCGGCGCTCGGTTTGCAGTCACTGATAGTGGCGACACGCGGGTCCGACGTATACTAACGGACCGCGGCCGATTTAAGTGTGGTGTTTGGCGGTGACACCACAGTTTTACTCTGAGATTTCGTGTGGTTGCCAGCTTCACGACACCTTCGTTACACCGAGAGAGACACATTCTTTGGGACACGATGACAATAAGATACAGGTGAGTCCTGAGAAGCGCTGACGCGAAAATTATAAGACTACCGTGAAACATATGACACCCATCGTCGTAAGCAAGATTGAACTGCACAGTACTCAGAGGGGAAGTAGTCAGAAGTGGATAAGACGTTCGCAATTCAGCTTTGTTGCGCAGTCTGTCAAGGAAGCGGGACCTACATGGTAGCTGGGCTGAGACGGACACAAACAGAGCGCTTCAGCCTCGCGGCGTGACTTCCTGCTACCTCCCTGCCGTGCTCCCTGTCTCATTTCTACAGGAAAAGCAACTGCAATCCTGGCAACCATTCATCATGGAAGCAACAGAAAATGTGGACGTTGCAACAGGGAAGCGGAACAGCGTCGCAGTAAATGGCACAAGAGACATCAACTACAGCTATACAGACGGGTAACGTTAAGAAGTTGTTAAACATGTGGTTAGTTTTCGGCGCTTCAATATCGACTGCAGTTATGATACTTAAGCCGAAGCTGGCTACAACATGCCGGATTCAAGACTACCGGAACAAGCCTTTAATTCCAGAACCGCGCGTACAAAATCCTCGCGAAGGCCAGGCAAAAGATGGCTGGATAACTGGAACACGGAGCACGCCTATGGCCTAGATCATGTTGAAATAAAAAGAAAAATACAAGTAGGGCACAAACGAGGTATCAAACAATATTCAAAGATAAGAAGGAGGAATACAGGGCGAGGCAAATAAAAGTGGAATTACAATGAAATGAACACCCTTAGCTGATTACAGGCGTTGACATACGTCAACGGGGATAGATGAAAATGTGTGCCCCGACCGGGACTCGAACCCGGGATCTCTTGCTTACATGGCAGACGCTCTATCCATCTTTTATTTTTACTGAGACTTCAACGCTACTGTTTTTTATTTTATCTTATTTTATTTATTTTATTTTATTATTATTATTTTTTCAATGTCAGACTTAAAACCTTTGCTGACATACCTTTTGTTGTACTACCGCATAAATGGTGTCTACAATGTCCAAATGTTGACAAATAATGACTAATTAGAAAATTAATTAATCCATCTGAGCCCCCGGGCACACAGAGGATAGCGCGACTGGCACGCCTCCCGCGAAATCCACATTCTCAACGTATTGTCCCGCACTATATTCGTAGCGCCCCCGCTCATTATACTCATTACTCGCGGCGCGTTGCGCGATTCCCGTGAGTTCGGGCTTTGTTTGTGCATTCGCACAGAAGAAGAAGATGGTCAAGTGGCCGGTGAGCCTAATATATATACTAAGATGGTATCTGTTCTTTCAGACCATCTTAGTATATAAATAAAAGTGGACCGAATCAGTGGATACTGTTGGACTTCAATTTTTAGCAGGATTAACGGAGAAACGAACGGTTACTTCCAACAGGACAGAGCAACTGCCCATGCAGCCGGCCGAGCCTTGGGGCACATTTACCCAATCTTCACGCCTGGCAAGGTTGCTGGCAGAGATCAGTTTGGTCGCGGCCCTAGCTGGTCACACAGGTCACCTGATCTGTCACTGTGCGATTACGTTGTGTGGGGAGCCTTCAAGTCTAAGGTGCATCGAAAAAACCCTCGTAGCCTTCAAAAAATGTAGCAGAATATTTCGGATCAGTTTGCAGCAGTTACAGCAGTCCGGCTATGTTCTGGCGTCAGCAACTTGCTGTCCAGGTCCCAAAAGTGCCAAGAGATGAATGTTGATGACTCAATATGTGCTATAATCAGGATGAATGTTGGTGACTTTCAATATGTGCTATAATCAGGATGGTACTGTGGTTTCTTTCCGTAGCTGTGTTTCTTTGTACCCTAAAACTCTCTTCTCTGAGCCATTTGTATTTGCCACACGCTGTACAAAGCTGTATAATCATGCATGATTATGGGAAAGAAACATTTCAGGAAAAAGACAAGCAGTTTTATCAATACGAAGAGCTCATAGAGTAACCGTGTAGTAAGCAAAGTAAGGTGGAAGGAATACACAGTGTGAACCAGAACAACATTGACAAAATTTCGGAAGTTGTTTAGGAATATTTTATGAGTATTTTAGTGGAAAGATCTAGTCCTCTCCGGGGCTCCTTACACAGTAGCTGCGATTATTTTGTTTTTACGGTGTTTCTGTGTATCTGCAATTTACTGATTAAATACGCAACTATGCAAATGTCGACAGTACTCACTCGTTCTCTTATACAATTCGTCCCACTTCATGGCGTGACAGGTAAGAAATCGTAGGCAATATTTCGAATGAAAAACTGTCATAGTTCCTGACACACTTAAAGGAGTCGATGATTGTTGCTACTGTGGCAGCAAAACAACTGTTGATGGCTGAAGTAGAGAGGATACAAAATGTAGACTGGTAATGGCAACGAAAGCATTTCTGAAGAAGAGAAATTTATTAACATTGAGTATAGAGTTGAGTGTCAGAAAGTCTTTTCTGAAAGTATTTGTATGGTGTGTAGCCATGCACGGAAGTGAAACATGGACAATAGACAGTTTAGACAAGAAGACAATAGAAGCTTTTGAAATGTGGTGCTAAAGAAGAATGCTGAAGATTAGATGTAAAGATCACGTAACTAATGAGATACTAAATAGAACTGAGGAGAAAAGAAATTTGCGACACAACGTGACTAGAAGAAGGGGTCGTTTAGCAGGACATATTCTGGGACACTAAGGGATCTCCAATTTAGTACTGAAGGGAAGTGTGGGGCTAAAAATCGTAGAGGGACACCAAGAGATTTATATTGTAAGCAATTTCAGCTGGATGTAGGTTGCAGTAGTTACTCGGAGATGAAAAGGATTGCACAGGATAGAGTACCTCGGAGAGCTGCATCAAATCAATCTTAGGACTGAAGACCAGAATCAACTGCATCTACTTACATTTCTCTACATTTACGGCCAGCGGCTATTCATTACAGCAACTACAAATTTTATCTAAGTAATTTTGCATCCTGCTACAGCCAGTCAAGACGATACCTTCCCAAAGAGCACAGGCTCATCAAAAAACAGCCACACACTGATGCTCTCCTTGTCCGCCAGATCATTTATGTATCTAAAAAAATAAGAGCACTTTTGTCACACTTTCCTTGCGCACTCCTGTCAATACCCTTGTCTCTGATGAACACTCGCCGTCGACTACAGCATACTGTGTTCTAGTAGTTAAGAAGTTTTTGAGCCACTCACGTAGTTGCGGATCTATTTAGTACGCTTGTACCTTCGTAGTCATCGGTGTAGCACCGTGTCAAATACTGTACTGACTCCTGAGTCAGCCTGCTGCCCTTGGTTCGTAGGATACGTCAGAAAAGCGCAAGCTGAGTTTTGTGATTGTATCTAAAACAGCGCTGATTTGTGGATAGAGGATTTTGCCTCTCATATAAATTTAGTATATTAGAAATGAGAATAAGTTCAAGGAGTCTGCAGCAAGCCTGTGTTATGATATTGGCTGTAATTTTGCGTGTACGTTCTCTTACATGGAATCAACTGCACTTTTTCCAGTCGCATGGACCTTTGCGCTGGACGAGACATTCCCGTAAATGCAAGCTGAGTAAGGGGCCAGCGCTGTAGAATACTATTATAAATCGGCGCTGGGAGACCATCAGGACCTGGCGACGTAAATGATTTTAGCTCTTTCAGTTGTTTCTCTACATCAGTCCGCAGCTCGTGATCGTGCGGTAGCGTTCTCGCTTCCTGCGCCCGGGTTCGATTCCCGGCGGGGTCGGGGATTTTCTCTGCCTCGTGATGACTGGGTGTTGTGTGATGTCCTCAGGTTAGTTAGGTTTAAGTAGTTCTAAGTTCTAGGGGACTGATGACCTAAGATGTTAAGTCCCATAGTGCTCAGAGCCATTTGAACCATCTCTGCATCAAGGATGCTTGTTACTATGTCCTCTAGACGAGAGTCTGTGGGACGGTTAAAGGACGGTGTGTTTGTACGGTTCTCCTGCGTAAACAATCAAGAATACAGAACTTTTTCCTGTTTTTAAAACAAGTGAATCCGTCCATTAAGCAGAAATGGTAGAAACTCAGACCATCAGTCATGATTTACAAACATCAGCCCCAATGAGGATTCCGGCTGTTTTCTAAGTATTTATGATATTTTTCCCAACTCGTGTATGACATTTAGCATTTGTTTCACTGTCGAGAATCACCTCTTGAACTTTTGCCACGTTCTCATTATTTTCTCTTACATCACTGTGAATCGTAGTGCACTAGTGGTCTTCTAAGAAGAAAAAGATTAGTGAGACGGCATAAATACAAGCCGAGCTGCGTATCTTCTGGAACTGTTGTGTCTGCACAGGAAGACGGCAGCGTCCGGCCAGTGTGAGGGGAGCACTTGATGTACTAAAGCGGTGGCCTAGTAATGGCGGAGTGAGTTATCGGCCGAGCGGCGATTCTTTTATTCGCGGGCGGTCGGCTCGTTACAAAGCCACGCCATTCATCACGGTCCCAAATGCCCTTCCATTTTTTCCCTGTTTTTTCTTTCCTGCTTTCTCGGACAAATGGCAGCACCGCCATTCGTTATCCTGGTTAATCTGCAGCTTCCTGTGGGACAAGGAGTGGCGGGGATGAGGGGGGGGGGGGAGGGGGGGAGGAGGGGGGCAGGGGAGGACGTATTAGCGAGAGGTTCCTCTGCTACGGCGCCGGAGAGTGACACGCTGAGCAAAGGTATGTGCTGGACCTGTGGGTGTAAAACATGGTACTCGGTGGAGAACAAGATATCGATCATAATGTGCTTATTTATACAAACGCTTATATATACCAACAAAACCACACGGTAATTACACTGACTCATCAGTTTCAGGCAGTAATCATATTCAGATGTCTGAAGGTAAAAATTCTGTAACGTAATCTAGATATAAACCCGCTGCAGCTAGCGGCTGCGGTAGCGAGACTCCATGATCGCTCCATAGTCGGCGGTGTCACACAAACGCAGCAGACAGCGTGCACTCTGCAAAGGGCCGGAGACATACCACCTCACGTGCGTGACGTGATTCTGTTATCCCCGGAGCGTAATAAATATTACACTACTGGCCATTACATTGGCTACACCAAGAAGAAATGCAGATGGTAAACGGGTATTCATTGGACAAATATACTAGAACTGACATCTGATTACATTTTCACGCAATTTGGGTGCATAGATCCTGAGAAATGAGTATCCGGAACAACCACCTCTGGCCGTAGTATCGGCCTTGATACGCCTGGGCAATGAGTCAAACAGAGCTTGGATGACGTGTACAGGTACAGCTGCCCATGGAGCTTCAAGACGATACCACAGTTCATCAAGAGCACTGACTGGCGTATTGTGACGAGCCAGTTGCTCGGCCACCATTGACCAGACGTTTTCAATTGGTGAGAGATCTGGAGAATGTGCTGGCCAGAGCAGCAGTCGAACATTTTCTGTATCCAGAAAGGCTCGTACAGGACCTGCAACATGCGGTCGTGCATTATCCTCCTGAAATGTAGGGTTTCGCAGGGATAGAATGAAGGGTAGAGCCACGGGTCGTAACACATCTGAAATATAACGTCCGCTATGCAGAGTGCGGTCAGTGCGAACTAGAGGTGACCGACACGTGTAACCAATGGCACCCCATACCATCACGCCGGGTGATACGCCAGTACGGCGATGACGAATACAAGCTGCCAATGTTCGTTCACCGCGGTGTCACCAAACACGGATTCGTAAACAGAACCTGGTTTCATCCAAAAATAAAAAGACGTTTTGCCATTGTTGCAACCAGGTTCGTCGTTGAGTACACCATCTCAGGCGCTCCTGTCCGTGATGCAGCGTCAAGGGTAACCGCAGCCACGGTCTCTGCGCTGATAGTCCATGCTACTGCAAAAGTCATCGAACAGTTCGTGCAGATGGTTGTTGTCTTGTAAACGTCCTCATCTGTTGACTCAGGGATAGAGACGTGGCTGCACGAACCGTTACAGCCATGCGGACAAGATGCCTGTTATCTCGACTGCTAGTGATACGAGGCCGTTGGGATCCAGCACGGCGTTCCGTATTACCCTCTTGAACCCACCGAATCCATATTCTGCTAAAAGTCATTGGATGTCAACCATCGCGAGCAGCAATGTCGCGATACGATAAACTGCAAATGCGATAGGCTACAATCCGACCTTTGTCAAAGTCGGGAACGTGATGGTACGCATTTCTCCTCCTTACGCAAGGCATCACAACAACGTTTCACTAGCAACCAGCATATCCTATATGCTGGTTGCTCGTTTCGCCAGCTGTTCCGAACAGTCAAGAAATTTGGTTAGAATAAGGATCGGCTGAGTTAGAGAGCCCGTCGGGGCGTCAGAGAGATTGAATGTTCCTGAAACCTGGGACGTACCATACGTGGAAAGTCCTGCGAAGGCGACTGTTTTGATCTCGGCAGACAACACTGTCCACTGCACATTCATCATGAAGATCTGGAAGATAGGGCAACGCCTGGTCACCAAGAACGCTGAAATAAACGTCTTGATTTACGTTCACCATAACGCAAATGAGTGTGTCCGAATAATACCCCCAGAACTAAATACCATGGGGCTGCGAAGTCTCCCCTCAGCAGCTTAGCTCGCGTATCTTGCCTTGTGCGACGCGTAAGGTTGGCAGCACATCCAAGTCTCACCTGTACCTGCTCAGTGGACCTCCAGTGGTATGGCGGGGGTAATAGTGTTGTGTGGGCGTTGCAGCTGTTGCCTAGTTCTTGTGTAAGCTGAGTATAGTAAGAAAGCTTACTATTACAGATAGAGCATTCTTCAAATGTATGTGAATTCCTAAGGGGACAAACTGCTTAGTTTATCAGTCCCTAGACTTACACATTACTTAAACTAACTTATACTAAAAACAACATACACACCCATGCCCGAGGGAGGACTCGAACCTCCGGCGACAGGGGCCGCGTAGAGCATTTTTAGAAGAAGAACTTCTCCATGCAGGATGAAACTTTATGCAGAATGTACGCTGGAAATTTAGACTGCATTTCCTTGTTTTGAGGTGTCCACGTCGTGACACTGTACGTAATTTAATTCTCAAATTACAGACAACAGTTTCTGATGCACCACAAATTGGTAGGCGCAATAATTTTAAAGTTCCTCGTACAACAGCACACAAGGCTCTAACCAAAGAGCTAGGGGTGTATCCGCATAAAATTACTGTTGTGCAGCAATTACATTGTACGGACCATGCGAAGCAAAAAGCTTATAGTGAATGGATTTGTTAACCGTCATGGATTTTTTTATTGACGGCGCTTGGTTTAATCTATAAGGCTTCATTAACTTCCAAAATTCAAGAATTCGGGCTTCAGACAATCCACATGCCTTAAGAGAAACGCCACTGCACGCAGAAAAATCAGAGTGTGGTTTGCCACAACGCTAGCGCGAATTATAGGCTCCATATTTTTCGATGCTACCGCCAATTCCGATTTCTATTGCTCCCAGATAATTTACTCGTTTATTGCCCTGTTGAATGAAAATGAGATCAATCATTCATTTTTCCAACAAGACAACGCTACTGCTCATTCGGCGCACTCTTAGCTGTAATCTTTGGCGTCAGAGTAATTACGAAATGTCTATCGCCCACGCGCTCACCGGATCTGTCTCCGCCCGACTATTTGCTTTGACGTGCAGCTAAAACTTTTGTATACCGAGATAAGCCAAAGACAACAGATGAACTGAAGACAGTGATAATTGGTTATCTGCATTCGATTACACATGAAACATTGGTAAAGGTGTTCGCAAATAAATGTAAACGTGTTGAACTATGCCTTCAATAATATTAAAATATTTCCAGTACCTGCTGTGATACTGGCGAGCATAGTGTATTTAATTGAAATTAAAATAATCAGTTTCATTGTTTAATAAAACTTGAATGCCACCTCCCAAAGCAACTTGCTTACTAGGCAAGAATATTGGCCTTTACACCTCTGTACCACTATAGCTAACATTGCTGCATGGACTGCCCAAGTCGAAAGCCCTCCCCAACGCAAACTTCATATCTTCAGCTTATTTTCCCCTTCTTAAATCGTAACTATTGCAGGAATCTTAGCTATAGTGCTGCAGCGGTGTGATGGCTAGCATTCCTGCCTAAAAAGCAAGGAGACCTAGGTTCGACTCCTGGCAGCGGCACAAATTTTAGTTCATTTCTTCAGCTTCCTTCACTATCATAGGTAAAGATAACACGAAAACGTGTCGAGGAACTTTTACTATAAGATCTATGAACAGACCGCGTTGATACAAGAGTAATACAGGGTGTTTCAAAAATGACCGGTATATTTGAAACGGTAATACAAACTAAACGAGCAGCGATAGAAATACACCGTTTGTTGCAATATGCTTGGGACAACAGTACGTTTTCAGGCAGACAAACTTTCGAAATTACAGTAGTTACAATTTTCAACAACCGATTGCGCTGCGGTCTGGGAAACTCTATAGTCGATATTTTCCACATATCCACCATATGTAGCAATAATATGGCGTAGTCTCTGAATGAAATTACCCGAAACCTTTGACAACGTGTCTGGCGGAATGGCTTCACATGCAGATGAGATGTACTGCTTCAGCTGTTCAATTGTTTCTGGATTCTGGCGGTACACCTGGTCTTTCAAGTGTCCCCACAGAAAGAAGTCACAGGGGTTCATGCCTGGCGAATAGGGAGGCCAATCCACGCCGCCTCCTGTATGTTTCGGATAGCCCAAAGCAATCACACGATCATCGAAATATTCATTCAGGAAATTAAAGACGTCGGCCGTGCGATGTGGCCGGGCACCATCTTGCATAAACCACGAGGTGTTCGCAGTGTCGTCTAAGGCAGTTTGTACAGCCACAAATTCACGAAGAATGTCCAGATAGCGTGATGCAGTAATCGTTTCGGATCTGAAAAATGGGCCAATGATTCCTTTGGAAGAAATGGCGGCCCAGACCAGTACTTTTTCAGGATGCAGGGACGATGGGACTGCAACATGGGGCTTTTCTCTTCCCCATATGCGCCAGTTCTGTTTACTGACGAAGACGTCCAGGTAAAAATAAGCTTCGTCAGTAAACCAAATGCTGCCCACATGCATATCGCCGTCATCAATCCTGTGCACTATATCGTTAGCGAATGTCTCTCGTGCAGCAATGGTAGCGGCGCTGAGGGGTTGCCGCGTTTGAATTTTGTATCGATAGAGGTGTAAACTCTGGCGCATGAGACGATACGTGAACGTTGGCGTCATTTGGACCGCAGCTGCAACACGGCGAACGGAAACCCGAGGCGGCTGTTGGATCACCTGCTGCACTAGCTGCGCGTTGCCCTCTGTGGTTGCCGTACGCGGTCGCCCTACCTTTCCAGCACGTTCATCCGTCACGTTCCCAGTCCGTTGAAATTTTTCAAACAGATCCTTTATTGTATCGCTTTTCGGGCCTTTGGTTACATTAAACCTCCGTTGAAAACTTCGCCTTGTTGCAACAACACTGTGTTCTAGGCGGTGGAATTCCAACACCAGAAAAATTCTCTGTTCTAAGGAATAAACCATGTTGTCCACAGCACACTTGCACGTTGTGAACAGCACACGCTTACAGCAGAAAGACGACGTACAGAATGGCGCACCCACAGACTGTGTTGTCTTCTATATCTTTCACATCACTTGCAGCGCCATCTGTTGTTGAAAACTGTAACTACTGTAATTTCGAAAGTTTGTCCGCCTGAAAATGTACTGTTGTCCCAAGCGTATTGCAACAAACGCTGTATTTCTATCGCTGCTCGTTTAGTTTTTATTGCCGTTTGAAATGTACCAGTCATTTTTGAAACACCCTGTAGATGGATATGTGGGATTTTAGAGATTTGTGAAAGTGGTTCGTGAACCCTCTGCCAGGCACTTACATGTGATTTGCAGAGTGTCCATGTAGATGTAGATACACCAACAAATCAGGCAACTTCAATGCCAGTGTGCTCGTGGGCATGTCTAAAGACTATAAATCATTTCTGCCATCTCCACGTTGACCAATCCTATGCGAGTTCTGCAGCACCTAGCGCACCGTGGCAGTCAGTGTGCTCTTTTAAGAGGGTGGCTGCATCGAGCGCGAGCGGAACCACGTACAGAAAAAACTCACACCGACATGGAGCAAATACGAGGAAAGCGACACGCAGGCGACAGGTGCTTTTAGCTCTACGTCAGTGCGAATGCGCAAAGCGGAAGCGTTCTCATAGCACGAAACCAATCACATTAGTCTTGGTTGGTGGAGGGGGGAGGGGGGAGGGGGGAGGGGGGAGGGGGGAGGGGGAGGGCGACAGTGGACGGGTGAAGCGGCAGACGTGTTTCCAGCGTTGCTACCCTGCTATGTTGGTCGATACGGCTGCTATCTTCTCACGCGTTTCCGTTCTCTGAAAGCTATCCACCACATAGCGAGTTCTATGACGTGACCAGACGCATTTTTGCACCGAGTGGAACCTGAACGCTAGCTTTCTACCTTTCAAGGGTACAATCTATTTCGGGGCGACAGGAGGAATCGATGCCTTGCATTTGAATAATCACTACCCATTTACAACACACAATACGCGAAACTCGGCAGTCTGGCAAGTTTAGGAGTGAGAAAAATAATTCAGTAAAATATATGATAGTGGATTTATGTGCTGCCAGTGATTAAGTAAATAATAATGGCAAAATAACATATAAAAATTTGATATGCATTCAAGCGCGCGTCCGAAGAGAGGGGAGTGACGGGGCAAGAATTCTGAAAATAGCGAGAAGTGTAGAATATTAAAACTTGAACAGAGGGCACTTTTCACCTGCAATAATATTTCAAACAGAAAAAGATGTTCAAGCTGTTCTAACCGTATCTTGCGCCAATACAAAATCCGACATGGCATGTAAGCTGTCAAGTAGAACGTGTAAAGCAAGGCAAAACAAGAAAAGTAAGATCCTCCACTTATAAAACACATTACTATACACAGATGGAGACCACTGGGAAAATGCTATCTGCTAATAATGAAGAATGCAGATTTGCATTTCATTTCGCGTTTGACGGTGTTAAAGTTTGTTAACATTATGGTTGTTAAAAGAAAGATAAATATCAAAATTTTCAAACTAAATTATGCATTTCCCTAAACTACACTTACTTGTATGTTATGCTACGGAGATGTGATAGCACAGATATAAATCAGTCCTTCAATATGATAAAAACTTATCATATAGTGTGTTAAAAGAAAGTATTCTAAATTCTGAGAGGTGGTATTATGGTCCAAGACAAGACAAAAATGTTCAGTAAACATGGGCTCTAAAGCGCTTACCTTCTGTCTGCGAGCACTTGTTCATCTTCGCTACAGTGAAAAGTATCAGCTTTACAAAAGTGGCATGGATAATTATACAAAGATAAGGAAAGTATAACCTAATGCGTAGCGCCAAAGACTTGCCAGCTGCTCCCCATGGCAATCCGACGCTTACTAAGCCGCTGCAGTTACATACTCTTGGATGCAAGTCGTTATGACAGCATGCCATTTCTCGCCTCGCCTTGGCAGTGTACTGCGGTCACCGACTATCAGATGTGCCCTCTGCCGCACGAGGAACATACAAAATGCGCTGAAGTTGCAAATAGGCCCTGATATGACCTTGTTAACAGCTTGTATTTGTCGACTCTGTGTATATGTTTCACAGCCTGTTGGTGATTCTCTGAGAGAAGTTATCTTCTTTGAAGAATGCTATTATGTTAAAGCTCATAACATGCTCTACGACCTTGTTGTGTCTAGCACGTACAATCGCTAAGCTCATGCTCATTTTCTGTTATGCAGTGACGCGCGAGGTCTGATGCGTCTTGTAACGGTCCGCGCGGCTCCCTCCGTCGGAGATTCGAGTCCTCCCTCGTGCATGGGTGTGTGTCTTGTCTTTAGTGTAAGTCAGCTTCAGTTAGATTAATTAGTGTGTAAGCTTAGGGACCGATGATCTTAGCAGTTTGGTCCCAAAAGATCTTACCACAAAATTCCATGTTTGTTATGTAGTGCGACAGCAAGACACCAAGCGGAGAGTAAGCTACACTACTAAATACGATATGCGATGAACGTGAATATGTCACTTACAGTGATTTGTAACGTAGTTTATACAAAAGGGAGCGTACGTAGCGAAATAAATCGCTGCAGAAACAAAAAGAAGACACAAAATTTGTAATTCTATTTCACAGTTGATGCTATGCCAGAGCCACAAACGTCGTACTTTTTCAACACAGCTGTCTTCCGAGAAGAAATTGTACATTTTTTTTTTTAAAGTGGGAAACAGAGTGAAGTACAGTCACGAGCAAATCTTTAGAACTGAACCAAAATTGTTGCGTGGCGAATAAAACCAAAAGAGGTGTAAAGATACATATTTGTTGTAGTTGCGATTTCCTTGTGACTTACAGACATTTATTGAAAAATCACATTATTTTAAGAGAAGGATATAGCAGAAGATATGCTGAAGGTCATCGTACATCTACACAAAATAACGTGAAGTTGCCCCCACTTTGAAACAAATCACTCTATCTATGAATAACATACGAAACTGACACAGAATGCAGTCCCTACATTATATAACACACCAGATAATCCATCATAACTGTAGCGGAAGAGAAACCTGCAAAAGAGGTGTGAAAATAAAATAACAACAACAACATAAATCAATTTCCCAATTGGTGCTATGCTAGAGCCACAAACCACAAACGTCTTACTTTTTCAACACGGCTGTCTTCTTCCAAAGAAGTAATTGTCCTACATAAATTTTTTGTTGTTGTTCAAATGTGTGTGAAATCGTATGGGACTTAACTGCTAAGGTCATCAGTCCGTAAGCTTTCACACTACTTAACGTAAATTATCCTAAGGACAAACACACACACCCATGTCCGAGGGAGGACTCGAACCTCCGTCGGAACCAGCGGTCGATTTTTTTTTTATTTTTTTTTCTTATTTTAGGAGAGCAGAGTGAAGTGCAGTCATGAGCAAATGTTTATAATTGACCCATAACTGTTGCGTGTCGAAGAATATGCGAGTCATGAGAACAGTCAGCAACAGAAATATAAGTTTCTTGTAGATGAAATAACCGGCCGGTGTGGTCGATCGGTTCTAGGCGCTTCAGTCTGGAACCGTGCGACCGCTACGATCGCAGGTTCGAATCCTGCCTCGGGCATGGATGTGTGTGATGTCACTTCTGTTTTTTTTTTGCTCAGAGCCATTGAAGTATTTGTAGATGAAATACAGTATTTAAATTGTCTTGTTTTCAGCATTTACACGCAGTTTCGAGAGTACTTCTTCAAGAAGTAAATGTAGCTTATGTCGTTTCATTCGTGAGTCCTCTTATTAAAAACTTTCGACTCAAAAACATAATAACAATCTCGTAAATTAAGTAAAACCAATTAAAAAGACATTCATTGTACGCCACATACGAAGTTAGTGATGAATAGCCTTCTTTCCGTTACAGCGCTACTGCGTCTTCAACTAGCAGACGAAAACGTGTTTCATAGCAGTAAGTGTGGCGACTGTACATGTTATGGGGCTATAGATTCAGTAACAAAGTAGAGCTTGGAGGAAAGTGACACGCCCGTAGAACCTCAGCGGCTGGCGAGAAGTGTGGGGGGGGGGGGGGGGGGGGGAGTTTTTATTTGCGGCGGCAGTCGAGCAAAAGTAAGAGGCGCTTTGCGACAGCGGGGGCGGCGGCCAGTTGCGAGGCGGAGGTTGGCCTGCGGTGGTTCCGGCGGCGGCGTGTTTGCCCCTGGGGAGGCAGAACTTGGGATAAACTCGCCACGCCGCCTGGGCCGGCCCCGCGCTCGGCGCGACAACTTGCGGTCCCGTGCCGCCCCTCGCCTCCCCGCCAGTCGCTGCGCCCGGGCACAGACCCGCTCTGTGGGCCCGCACCGCCGCCTCCCGCCTCCGGCACGTCCGCAATTTCCGAACTTGTCCTGCTGCAGAATCTGTTCCGCTGCTGCGGCATGCTTTGCCCCGTCCTCTTGATGCATGTCGCTCCTAATGGCACCTATTCACCACCAGGCTGCGATGGCGAGACAGGATATTTAGCAGCTCGCCATGTCTAATAAACATCTATCGAATAAGCTTTATTCTTGCTTCATTTGTTCTGGAAATCGAGGAAGTCTTTTGAGTGTACGGAAAAGAATACGTTCCTTCTGGGAAAAAAATATTACTACGTAACAAAACGGCATTTTTCCTGTGTGACACAACTCTTTATCTTACATTGCTTAGGTTTCGTGTTACAAGTCAATTTTGTTGTGTTACTGTTTCAAAATTCCGTGTCGTCTTCTTCATATGAAACTTTTGTTTTTCTTAGACACAATCTGAGAAGATGATTCCAATCGATACCGGTTTCTGTGATTCAGTAGACGCTTCAGAATAATTCGGGGATGACGACTGAATCTTTCACCATTATCGAGCATCTGTTCATAATGCACAGCCTGTGGCGGAGTGGTTACACCACAATGACGTCCCTGTAATGGACTGGCCTGCAAAGAGTCCTGATCTGAATCCTATAGAACACCTTTGGGATGTTTTGCGACGCCGAATTCGTGTCAGCCTCACCGAGCGACATCGATACCTCTCTTCAGTGCAGCAATCCGTGAATAATGGGCTGTCATTCCCCAAGAAACCTTCCAGCACCTGACCGAACGCATGCCTGCGAGAGTGAAAGCTGTCATCAAGGCTAAGGGTGGGCTAACACCATACTGAATTCCAACGTTACCGATGGAGAGAGCCACGAATTTGTAAGTCCGGATACTTCAAATCACAAAGCGTATGTATTCGTCTTGTACATCCACGTCTATACTCTGAAAACCAATGTGAAGTGCATTACAGTGGGGCGTGCTGAAAAGTGATGGAAAGTAATACCTCCCAATTTTTGAAACCGAATGGGATAACGCAGTAATTAGCAGAATGGCCTCGCATTAGTGAGGACGGCGGTTCAAACCCTTGCTCGGTCATACTGATTTAGGTTTTCCGTGATTTCCCTAAATTTCTTAACGAAAATGCCGCCATGATTCACTCGAAAGGGCACAGCCGCTTTCCTTCTTCGTCATTCCCTAAGCCGAGATCGTGGTCCGTCGTTAATGACCTCGTTGTCGACGAGATGTTAAACACTGATCTCCTCCTCCTTTTACTCGTTCATTTTTTAAAGCGAAAACTCTGAAGACTTTTAAATAAAACAAACGTTATTAACATTCTACATCTTTATTCTTCATGTCTGCATATTTTTATCCCAAATAGTGTCCTGGCGACGAGCACGTTTGGCTTAAGGGGAAACCAGTATCTTGACCATCACTGTAGAATATTTGACTTTGCTGATGGAGCCACAACTTCACCTCTGTTTGCATCGCTTCGTCGCTATCAAAGTGAAGCTCTTGAAAGTATTCTCTAAGTTTTAGAAACAGATGAAAATCGGATGTGGCTAAGTCGGCACTGTATGAAGAACGATCGATGACGGTGAACCGAAGGTATCGAAATGTTGCAGATGTCGCAACACTCGTGTGCAGCCTGACATTGTCATGCCGAAGCAGACGGAGCCTCATGTGTGGAATTCGAAACTCGATTATAGCACGATGTTTCTCACACAATGACATAGTTACGCTACACATCTCCGCGTTAGACGATTTGGAGCCTTCTAGCGGCAAGGTCTGCAGATCTGTAGGCAACAAAAATAAAGATGTAGAATGTTACTAACGTCTGTATTATTTTAAAAGCTTTTAGAATTTTTACATAAAAATTCTGAGGCATTATTTTTTAGCACGCCATCGTACCAGTTATCATAGTTTCTTCCTTTTACGTTCGCCTCTGTAACGAGTGAATAACGATCGCTTCAGCGCCCCTCTGCGCGCAGTAATCAGTGTAATTCTGTTTCCACTACATGTATGGAGTCAGACGTAGAGAGTTGTAGTACCGGGCGGGTATAGTGAAAGTGCACTTACCCGCAGAGCTCCAGTATATGTTGCAATTACCGTATGGCAGTGGAACTTGGTAGAGATGCTAATGCGTTCATGCGGAACCGGTTACGTTGGAAAAAAATTAGTTCCAATTTTGGCCACCAGGTACAAATCTGGCGCTGTACAGAACCTCTTCGACGTCTACGGTGCTCATATTGAACGAATAAGCGATGGTTAACAATAAAATAAATATTACGCCTTTCTTACTTGTTTGACCGTTCCCATCCACGTTCTGTTCCTAATCCTTTTCATAGAGAAATATTTCAGTACGTCTTTCTTGTATTCACAGCCCCAGATTTCCACCTGGTGGCCAAAATGGAACTAATCTTTTTCCAGAGTACATCGTTTCCCCTTTAATGCATGAGATATCTAGTTTCGTTGCCCTACGATAATTACAGTCCACACTGGGCCTCTGTGAGTAGCTACACTTTAGTTATAACCTCCTCGCATATTCCTAGTTTCCTTACTCCAGGCTGGCTCGTGAAAGTTTGTAACCATGCTTCCACGACTTATGCCTGAGTTCAAGCGTCTCCAAATGCAGCTTTTTCAACATCTCCTTTTTCGGTATCCCATACCCAGAACGTTGGTTACGTGGGAAACTTTCATTCTCACTAAGCTTTTGATCATGAACTGCGTAGGTGCTGATAGCCACGTTGTTGAGAACCTTGATACCATTATCATGTAATGTCTGTACAGATTTACCATTTACACCAAAAACGCAAAGGAATTACAGATATTTGCTGCAAGCAAGTACTGACTTAAAGCAATGGGAAAAATTTGCAAATTTGTGCTGGACTGGCATTCGAACCGGGGTCTCCTGCTAACTAGGCAGATGCTCTGGCCGCTTTTTTATCACATATTGTTCGTTAGTGTTCGGCGCATTTGTTCGAAACCGCGCGGTGTGGCCTCGTGGTTTAGGGCGCCATGCCTCCCGCCGGAGGTTCGAGTCATCCCTCGGGCATGGGTGTGTGTGTTGTTCCTAGTATAAGTTAGTTTAAGTTAGTCTAAGTAGCGTGTAAGTCTAGGGACCGAAGACCCAGCAGCTTGCTCCCTTAGAATTTCACACACATTTGAACATTTGTTCGGGGCGGCCTTCCCATGATGCTTGTTCATCATACATCCACTAACTCAGTTATTATCACACACGTTACAGGCCTTTATCAGACCACGCGAAGCATTTATGACTACTTGTTCTTCCTGTTCTTCTAGTACTTTTTCATTCGTTCGCTAAAGGCCCACCTCCTTCCTTCGATCCACTTTGGTCTTTGGGCTTTAGGTGCTTTTTTCTCTGACATTATTTCCCACTTGTGTGTTTTGTGTATATTGACGTTCTCGTCTGTGATGTCCGCTGAATCTACCTGTGCTTTTTCTAGATCAATTGTGACTTGCGCCATACATCGTGTAGTGGTTTTGAGCCTTCGTGCGTATCTCAGTATTCTGTTGGTGAGTCTGGTCTGTGGGAGTCTGCTGATGTGGCCATGAAAATTTAGTCGTCTTTTTCTGATGTTCGCATGACGTTGGACAATTCTCTGTGGTGTCTCTGGAATGAACCATGCATCCTTCGTCTGTGGCTTTTGGTCCAATAACTTTAATCATAATTTTTCTTTCCTCTCTGAGGATCTTCTCTAGGTCTTGATGTGTAGTGTCAGTGTCTCGCAGGCGTATAGCACCTCTGGTTTGATTACAGTTTTGTAGTAACGATTTTTCAAGGAAGTGGATAAAAGGTTTTTGTTGTAGATAACCTGTGTTTTGTATAAGGCTCTCTTCATCTACAGTAAACTGGTGTTCTGCGTGATTTTCTCCTTTCGGTTCGAGCACTTCCTATAGGTATTTAAAATATGTTGCTGTGTTGGGTAACACATTTGAAATACATAGAGGAAGTGGTCGAACCGAAAGGAGAAGAGGTTCAAAAATAGCTGTGAGGACAATGGGACTTAACATCTGAGGTCATCAGTCCCTTAGAACTTAGAACTACTTAAACCTAACTAACCTAAGGACATCACACGCATCCTTGCCCGAGACAGGATTCGAACCTGCGACCGTAGCAGTCGCGCGGTTCGCGACTGGAGTGCCTAGAACCGCTCGGCCACCTTGCCGGCAGGAGAAGAGGAATTGCTCGAACCGAAAGGAGAAAATCACACAGAACACCAGTAATGTGTGTAGTCTTGGCCTGCAGCCAATGTTTGTAATTCGCTGACCGTTGTGACCGATCGGTTCTAGGCGCTTCAGTCCGGAACGACGCGACTGTTACGGTTGTATGTTCGAACCTGCCTCGGGCATGGATGTATGTGATGTCCCTAGGTTAGTCGGTTTAAGTAGTTCTAAGTCTAGGGGATTGATGACCTCAGAAGTTAAGTCCCATAGTGCTTGGACTGATGACCTCAGATGTTAAGTCCCATAGTGCTTAGAGCCATTTGAACCATTTTTTTAATGTGTGTAATCCGTTAGTAACTTAATTGATAATGGGTGGTGGATCAAAACGGTGTCTGTTCTTTTGAACATGTCCGAAAGGACAGATACCACATACAGTATAAAGAATTTCTCACCTTTTCTCTCGTGCTATTTTCATTCTTTCCCGATTACGCTTAAATTGTCGACACTATTATAAAAGGAAGTAGATGACGAGAAAACGAGACCGACAACATGGTGCTACGAAAATGTAAGTAAATAAAAGGAGCGGGACGTTCATCATGGAGAGTACACATATTACGAATAAGCGCGGTACATTTCGCGTCGTGAGTCGTGTATTGACAGCGGTGGTAGTGCGTCATCAGAAATACTGCGGCGGGCGAGCAGTGCAATTTACCAGATGGGAACACATTACACTGGGAAACGGTGAAATATGGCCGGCACAGCAGCCAGGGTACACACAGGGAAACTATCAGCGCCACAACTTGATGCATCAGCGAAAGTCAAACACGGCACGGCCAACATTGGGAGCTGCCCGCTGGTGTGGCGTGGCGTACCGGGCAGTGGTACTGCGGCTTTCAAATACAGCCGCCGCCAGCGAAAACATGGCGCGGGGGTGGCGGGAGTTCTCCAATAAAGCTGTGTTCAGGCTCTGGTCCCAAGCGCCAACACGTGGCTAAAAACACAATTGCAGCGGTGAAAATCACATTTTTTTCTGCTACCGACTGAAGCAGTATCGCCAACGCTTCAAACGTCGATACTATTGTGAAGAGTATGTCTGCTTCAGAATGTAGATGTAAATTTTAATTTAACATCAAAACAGCTAAGAGTTTACTCTGAGCCAGACGTAAGTGGACAGTAAAGGTGGTCTCTAACACAGGGGTCTCCAAACTTTTTAGTCCGCGGGCCACATTGAACTCCTCCACGAAGTCATAAGGGTGAAGATCTGCCTAGTGGGATTAAAGCACCCTAGCACTCCATGATCACCGTAATGTAAGACTCAAGGAAAGATGAAATCGCAAAAAATCTAAGGTTTTGGGAATAGCTAGCACTGAAACGAACTACGATTTTTATTTAATTACGTAATTTTGATTGGTGGACATACCTGACCCAAATTCTGGCGTATTTTATTCTGGTGAATTTCACCGACAAAAAAGTATGTCACTGCACATTCTTCACGAAAGCGTCCTGCTTCGTTAACGAAATCTCAAAATCATTGTTAGCAAGACGTAACAGAGGTAGAGTATGTCAACGCTTTGTTATTTCAAGCGGCGCAACAATAAGTTTACTTATGTAGTCTTGCAGCGAGTAGCAGAGCCAGGGCATATATTTGATAGTTCTGTTGCGTGATTGTGTCTCAAGAGTGTTTTTAGTGTTTTATGCGCTGTACTAGTAGGTGAGATGACGAAGTGTGGGACAATTCGAAGTTTGAATTCGAAGAGACAAGGAAAATCTGAAAATCGAAATACGTATAGCACGACTAAGTATTTTTTCACTGTATTTTTTAGTAAAACTACAGTGTAATTGTGAGTATTTAATTTAGTAATTTAAGTACCTTATACAGACTACTCCCTAGTTTTATTAGTATTTAATAGCACAATTTTATTTTCAGGTTACAGTCTTATGTGAAGTTCTGTACAAATGTGGAAGAGAAACGAAAGGTTGACGGTGAATGTAGAATTTTTAAAGAGAGAGGCCTCGAAACTCAACTGTTGGCAGTAAAAGTACCACCTGAAATATTTGGCGGGCCGGATACCGGGAATGTCTGGCCAGCTAACGCGGGTCGGTTTGCCGGCCCTCGTGGCCCGGTTTCGGCCCGCGGCCCGTTGTTTGGAGACCCCTGCTCTAACACAACAAACTTTCACATGACCACCTAGTAGCGAGACGCGGGCGTGGGGGCCGTACGAGGTGGAGAGAGAGAGAGAGAGAGAGAGAGAGAGAGAAAGAAAGACAGAGAGAGAGGGAGAGAGAGAGAGAGAAAGAAAGAAAGAAAGAAAGGCAGGGAGAGAGAGAGGTCGAGTGCGGCTTCATAACACCCTGAGGCGTAGTGCCGTATACCAATCCTGCCTTGGAGGCGGTTAAGTGGGAGATGTGTCTCGGAGCTGGATAGTGACAGACGGTGACGCGAGACTGGACGGGCACGTAGTTTATGTATCGGCCGATAGAGGACCCTATTGGATAGGGGACTGCGATTTAGTTTCGATTGGGCCCACTGTTGTTGTTGTGGTCTTCAGTCCTGACACTGGTTTGATGCAGCTCTCCATGCTACTCTATCCTGTGCAAGCTTCTTCATCTCCCAGTACCTACTGCAACCCACATCCTTCTGAATCTGCTTAGTGTATACATCTCTTGGTCTCCCTCTACGATTTTTACCCTCCACGCTGCCCTCCAATGCTACATTTGTGATCCCTTGATGCCTCAAAACATGTCCTACCAACCGATCCCTTCTTCTAGTCAAGTTGTGCCACAAACTTCTCTTCTCCCCAATCCTATTCAATACCTCCTCATTAGTTACGTGATCTACCCATCTAATCTTCAGCATTCATCTGTAGCACCACATTTCGAAAGCTTCTATTCTCTTCTTGTCCAAACTAGTTATTATCCATGTTTCACTTCCATACATGGCTACACTCCATACAAATACTTTCAGAAACGACTTCCTGATACATAAATCTATATTCGATGTTAACAAATTTCTCTTCTTCAGAAACGCTTTCCTTGTCATTGCCAGTCTACATTTTATATCCTTTCTACTTCGACCATCTTCAGTTATTTTACTTCCTAAATAGCAAAACTCCTTTACTACTTTAAGTATCTCATTTCCTAATCTAATTCCCTCAGCATCACCCGATTTAATTTGACTACATTCCATTATCCTCGTTTTGCTTTTGTTGATGTTCATCTTATATCCTCTTTTCAAGACACTGTCCATTCCGTTCAACTGCTCTTCCAAGTCCTTTGCCGTCTCTGACAGAATTACAATGTCATCGGCGAACCTCAAAGTTTTTACTTCTTCTCCATGAATTTTAATACCTACTCCAAATTTTTCTTTTGTTTCCTTTACTGCTTGCTCAATATGCAGATTGAATAACATCGGGGAGAGGCTACAACCCTGTCTCACTCCTTTCCCAACCACTGCTTCCCTTTCGTGCCCCTCGACTCTTATAACTGCCATCTGGTTTCTGTACAAACTGTAAATAGCCTTTCGCTCCCTGTATTTTACCCCTGCCACGTTTAGAATTTGAAAGAGAGTATTCCAATCAACATTGTCAAAAGCTTTCTCTAAGTCTACAAATGCTAGAAACGTTGGTTTGCCTTTCCTTAATCTTTCTCCTAAGATAAGTCGTGAGGTCAGTATTGCCTCACGTGCCCACTAGAGTGCACTAAAGTAATGGAATGTTTTTCATAAGCTGTTCTAGTATTTTCATATAAGTATTATTATCTTTTTTGTGTATGTAAAATGTTATAAATGTGTTTTAGCAGTATGAATGATGCGTGAGTGTGGTGGGATTTAGTGTGGGAACATATCGAAGAAGTATGGATGTGGACAAAGGGGATTTTAGTAGAATAGATTTGTAAAGTAAGTTTATGGTAAAGCGAAAGTTAATTCACGTATAAATAACAATAGTAAATAACTTTATGTATATAAAAAGTTCAGCATATTAGACAATTACGTCGGTAAAAAGTGTAGCCGTTAGGTTTACTCTTTTGCGATTGGTTATTGATGAAAAGCGCGGACTGACGCAGGAGAGTGTTTTTTGCAATGGTCTGTTGAGTAAACTGACCAATGGTAAAGCAATATTCTTCGCACGCCTTTCTCTGCTGGTACAGAAGACTTCGAGTATTCTAGAGAGGAGTCGGAGCCTCTTCCTCAACACTTGCATGTGAGTTATTTTCTTCAACCTATGTTCACTCTGGGTGCATCTACTTCTGGGTGGGGCAAGCTACAACTGTAACAACTGTAAGGTCAGTAGCCCCGAGGTGCACAGGTTGACTGATGACTGAGGGGACAGGACAGCGCATTCAAACACGCAAATTAAAATAAAATAAATTTGCGGTATCATAACAACAGTGGAAACTATAGAGACATAACGAGTGCTGGCAGAAAAAGGTCTTCAAATAACCTCTATGGAGCTCCTTGATGACAGTTTAACTCGTATTTTTTTATGAATTTAGAATATTCAAAACGTCAATCACATTCGAGACGGGTCACAATCACTAGATAAGCGTCTCTGAGATGGTTCCCATGACTTTGAATATATCAAATGGCTCTGAGCACTATGGGACTTAACATCTGTGGTCATCAGTCCCCTAGAACTTAGAACTACTTAAATCTAACTAACTTAAGGACATCACACACATCCATGCCCGAGGCAGGATTCGAACCTGCGACAGTAGCAGTCCCCCGGTTCCGGACTGAGCGCCTGAACGGCTAGACCACCGCCGCCGGCCTATCAGAACATTACGGAGATTATAAGGGAGGCAACTCTTTTTCGTGATACTGTAACGATTCCGTTGCGTTCGCTGTTTTTTCATCAGTATAATATTAATTCCAAGTGTAAGACAGGTTAAGGAGTTACAAGCGCTTGATGAATGGTGAAAGTAGGGCACCAACACGGAAGGAAGTCTGTGTTATTGATAGCTCGCTGAAAATCTTCAAGGGGATTCAAAATAAATCAAACTGATAGAACGTGTTTGCCCTTGCTGCTTCTCCTTTTGCATGTGGAACATCATTGTCCAATCGTCTAATCTGGCCACTGTACACAAGGGTCAACACTGACACAGCGAAGCATCGATTGTAGTATACCTTTATCTTTATACAAACTAACTAGGAAAGCTATAAGGAAAGTTAAGGATCTTGTAACGGAAGTCAACTATGCATTCAACATACTTGTATTCTTGCTCTAACGTTGTGCGAAAGTTATCAACAAATATCAGTTTTAACAGAATTTCATCTAATCTCAAATGAATCACTTGTTAATCGAACACACGCAGAGAAACGAGGTTGTTGAACCTCGAATTGGGTTGCCAGAAATTCAGACTAACATTGTAGGAGGAATCCTATGAAAGGTAAACTATATACAGGCTACAGAACTAAGATATTCTTCTCTATACAGTTCGCTGATGCAAGATAAAAGAAACCGATTTCAAACTGGAATTAAGTCAACAATTTAGGTTGCATTACCAGAATACGTGAGAAATGAACTGCTCAGGTTACAGACAGCACTACTGCTGATTGTGGACAGTTGTCTTTCCTACAAGTCGGCAGAATGCGCCAGACAGCCCCAGATAGCCATCAGCTACCATCCGTCTCGATCACCAGTAGCATCTGCCAAATCTCAGCCCCTGAAACCTCCAAAATTTCCTTCCTCCTCTCCAACTTCCAACCTCTCAAAATTGCAGATGAAGAGGCTGAGTTTATACTACTGCAAAAGTGACGGCTGAGCAATGACTCGAAATTTTGGAAAAAAAATAGGAAAAATACAGGAACCTTTTGCTTACATGACGCACATTTTTCCCTCGCGATGTTCGCGCTAGACTGAATCCGTGGTTTTTCGATTGGTCGGCTCATCCGTACCTTGCACTAGGCGGGTTAGTGCAAGCTCATCGGGTAAAATGAAGGTTTTGAACCGAAACGATATTCCCACAGTAGCCGGCGAGTGCCATGGCGCCGGGGCCTCTAGAAGCGAGCACAGTGAATCCACACTGGTTTCTCTCCTGGGGGTGACGAGGTAAACATGATGTCCACCACCCTGAGTGATACCACCTGTCTACACGCAGTGGTCGTCATTCAGGCACCAAGGTTAGCTGGCTCAGGTGTGATTCATGCACTGTGATTTACAGATGGGCTCTCAGCCAACACTCTAGCTAGACTTGTGACGCTAGTAGAAAGTGAAGCTCACTGATTTCAGCATACGAAGTGTCCACAAAAGTGATGGTAAAATAATGGCTGTGAAATGATCTGTTATTGCATGACGGTATGTGACACTATTGATATAATATGTCTCATATTCTCATCGACAAAGACTTCCGAACTATGACTCAGCTCTGAGCTCCAGGTAACCTGAAGGGTGCGAAAGTGTTGGGAGGCATGGAACGTTCACCAATCGGCACTCAGATTACAGTTCATTGTTTCCGTGCCCAAGACAAAAAAAACAAAAAAAAAAAAAAAGATAGACGCTGGCAGGCCTTGTTTGGTGTTCTTCCTGGACTGACTGCATTATCATTGCGCCACTGTTTCTTTGAAATATTTAATCTGTTAAAAGCCGGTTAGCACTTTAATCATACTCGCAATTTTTATCAAAAATATAGGTGTTTTTTTGTAAACATTAGTTTATTTTTCGTAGTGATTATACTAGTAGCATCCATATTCATTTATTCTTAGGTTTAACATTGAATGATCTTGTCATTTATGACCCACGCTCGGGACAGAGGAATTTGACTGTTGCAGTGAGCTGAACTTCTGATTACAGAGTCAGATTCATATTTTCGGGCCCCAGTCACGGTATTAAATGTAGAATATTAATATGAGAGGCCTTCAATTAGTAATGCAACACATTTCTTCTCTACCAATTTTGATTGAAAAAATGCGGAATTTGTTGCGGAACATCATGGAATATTACAGATTCAGCACCTATAGTTTCATATATTTCCGATTACTGGCTGAGCTAAGCATAGCATTCAGAATTGCGACTGGAAGGAGGTGCATTCCAAGCAGAGAGCTATCAATGTGTTTCTGTTGGCGGAAAAGCAGAAAATTGCAGATATTTACAGGCGCTTGGAGAATGTCTACGGGATCATGGCAGTGAACCAAAGCATGATATGTCATTGGGCACAGTGTCTGTCACCCTCGGATAAAGGTCGTGCAAATCTGTCTGATCTCCCAGGCAGCCGCACACAGCTGTGACTTCCAGAATGTCAGAACGTGCAGACACTCTCATTTGAGACGATTGATGGATCACAACGAAATCCCTCGTTGTTTGACTGAACGTCTCTGTAGGTAGCGCTGACCCATTCGTCCACCAAAAGTGTATGACTCATCCACCCTGCAACCTGGATCCCTCACCTTCCGAATTCCATCTCTTTGGGCCAATAAAGTATGCACTCCGCAGGAAGCAGTAATGGATGATGCAGAGGTTATTGATGCATCAAGACGCTGGCTCGACGTCGCACATTAGAGTGGTCCCACGTGGGTATAGAAGCCCTCCCAGTAAGGTAGCGTAAGACCATAGCATTGAACGAAAATTATGTTGCAAAAGAGGGTTTTGTAGCCAAATCAGTGGAGAATAATATACTGTACTGGAATCCTCAACAAAACCAACTGGCTTTTAGAAAAAAAAGTGTTGCATTACTTATGAACGCCACTTGTGTGTGAGTCGTAATAAAGTTAGTTTTGAAAAGTGCGCCGCAGCGCGTAGCGTGAAGCATTCGCCCTCCGCTTTCTGGCGGTGGCGCCGTTGTTGCAATTGAAGGCTTCTGTCTCTCCCTATAATGGGGAAGGGGAAAAGTGGGCTGTTCGCTTGGGTTTAAGAAGTGGTTGTATGGGCTCTCGTGGAGGGTTGCCAGTCGGGGCATCAAGAAGCGACTTCTCTGCCGGTGCTAGAGGGGCAGCACGCAGATCACGGCAACAGCGTAAGCGACACGAACAGCGGCTCCGTGGTATGGGGCGTTAACTGCTCGTCGCGAAAGGAATCTTCCTGAGCGTGGGTCCGCAAGGGGCCTAATCTGCAGTTCGGCCGTATGCTGTCGACCGGTGAGGAGGTTCTGAAAATCGGCGCGCCTTCCTGCGTCCGTTGAAACGGCTGGCAGCGGGAGGCTCGGCAGAGCATTTGGAGGTGCTGCGTTCGTTCAGTGCTGGGAGTCGTAACGCAACGGAAGTTGAGTGTTGATTGTTAACAGATTTTATGAAGTTTAAAGGGGGGAGGGGAGTCAGAGTAAATCTGTGGTTGGGATTGCTTCTTTCCCCTCCCAGCTTACCTACGGGTTTAATCGACTGTTAGTCTCTGCCATGTCTGTGAAAGTCTACGGAACCAGTGACAGGACTGTTTAAAATGCAAGGCACTGAGACCAGATCCATCCTCTCGCCTGCCATAGCCGGCCGCGGTGGTCTCGCGGTTCTAGGCGCTCAGTCAGGAGCCGCGCGACTGCTACGGTCGCAGATTCGAATCCTGCCTAGGGCAAGGATGTGTGTGATGTCCTTAGATTAGTTAGGTTTAAGTAGTTCTACGTACTAGAGGACTGATGACCACAGACGTTAAATCCCATAGTGCTCAGAGCCATTCTCTCGCCTGCCATAACTAGTATAACTAGACTCGCGTGTAAAAGGTATTCAAAGAAAGAAGAAAAATTCCTTTTGTCTCGTGGTAGGAACTAGTCAATTGCATAACGAATTCCTGCTCATCTGGAAGCTGTAACTTACGTAAATTTGTGTTTATGTATATTTGGCTATAATCAAGCAAGGTACGCTGTAGACAATTTTTTATATTGCTTCTAGTCAGCCAAAACTGTTGTGTGTTTTTCCAATTCAATACCTTTTAAGGCTTTTACTCGGCGTGCTAATGTGTTTTATATAGATAGTTGGTTATTAGTGTGTTTTCTTGCCATGCAGAAGTTTGCCATTCCATTAAGGGTAGAAATTTTTGCCTTGAAAGGAGAATGTTGTAAAAGTTCGCAAGTCCTACCTGGCGAGCGTGTGTGTTTGCCGTAAGTTAACTGGCAGAAACTTGTAAAATTTTTATAATATATATTTTGGCAACGTTAATGTTATTAATTGTGAACGTCCCGCCCTGTGCATGGCTCATGCGTTTTGGTTTTTCTATTTTAAGAACTTTTGTAAACAGGGTTGTCTTTGTATGTTGCAGACAAGTTAGATTCTGCACCATTTAATGAATTGAGTGAAATTCACCTGTAATTTAGCTGAGCTTGAAATATTATACAGCGTCGCGTTGTATACGTTAAATTTCTTGCCCGTACCTGCCTTGTACTGACGTGAAATTTTTTATAATAATTTAAAAGTCCTGTAATTTAGCTGAGCTTGAAATATTATAGAGCGTTGCGTTGTATACGTTATATTGCTTGCCCGTACTTGCCTTTTGCTGACGTGAAATTTTTTATAATAATTTAATAATTTAAAAGTCCCTTCCTATAGTAAATTGTGACTTATTTCTTAAATATTTGTTGTTTTTTAAAATATCTTAAAGTCTTGCACCAAATTTGAATAAAGAGTGTTATTGAAAATTGTGAGTAATTTCACCGCCGTGCGGGATTAGCCGAGTGGTCTCAGGAGCTGCAGTCATGGACTGTGCGCCTGGTCCCGGCGGAGGTTCGAGTCCTCCCTCGGGCATGGGTGTGTGTGTTTGTCCTTAGGATAATTTAGGTTAAGTAGTGTGTAAGCTTATAGACTGATGACCTTAGCAGTTAAGTCCAATAGGATTTCACACACATTTGAACATTTTTCTTTTTTTTTTTTTTTTTTGTAATATCGCCAGTTATTCCTTGGCTCCTACTTCCACTTTACATTTGGTGTACTGATTGAGATAATTAACCTTTGGGTGAACCAGTAGTAATTTTACGGTTCAGTGTGCTCATTGGTTCTTTGTTTTATGTCTCTAGCAGTGCTTTTTCACCCTAGACAAACTGTACAGATTTTACGGTTGGCTCGGGAGATGAAGGTTTGAAGTTACTTCCTATAAACTTTGTTTTTGAGTATGAGAGAGGAACGGCCACAGCGGTGCGCAGAGAGAGACGGGAGAGGCAGGCAGGTGTTCCTAATGCGGGCGGCGTCGCCGGCTTATCACGGCAGCTAATCTTCGCGCTGCGGAGACCAGAAGCGGCTGTCGGCTGGCGGGCACGGAGCGGCGGAAGCGCGCCCTGTGTGGCGCTGCGCGGAGCACATACGTCGCAATTAGCTAATTGTGAGCCGGCGGCGGCCATGGCCGTGGCCGCTCTGCCCGAGGAGGCTAACTTATTCCATTAGCAGACTGCGACCCGTATAAATTACAGCCGCGCGCATTAGCAACACTCGGGCTCCGCTATCGATTAGTCTATTGCCGCGGCCGCTATTGTAGGGCCGCTGTGATTGCGAATTTAGCGAGCCGGCACGGGCGCGGAATGCGAAGGGGTCGTTCGCTGTTCCCGGTAGCGTACCGAGTAATGGAGACACTGCGTCGACGGTCGACTAGCAGGCATACACGGGGGGGAAGCGCAAGTATTTTCTTCGACGTTTCGCTTCCTCCCTCCCCGTTACATCTCGATAGAATACAAACACATTCGGGAGCAACAATCATTCGACGGTCACCACTTGTGAATGGCCGAGGAGAACTCGTGGGGAAAGCTCGTGGAATTTTAACCACTGTACGCTGGCGGAAGCCCGAGAAAATGTTATCTGGAATTGATGATATGTTGTGGATAGGGACTTTGTGCGAAATCAGGGGCGACGAGTGAAAATACGTGCCAGGCCAGGACTCGATCTCAGGGACTCCTGGTTGCTAAGCAGTTGCATTAACCACTGTGCCATCCGGACACAGTATTTATCGCAAATGCGCGGGGTACCTAGGCACGCTTAGTCTATTTGTACTAGTTTCTTTGCGGGCAGCTATAAAAGAAGCGATCGAGTTAAACATTTCTGACACCACCCTCAATAAAGACGGCGGCCTGCAGCTAAGCACAGCTTGGAATCGGGCCATCGGAAAGTTGAAGAAGGCGCTGCAAAGCGCGCTACGAAAACGTCACTGTATATGGTGCTGGCGGAGTCACTGAAGACAGCGCAGATATACAGCGTGGTCCATTGATCGTGACCGGGCCAAATATCTCACGAAATAAGCGTCAAACGAAAAAACTACAAAGAACGAAACTTGCCTAGCTTGGCGCTATGGTTGGCCCGCTAGATGGCGCTGCCATAGGTCAAACGGATATCAACTGCGTTTTTTTTTTTAATAGGAACCCCTTTTTTTATTACATATTGGTGCAGTACGTAAAGAAATATGTATCTTTCAGTTGGACCACTTTTTTCGCTTTGTGACAGATGTCATCCGGTCACAGCAAATGCGCGTATTACCTAGGCACAGCCGGCCGTTGCGTCCGAGCGGTTCTAGGCGCTTCAGTCTAGAACCGCGCGACCGCTACGGTCGCAGGTTCTAATCCTGCCTCGGACATGGATGTGTGTGCAGTCCTTAGGTTAGTTAGGTTTAAGTAGTTCTAAGTTCTAGGGGACTGATGACATCAGATGTTAAGTCCCGTAGTGCACAGAGCCATTTGAACCATACATAGGCACGCTACCCAGTCGACTCACTTTTACACCAGCTGCCACTTATCCATGTCCTCCACGTCCCCTAATTTTAGATTCCCGTTGGAGGTTGAATGAAATAGTGCATACGCATTAAAGTTTAGCGTAACAGTTTGCTGAAGCGCCTAGAACCGCACGGCCACCGCGGCCGGCTTGTGATTTTTAATCCTTAGCTTTATGGTACTGGGGAAGTGACAAACGTACTCCGACAGTTACTTCATGTAAACAGGGGATTGTTCTGCTACACAAGGGTTTTATGAAATTTTTTATTAAAAATAGCTGTAAATAGTTACTGATAAAGTGATTGGAGTAAGGCAAAAAGACGCTAGAGGTTTTGCTGCGATGGACTTCAGCCAGACCAAGCGAGAGCCGTCGCGAGCATTTTCTGGACCACAGGGTTGTTTTATGCAGCCTGAATAGATTCGTGGCTCGAGCATCACGACGATTGGATTCGTTAACATCGAACCCTGAATGGACGTTTTACTTTTGAGCAATAGTGGTTGTAATAAGAGCGTCGGGAGCTGGAAAGTACTAACAGATCTACTGTAAATATAAATGTCCAAATTCTGGATTGTCTGTGAGTATCTTGATCTTTCTGGATAACTTAAATACACCCTGGGTGTTGTACAAATGGTGACCGGGACCCGAATGTTGAAAGTAAACAGTTTGTAGCACACTGGGCGAGCTTTCCGTCCACAGACAATCTGTACATAAATTTTTGCTATAGTTTGTTGGGATGTATACCGTAAACTGACTACTCAGAGTGAATGCGCGTACATGAGATTTTCGTAATTGTATTACAAAAGTAATTTGAACCTGGTAATGAAATTGTTTTCAAGGTGTGATAATATATTGGAATTTTCATTCGATCCATTTATTTCCTTTAGCAACTAGCCAGACCTGGCACGAGAAATGCATTTATACATTCCGTTGATACCCTTAGTACGGACAGTTTGTGGTGTAGCTCAAATGGTTCAAATGGCTCTGAGCACAATGGGACTTAACATCTGAGGTCATCAGTCCCCTAGAACGTAGAACTACTTAAACCTAACTAACCTAAGGACATGACACACATCCATTCCCGAAGCAGGATTCGAACCTGAAACCGTAGCAGTCGCGCGGTTCCGGACTGAAGCGTGTAGAAACGCTCGGCCACCGCGGTCGGCGCAGGGATCTTTGAGCACTACTTACGATATTCTGGATGTTCATGTAATTCGTGCGGCATTCCCCATGTCGAAGCAACCATTACTGTCCCAGGAGACGTAAAGCCGCAGGTGAGGATATTGCATTTTGTTTCACGCACTTACAAGTGCTGCAATTGTGTTAGCAGCGTGGCGATGTATTTATTACGAGATATTACGTGACGAGCATTTGTTCGAGGTGCATATGTTGTCACTTGCAGCGTTGCGAATCTTTCAGCGCGCAGTACAGGTCTGCGTATTCGTTTCCAAGTACAAATTTTTACTATTCTGCAAGGTAACGAAGGAAGAGAAATTATTTTCAGGTGCGGTGAGTAATTCTGTCATTATATTGGCAGCCGTACGCAGTTGCCGGACGTACAACAGGCGTTGGCGCTGGGCATTAAATAAGTTATGCCCCAGCAATTGGCGTCGCGTTTCGCAGTGCCGTTATTACGGCAGTCGGTCGGAATTAGCCGGTCGCCCAAAATTTGCATACATGTATACATGCGGCAATGCCGGCCGCTGTGGCCGAGCGGTTCTGGCGCTTCAATCTGGAACCGCGCGAACGCTGCGACCGCAGGTTCGAATCCTGCCTCGGGCATGGATGTGTGTGATGTACTTAGGTGAGTTAGGTTTAAGTAGTTCTAAGTTCTAGGGGATTGATGACCACAGATGTTAAGTCCCATAGTGCTCAGAGCCATTTGAAGCCATTTGATGTCACTGAACAAGCTCAGAAAAATTGTCGGTGGAGCACGGGTTCACCGTGTAGGAGCATCGCTGTACCTCATCGGGTACGATGTTGACGTTACTGCGTTTAGAAAAAAGTTTTTAGAACAGGGAGCACTAAGATCACCGGACAAAACATTGGTCACATCTAGAGAAATGATTACATGCATAATTCAGTACGGTATAACTCGGGCCCTGGCCTTGACAATCGCCAGCGAGTGAGTTCGTAAGCTTGTGCAGGTACGTCGCATGCAGGTTAAGCCATTAGCTCACGTTTTGACCTCGCAATTCCAGTAAAATGTGACGATGCTTATGTCGGAGTTATACCCTCTGTTCCAACAGTCCCACATATTTTCTGTGGGGATGGAGTCCAGGCGATTATGCAGGCCAGTTGAGAGTTAATACGGTGGGGGAGTGTACAGAAAACCAGTCACATACTCTTCCAGCCTGAAGAGCTCTGCTGCTGTCATTGAAGAATAGTGATAGCAGTAGCATACTCATTATGAAGATATTGACTGAAAGGAACACCTGATCACCCATAACGATTAAATGAACATGCCGGTTGATGTTATTGGTCACCTCAGTGGCCGGCCTGTTTGGCCGAGCGGTTCTAGGCTCTACAGTCTGGAACCGCGCGACCGCTACGGTCGCAGGATCGAATCCCGCCTCGGGCATGATTGTGTGTGACGTCCTTAGGTTAGTTAGGTTTACGTTGTTCGAAGTTCTAGGAGACTGATGACCTCAGCTGTTAAGTCCCGCCGGCCGCGGTGGTCTCGCGGTTCTAGGCGCGCAGTCCGGAACCGTGCTACTGCTACGGTCGCAGGTTCGAATCCTGCCTCGGGCATGGATGTGTGTGATGTCCTTAGGTTAGTTAGGTTTAAGTAGTTCTTAGTTCTAGGGGACTAATGACCACAGCAGTTGAGTCCCATAGTGCTCAGAGCCATTTGAACCATTTTGTTAAGTCCCATAGTGCTCAGAGCCATTTCATCCCGGCGCAGTGTTCTCTCGCTGACGGGTAGGGATGGACCTTCATTTGCTGCCTGCAGCAACTCCTCTCGGGTTTGGAAGCGATTCAGGGTAACAAGCTATGGAGCTGCCTCTCCGGTCCATCTCCGTCATCATCTTTTTCTGGCCACAGTTCTGACGTTTTGTTCCATGACCGTGTGGGTTAAACTACTGTCTATAGAAACGTTGAACAGTCCAACGCGAAACACCGACAGATCCACCAACTTCACACTCCATTATATCCATGGGCACGGTAAATACGGTTACCCCTTTTCGCCACTTTGTCACGTCCTTACATTTACCCATATTCACGTAGACAGTCCCTTTTAAACTTATATGTCTCATTGACCTCTTACTCCTTATGTTCAAGCAGGGGCATACGTGCATGACCACGTGACTCGATCGCTGCGTCATCTGTAAAGGCTTAATGACACATATGGGCGTGCGCTGTTGTGTAACTTGAATACTGGCCATTACAATTGCTACACCACGAAGATGACGCGCTACAGACGCGAAATTTAACTGACAGGAAGACGATGCTGTAATATGCAAATGATTAGCTTCTCAGAGCATTCACACCTACAACATGCTGACATGAGAATAGTTTCCAACCGATTTCTCATACACAAAATAGCTGTTGACCGGCGTTGCTTGGTGAAACGTTGTTGTGATACCTCGTGTAAGAAGGAGAAATGCGTACCATCACGTTTCCGACTTTGATAAAAGTCGGATTCTAGCCTAACGCGATTGCGGTTTATCAAAAAATGGTTCAAATGGCTCTGAACACTATGGGACTTAACATCTATGGTCATCAGTCCCCTAGAACTTAGAACTACTTAAACCCAACTAACCTAAGGACATCACACAACACCCAGTCATCACGAGGCAGAGAAAATCGCTGACCCCCCAGGGCGTGGGTACGGTTTATCGTATCGCGACATTGCTGCACACGTTGGTCGAAATCCTATGACTATTAGCAGAGTATGGAATAGGTGGGATCAAGAGGGTAATACGGAACGCCGTGCTGGATCCCAACGGCCTCGTATCATTAGCAGTCGAGATGACAGGCATCTTATCCGCATGGCTGTAACGGATCGTGTAGCCACGTCTCGATCACTGAGTCAACAGATGCGGACGTTTGCAAGACAACAACCATCTGCACTAACAGTTCGACGACGTTTGCAGCAGCATGGACTATCAGCTCGGACACAATGGCTGCGGTTACCATTGACGCTGCATCGCCGACAGGAGCGCCTGCGATGGTGTGCTCAACGACGAACCTAGGTGCACGAATGGAAAAACGTTATTTTTTCGGATGAATTGAGGTTCTGTTTACAGCATCGTGATGACCGCATCCGTGTTTGGCGACATTGCGGTGAACACACATTGGAAGCGTGTATTCATCATCGCCATACTGGCGTATCACCCTGCGTGATGGTATGGCGTGTCATTGGTTGCATGTCTCGGTCACCTCTTGTTCGCACTGACGGCCCTTTGAACAGTGGACGTTACATTTCAGATGTGTCACGACCAGTGGCTCTACCCTTCATTCGATTCCTGCGAAACCCTATATTTCAGCAGGATAATACACGACCGCATGTTGCAGGTCCTGTACGGGAATTTCTGGATACAGAAAATGTTCGACTGCTGCCCTGAGCAGCATATTCTCCAGATTTCTCACCAATTGAAAACCTCTGGTCAATGGTGGCCGAGCAACTGGCTCGTCACAATATGGCAGTCACTACTCTTGATGAACTGTGGTATCGTGTTGAAGCTGCATGGGCAGCTGTACCTGTACACGCCACCCAAGCTCTGTTTGACTCAATGGTTGTTCTGAGTACTGATTTCTCAGGATCTATGAACCCAAAATGCGAGAAAATGTAATCAGATATTATTTCTAGTATAATATATTTGTCCAATGAATACCCGTTTATTGTCGGCATTTCTTCTTGGTGTAACAATTTTAGTAGCCAGTAGTGTATTTCTTTGTCCGCTGAGCTTACTCTGCTCTAGAGCTTATCACAAAGCACTGCGCATTCGCTGCCGCAACCTCGCTTCTGAGCGCTGACGGTACACGGTCCTACGAAAAATACCCCCCGCGCGGTCGGCCGGCGACAGGGCAGAGGGATGACCGGTGAGCCAGGGAAGCGCTCCCTGGGGCACACCGGCGAATTCCGGGCGGACTGCGCCTCGACCGGTAGCGGCGGGATGATCGTTTCCGCTGGGGGAGCCAGGTGAGGCGGCCATTGTCTGCCAGTAATTGGCTGCCTACTGGACCCCCGGCACCCGCCACACAGCCGGCCGATTAGCTGCCGAGCAGCCGTCCCTAAGTGGCCTCGCCGTTCTGTCTGAGGACGCCCACCGCTGCTGCGTTTAGGCAAACAAGTGCCTCGTAGAACGAGCATCCCGCAAATACACGTATGCTGTCATTACTCTGCCTAACTACAAATTACGAGGGTCACTCCGAAAGAAATGCACACTATTTTTGTAAAAATACAGTTTTCATTCTGCATGTGTGAAAGTTTTACAGTTTGAATATACATCCTTCCCGTTTCCAGAATGAGATTTTCACTCTGCAGCGGAGTGTGCGCTGATATGAAACTTCCTGGCAGATTAAAACTGTTTTTCCATGTCTCCGCAATATCCTTACTTTCGGGAGTGCTAGTTCTGCAAGGTTCGCAGGAGGGCTTCTGCAAAGTTTGGAAGGCAGGAGACGAGGTACTGGCACAAGTAAAGCTGTGAGGACGGGGCGTGAGTCGTGCTTGGGTAGCTCAGTCGGTAGATCACTTGCCCGCGGAAGGCAAAGGTTCCGAGTTCAAGCCTCGGTCCGGCACACAGTTTTAATCATCCAGGAAGTTTCTTATCCTTCCCCTTTGTTTTCAAACTTAGTTCATCCTGTTCCCGTGAGTGGGGCCATCACAGCATGTCTTCAAGATGGCTCCTACACTTGACGTTCGTCAGAAGCAACGTGCTGTCATAGAATTCCTGTGCTGTGAAAACGAGACAGTGGGAAACATCCACAAGAGGTTGAAGAAGGCGTATGGAGATCCTGCTGTCGATCGCAGTACAGTTAGTCGGTGGGCAAGCAGGTTACGTGATGAAAGCGGGTGCGGCAATATTGAGGACTGTCCTCGCAGCGGCAGGCCTCGTACTGCACACACTCTAGACAATGTGCAGAGATGGTGGTGGTGGTGGTGGTGGTGGTGGTTAGTGTTTAACGTTCCGTCGACAACGAGGTCATTAGAGACGGATGTGCAGAGAGTTAACGAATTGGTGACTGCTGACAGACGCGTCACTGTCAACGAATTGTCACGCTACGTCGGGATAGGGGAAGGAAGTGTTTGCAGAATATTGAAAGTGTTGGCGTTAAAAAAGGTTTGTGCCAGGCGGGTTTGCAGGATGTTGACAGAGGCTCGCAAAGAAAGAAGAAAAACGGTATGCGGCGAACATCTGGAAGAGCACGAGGATGGTGGAGATGAATTTCTTGGAAGAATTGTGACAGGTGATGAAATATGGCTCCATCATTTTTCACCAGATACGAAGAGGCAATCAATGGAGTGGCATCATGCAAACTCACCCAAGAAAAAAAAAATATTCAAAATCACACCTTCTGCTGGAAAAGTTATGGCTACGGTGTTTCCCGATTCCGAATTGTGGACATCATGCCAAGTGGATCCACCATAAATTGTGCTGCATATGTGAAGACACTGAAGAAACTTCAAGCTCGACTGAGTCGTGTTCGACCACATCGGCAAAAGCAGGATGTTTTACTGTTGCACGACAATGCACGCCCACATGTCAGTCAAAAAACCATGGAAGCGAACACAAAACTCGGATGCACAACATTGAAACCCCCGCCTTACAGTCCTGACCTGGCTCCATGTGAGTATCGTCTCTTTGGGAAAGTGAAAGACTCTCTTCGTGGAACAAGGTTTGAAGATGATGACTCCCTTGTGCACGATGCCAAACAGTGCCTACAACAGGTTGGACCAGAATTTTACCGTGCAGGTACACAGTCGCTGGTTCCAAGATGGCGTGAGGCAGCTGAGAGGGGTGGAAATTATGTGGAGAAATGAAAATATTGTTCCCAAAGGATGTATCTACACACTGTAAAACTTCCAAACATGTAGAATAAAAGGTGGATTAAAGAAGAAATAGTGTGCATTTCCTTTGGAGTGACCCTCGTATTTCGCTTCTAGAAGACGTGGTGCTTCAAATTATTGCATCAAACGTCTATGGCTGACAGGTCGAGCCTAAGGGAACGATTTCTCTTAGAGACAAATTTTATTTGTAATTTTTTAAGTAATTTATTGGCTATCGAAACATATATCAGACTGATTCGACAAAAACAAGTTTTACAGTCAAGAGAATACTACGAGGACTAACCAAGACGAAAATGTAGCACAGGATACACAGTGGTAGAAACATAACGTCTGCAAATTTGTACATTAAAAACTGCATGACTTTTGTAACTTATGACTAATATGTCTGAAGTGTACAGTAACTATTTTTCATCAAGACACAGACTGGACAATATAGCTACCATCCCTGACAACTGCAATTACAGATAATAATATCCTGTCTTGTTCTATAAAAAAATCTGTCGCAATAGCCGCTACATCTTCGGTCAGTCTTACTTTTTTGCTTTCGCTGCCCTTGGAGAAAGTGTCCCTTACATTGAGGAGGTGTGTTTGTTGCAGTTGTTAATATATGTATGAAATGTTATCCTTGTTATTATTGAAAGTAACCTTCCGATCTCTCATCTCAATGTTCTGAAGAGTTAAACAGTGTCTAGCAATGTATAGCTGAAGGACCGCCAGGAAACAGAACATCGCTGGTGCACAATAATCAACCGCCATTACGCAGCAATTTCAAATGTTACAAAATATTTCCATGTCTTTTTCGACGTCAGCAGCCACAAAGCAGTTTAAAGCACTTCATTTAATAATAGCTTGCATTTCAAAGTGTTTGTTTCATTACAGTGTCAGTATTTACAGTATTTTACATCCAAGTTAGATTATGTAGGTTTGGCCTCGATTAAGAATGAAAGAACCTTTAGATATATAAATTGTCTAGGCGTCTTGTATGATAAAATTGAACTCACCGACAAAAAGTAAATTCAAAGCCAGTATTTTATTCTCCTTACATATTCTGATTTCATTGGCTTTGTCTGAAATACTGCTGGAGGGAACTGATACGATGAATCCTGCAGGCTGTCCATATATCCGCAAGAGAACGAAGGGTTGGAGATCTTTACTGAACAGCACGTTGCAAAGCATCGCAGATTTGTTCATGTCTAGGGAGTTCAGTGGCCAGTGGAAGTGTGGGAGTGTTCCTAGAGCCACTCTGTAGCAGTTCTGGACGTGTGTGGTGTTGCATTGCCCTGTTTTAATTGCCCAAGTCCGTCAGAATGCACAATGGACTTGAATGGATGCAGATGATCACTTACGCACTTACGCACGTGTCACCTGTGAGAATATTACCTAGAAGTATAGGGGTCCCATGTGACTCCAACTGCACACGCCCCACACCGTTGCAGAGCCTTCACCAGCTTGAACAACCCCTACTGACATACAGGGTCCATGGATTCATGAGACTGACTCCATACGTATATGGTCCCTCAGCTCGATATAACTTGAAACTATACTCGTCCGACCAGGCAACATGTCTCCAACCATAAACAGTCCAATGTCGGTGTTGACGGACCCAGGCGAGGCGTAATGCAGTCACGAAGGGTACACGAGTAGGCCTTCGGCTCCGAAAGCCCATTCCGATGATGTTTTGTTGAATGGTTCGCACGTTGACACTTGTTGGCGGTCCAGCATTGAAATCTGCAGCAACTTGCGGAAGGGTTGCACTTCTGTCACTTTGAACGATTCGCTTCAGTCGTCGTTGGTCCCGTTCTTGCAAGATCTTTTTCTGGCCGCAGCGACATCGGAGATGTGATGTTTTACTGGATCCCTGATATTCACGTTACACTCGTGAAATGGTCGTACGGGAAAGTCCCCAAGTCATCGGTACACCGGAGATTCTGTGTCCCATCGCTCGTGCGCCAACTATAATTCCACGTTCAAGCTCAATTAAATCTTGATAACCTGCTATTGTAGCAGCAATAACCGATCTAAAAACTGCGCCAGACCCTTGTTTTCTCATGAAGGCGTTGCCGACCGCAGCGCCGTATTCTGCCTGTTTACATATCTTTCTATTTGAATATGCATGTTTATAAAAGTTTCTTTGGCGCTTTAGTGTATATTTTGTCTGTAGTGTCATGTTCGCAATGCGCAGCTGTATTCAAGAGGCATTATATATTAACCGCATACGTGGAAAGCGGAGAAATATCATCAGCTAGGTCACAACATGGATGAAAGTTTGTTATCGTGACCGACGGCCATGTAAGAAGGTAGTGACGAGAAATAAGAGGAGGAACCGCAAAACTCACTGCGTAACTGAAAGTTGCATCGCAAATCGTGTCAGCTAGAAAAACACTGAAGCAAATGGGCGTAACAGGAAAACGTGGCGCCGAAGCCATGCAGCAATGGAAGAAAGTTATTTGGTCCAGTGAGACTTCTATCACACTCTTTCCAACTTCTGGCCGAGTTTACAATGCAAGAGTGAAATTTGGCGTGGTTCGGAGATGATTTGGACAACCATATCGTGTTATTGCAAGGGCCCCACGGTTACTCTGCGAGATCCCATTACTGACAAGGATTATGTAACCATTTCGGCTCATTAGGTACATTCAGTGGTACAATGTTTGTTCCCCAATGGTGCTGCTGTGCACCAAATGACAAGAAGCTGCTCACACAGCTCGCTTCGTTCAGGACAAGTTTCGTGAACAGGACTATCCATTGTCGCATCTCCCATGGACACCACAGTCACCATATATCAGTATTATTGGGTCCTTGTGGTGTGCTTTGGAGAGAAAGATGCGTGATCACTATCCATCTCCATCATAGTTTTCTCTTCTTGCCCCTTGCAGGAAGAATGACATTAGGTTCTCTTGAAAACAATACAGCACTTGTATTTATCCATTCTGATACGTATGGAAGGTGTGTCGAATGGCAGTGACTGTCCGACGGCGTGTTAGGTATGGCATTGTTTGCTGTTTTGTTTAACCCCTACATATCCGTTATTGCCCATCTATCCGCTCCTCCCCCTTTCTTTGTCCCTATCGCTCCTCTCACTGCCCGTCTCTTGTTGTCTCCTTTGTTCATCTTCTCCTATTTTCTTTCTCTGTCGCTCCCCTGCTATCACTTGTATCTGTGAATCTTCTCTTCCGCCTCTGTTTTACGACTATGTGTATCACGTTTGGATGAAATTGATCCAGGGATTTAGAAGGAGCGTTTTACCAGTGGCTCTGCTAGCGTACGTACATATTTCTCACATTCTTGTACAGATACTCCACCCGTATATCCATCATCGACTTTCACCCTGCGTTTTCGTTTCCGCCCATTTCAAACCTTTAGGACGTCATATCTCTACAACTATGTGTTGTACAATACATAATTTTGCAGGAACATCGAGCAGAAAGTGTTCATACTGTATGAGAAATGCATTGCGCATAGAACTAGCACTTAAGAAGTAATAAAATAAAACGTCATGCACGATGGGACAGCGTTCACCTACATCTACATCTACATCTACATACATACTCCGCAATCCACCATACGGTGCGTGGCGGAGGGTACCTCGTACCCCAACTAGCATCTTCTCTCCCTGTTCCACTCCCAAACAGAACGAGGGAAAAATTACTGCCTATATGCCTCTGTACGAGCCCTAATCTCTCGTATCTTATCTTTGTGGTCTTTCCGCAAAATGTAAGTTGGCGGCAGTGAAATTGTACTGCAGTCAGCCTCAAATGCTGGTTCTCTAAATTTCCTCAGAGACTCTAGAGACTCCCACCCGAGTTCCTGAATCATTTCCGTAACACTCGCGTGATGATCAAACCTACCAGTAACAAATCTAGCAGCCCGCCTCTGAATTGCTTCTATGTCCTGTCTCAATCCGACCTGATAGGGATCCAAAACGCTCGAGCAGTACTCAAGAATAGGTCGTATTAGTGTTTTATAAGTGGTCTCCTTTACAGATGAACCACATCTTCCCAAAATTATACCAATGAACCGAAGACGACTATCCGCCTCCCCACAACTGCCACTTCATATCGTTCTGCAATGTTACTCCCAAATATTTAATCGAAGTGACTGTGTTAAGCGCTACACTGCTATCTCCTGAACTATGTGTCGTACAATGATATAATACATAATCGAATGTATATATAAAAATAATTACTTTCGTTAAGTACATTCAGTGGTTTATGTGAATACTGGCTGAAAATCATATTCCCAATACAGTTACTAGTAAAGAGATAATACATCAAAGGTCGTACCTGATGCGGCAGCTTTATTAAAAGAACAGCGAAAATGTAGTAAGCGATAAACTTTTTCCTTTAATTATTTTTTGTGGACGTGAAAAAGTCTCGTAAACTGTTGAAACTATGAGTAACGTTGGTCAGAGGTCACTAAGATCTCTCATTCTTAAATATTTTATGAATATTATATGGCTATTTATGCATCGTGAACTATGCTTCTTTCTCACTTCCATTCCCACTCCTTATCTGCACAGTAATTATTTCCAGAAAGTAGGTGATATGTGTACCAAGTTTGGTTGACTCAAAAAATGGTTCAAATGGCTCTGACATTATGCGACTTAACTTCTGAGGTCATCAGTCGAATATACCTTACAATTAATTAAACCTAACGAACCTAAGGACATAACACACATCCATGCCCGAGGCAGGATTCGAACCTGCGACCGCAGCGGTCGCTCGGCTCCAGACTGTAGCGCCTAGAACCGCACGCCCACTCCGGCCGGCTTGGTTGACTACAAGGATTGGTTTAGGAGGTGGTGTGCAACATACCAGGTGGTTATAATTCAAGTGCAGCTACTCACAGAGCTTCAGTGTGGGCTGTAATTTTCTAATAGTTGTGAAACGTGGTAGATATTCTAAAACATCAATGTAGAAATGATTCACGCTGGAAAAATTAGTTCCAACTTTGGCCACCAGACGTATAGAATTGTTGCCAAATGTAATGGACAACTAATGTGTCGTAGGCGGAAACGGTCGAATAAATGATTGGTTGGTTCGTTGATTTAGGGGAGGAGACCCAACTGGCTTATCGCCTCCATTAGATTATGGAACGATGGGGAATGGAGTCCGCCGTGCTCTTTCAAAGGAACGATCCCGGCAATTGCCAGAAACGATGTATGGAAATCACGAACCGATGCGCCCCCTCGTTTCGTGAAACTAGTGAGGAAATCATTATAATGATTTTCTTCATAACTGCCACTTATACAATTTGTCGAATATAAATACCGGAGACGTCGACGGGATTCTGTACAACGCCAGATTTGCACCTAGTGTCCAGCAGTGGAACTAATTTTTTCCAGCGTAACACATTAACACGTTAGTATATCTACTAAGCTTTGCGGCAACATAGTAGTCACACCGCACTTTGGACATCCATCAACAGCTGCAGATTAATTATAACCACCCAGCACATACATACATAAATACATACACTTGTATAATATGTGTGGATTCTCCATCTCTGACGTTCTTTTCTGCTGATTCTTCTGATTCACTCCCTCTTTCTCTCCGCCTCTAGTAGTTCCTCCCTCCTTCCTTTCTGACCCTTACTCTCTCTCTTTCTCTCTCTCTCTCTCTCTCTCTCTCTCTCTCTCTCTCTCTCTCTTCTAATGACCTCGCTGTCGATGGAACATTGAATACTCTCTCTGTCTCTATCTAGCTACCTATCTATCTTCCTATGTATCTATCTCCCTCTCTCTCATTCTCTTCCTTACACGCAACACAACTTATCTTTCTGTATTTATGAATCGCCATTCATTCTGCGAAAGTAGTGTTTTAAAAACTGCAGATAAATAATTGCTCAATTTCATATGCGGTAATTTTAAATTCTTTTTTTCCCCTTTTCAGTTTCGCAGCTTTGTCCACAGACGCGCAATTCCCAGTACATTTTTAATGTTAAAATTTTTGACTCTCGTACAAGACTACAGCTAATAGAAGCGAATAATCCAGCTACGGTACGTCAGAAGCGGCTCCTGTATGTACACGTCAGATGCACCTGGTCACGGCGTAAACAACCGATTGTGTCCACCTTGTAAACACCCTGTTGCTGTTTTTTCCAGCGCTGCGTTGACGCGGCAGGTGCGACTCACACGGCAGCGCACCGTGCCCTGTGAGGGCGAGGCGTGGGCGGTGAGTCAGCGCCGTGACGTCACCGGATATTGGCTCACTTCATTACGGAGCCGGCGCGCGACGCGGAACTACAGCGCCGTTTTACCCACTTCCTCCCTCCCGAGACACGTCGCCGACAGCAGAATATTGTTTCCGACGGTGACGCGAAAAATAACATCCGTGTGTCGTTCTCCCTGCTCCCTCTTGCGCCCCAGTTAGGCGCCGTTTTCTTTCTTCGCTAGAATCAATGCGATAACGCAGTAACCCAGAACTATTAAAGGAGAAAAAGAATTGATGATGCCACAGTTTAGTTACACAAATGGTGACAAAATGTGAGGATTCTTCACGATACTTAACGAAAGATAGGAGACACCAATGAACTGGAAGATAACCATATGTATGAAGATAGTAACTGGTCTCGAAAGAATAGATACTATTGATGACCGTGCAGCTTCTCTACAATAAATGATAATTAATTGATACCCTCAGCTGCCGACAGGTGTTGTTCATATACCTCGATGGGGACAGCTGAAAATGTGCGCCCTGACCAGGACTCGAACCCGGGATCTCCTGCTTGTATGGCAGACGCTCTATCCGTCTGAGCCACCGAGGACACAGATGAATAGCGCGACTACACGGACTTATCCCTTGCACGCTTCCTGTGACATCCACGTTCCCAACTGTCCACAATTCTACATATGTAATGTACCTAATAGATATTTGCCCATCCACTCATTACTCGCGCACACTTCGTCTGTATACGGTGCGTGCGGAATGAATTCGCAACCCATCTCCTGAACCGTGTTTTTTTGTCAGTCCAGCAGAGTGCCAGGAAGCGTTATTGTGGAGTAGCAACATTTCACGCGGTCTTCCTGGTCGTTATTCTTGGATTGCGTCATCAAGACGTCTCAGTGGTTGCCAATAAACGTCAGCAGTGATGGTTACACCTCGGGGAAGCATTTCGTAGTACATTAAAATCGTAGCTGTTCCACCTGATGCATAACATTATCTTTTGTGGATGCGCGCAGGTCTTTATACGGGGGATTTCTGCTTTGTTTTGGTTAAATCATTTCTTTCTTTTCCTTATGTTTACATAAAGATACCATTTCTAGTCATAGTAACGATACAGAATAGATATGGTAGATATTGTCCAAGAGCCAGTTGATGAGAAGCAAGTAGAGACGCATTTATGGCCACCTGCCGATTTCTGTGACTTTGGCTTATAGCATGCGGTGCCCATACACCCGATTTTTGGACCTTCAGCACTGCATGCAAATATCGCGCGGCGGTGGATTGACCATAGTTCTTCACTTATGCCCGTTCTCGAGTACGTTGACGTTGACAATTCTGAACTGTTGCGTTTGAACTATCTTGGTCAAACTCCGAAAGTCTTCCTGAATGTGGTGAGTCACGAACGTCAAAACGATCCTCCTTAAAACGGGAAAACTATTCCGTTGATGTGCTCTATCCATTGGCACTATCCCCATACTCGGCGCAAATGTTTCTGTATGCCTCCGCTGCTATCACCTCTCTACTGAATTAAAATGAGGAATGCATCGGAAATGTACCTATTTGTCCATTTTCCAACGTCCACAGCCCCATTCATTATTTCCAAGTAACATGTAAGGTAGCAGATTTTGCACCTTACGTGATGCTAAATCAGTACTAATACACCGAATAATAATTGATAATTGTCCCACCGGTAGGAGAGAATGGACACAGAAAAGAAAGTTGTGTGTGTGTCATGTCAGAGGCTGGAACACGGTCGGAAGCCCTAAGGAAGGTGTTTATGTCACGTCAAACTAACGGGATGGTGGCGGCCAGACCCCTTTGTCGGCTGGCAATTCATACCACCAAAGACGTTCGGAGAGGCTGAGCCATCACAACAAGAAGCGAGAAGGAGCTATATGCAAAAGAGAGAAAAACGATGTTGCGCCACAGTGGAAAATTTGCGGAAGACTGTAACGGGACTGGCGCAGAGCGCGTAGAGATACGTGTTAAAAGTTTGGCGGCAACCGCGGGAGAATTCTGTGTCGTGGTTGGGTACAAACGCGCACGGATCCGTGCGGCGAAGAACGGCCAGGTTTGCAAAAACTCTGAAGGAGGACTCTGTGGACGGCTGTGGAGGAAAGCAGTCGCGGTGTCTGGCTGCCCTAACTAGAAGCGCGTGGAGAGAGGTAGGTTGGAGAACTTACCGGCATTGAGTCCAGTGGTTACTCTCCAAGTCTGAATAGTGTAGAGCATACGACTCCACACACGTAGCATTAACTGTTCCTCTGAGAAGAGAAAGAGATTTGTGCTAACTTGTGGTGTTCATATGCAATCTGAAGTGTACCTTTGCTGCCGCGCACTTGATTCGACCAACTACTCTTGGCATGTGTTCAAGTAGCTTGAGTATTGGCTAGTGACGGACTTCGCAATTAAACACTTGCATACAGGAGTTTAAGGACGCAACGTCCACGTTGGAGGTTAAAGCCAAGCTCGCTCACGGGAAAGACGGCATCACGAAGTTGGCTGGGCCGAGCGTCGTAATCACCACGGAGAATTAGGCTGATATTAGCAATCATCAGCCAGAGTAGGGCACTGTAATTCTGAATGAGTTCGTATTCCGCTAGCTCTTTGACTGGCGCTCTCTGAGTCTGTGTCCGTTCAGGCAGAACTTCAATAGAGTCACTTGCGGGTTCAGTGTTGACTAAAGTAGTTAGCAAAGTGGATGCATTGTGCCAATGATAGGCTAGTTAGGCTAGCGAGTGTATTGGATTGCCATGTTAGGCTAGAAATATTGCTCATCATGTTTTCTGAATAAATCTTAATTTCGTATCATATGATAATAACAGCATTATTGATTTCGTAGCCAGCTATCGCCATATTTTTGTTTGATAATTAAAGTGTAATGGTAATTTCGTTGTAAATGATACTGGGGGCATAACCGCGCGTTTAAATAAACTTAAAGTCAGTAAGCAACTCATGGTCGACTAAGACGACCAATAGATATTTTTCAATATATCGATAATTTTACAATAAACCCTCCCGTACGTTGTAAACAAAATGACATTATGTAAACTAAAATGGCAACAGCGAAATACAAATAAAAAGTGACACTCGATAAATAGACCCATAGCAACCAGAATACTAGCATGCAAAACAAAAACGCTACGAAGTTATACACGAATCTAATAAATTGAGAAAAAGTCCGATGCTATAGGTGAAGCAGCTGCGAAGTCTGTTATTTACACTTCCCTGTATGAAAACGTGGATTTTTTATGTTGTGTTTATTTAGACACACACACTTACGCACGCGCACACGCACGCACAAACGCTGCTCCAACAACTTTGCCACCTGCTGCGGGATGCTACAAACGTGCATTGCAGGTAGCCTAGGGCTGCAGGCGTCGTCCGCAGCGCTAAGCCGCCTGTGGCGCTGGCAGGGAAGCAGCGTCAAATGCCACCAGCTAGCTGCTACCGACCTGAATGTCAGCGCAAATGTCAGCCATTGGCCCTTTCCTTGTCTACCCTTCCCTTCCCATCCCTTCCCGTTGTCCTCTCGCACGCCGTTCCCTGTGCTTCACTCGCGCGTGTTATGTCAGCCTCGTCAAAAACAATCCACTGCGTCCGACAGCCAACCATCGCTCTTGGAGTGACTGACGGTTGCGGGGCGACACTTCTCAGTATCGAATTCTTTCATCTCCACACCGATCCTTTTTTACTGAGTACTTGTCTACTGATACTGTCTACACTACAGCAGGTATCATAATGGGTGATCCTATAAAAAAGCACTCCGACTTCAGGTCACAAATGGCCCATCGGGATCATCCGACCGCCGTGTCATCCTCAGTTGAGGATGCGGATAGGAGGGGCCTGTGGTCAGCCCACCGCTCTCCCAGTCGTTATGATGGTGTTCTTGACCGAAGCCGCTACTATTCGGTCGATTCGGTCGAGTAACTCCTCAATGGGCATCACGAGGCTGAGTGCACTCGAAAAATGGCAACAGTGCATGGCGGCCTCGATGGTCACCCATCCAAGTGCCGACCACGCCCGACAGCGCTTAACTTAGGTGATCTCACGGGAACCAATGTATCCACTGCGGCAAGGCTGTTGCCCGTGATCCTATAGGGGCGATCAAAAAGTTTCCATACGAAGGCCGTACAATTCCAGAACCGGTATGCCCGTCAGGCTAAATTACAGTTCGTACTCAAACAATCATCGCTCCGACACACCAGCTTCAACATCCCCATTTGGTCAAACACCATGTGCTGCTCCGTGAAGAACCTCGTGACTGCCTGCTCCACAACGTCGTCCGATTGGAATCGTTCATCGTTTAAGGTCTTTTTCAAGGGACTGAATCGCATGAGGAGAGATCAGGAATATAGGGCGGGTTTTCGAGTGTCTTCCACTTGAGTTGGCGATACGTCTGCGCTATGAAATTTGCGATATGGGGACGTGCGTTTCATGAAGCAGCAGTAACCATTGTTGGACACAATGCCACTAGGGTTGTTTTTGACAGACCTGTAACTGTCGCACACACATTCTTTACCACCCGATGCATGTCTACTGGTGTTTGTCCTTCGGCAGCGATGAAAAGAATAACGGCACGTTGGTCCTATTCCGACGGATTTGGTAGTAACGTCGCCATAGTCCACGTTTCCGCGTTTCACCCACGCACGTCGGAAAGACACGAATGTCTCACTAATCCCTTCATGCCGGTGCTTCGTAGGTGTTTCGTCACCTACACGCTGTAGCAACGTCCTCAAATGATAACTTTTTGACCGGACCTTGTACCAATGATTAGTTGCAGTATTATTTACCCAAAAGTTTGGCCGCATGGTCAGTTCCTTAAGATGATGCTTCAAATGGCTCTAAGCACTACGAGACTTAACTTCTGAGGTCATCGGTCCCCTAGAACTTAGAACTACCTAAACCTAACTAACCTAAGGACATCACACACATCCATGCCCGAGACAGGATTCGAACCAGTGACGGTAGCGGTCGCGCAGTTCCAGACTGTAGAGCCTAGAATCGCTTGGCCACCCCGGAAGGCCCTTCAGATGATCTTAGATGTAAAGAATCGTTGGATCTCTATTTATTACATGCTTGGAAAGCACATTGACTGGCTCCTCAGTTTTAGAAATTCACAGTATTAAACCGTTGCTTCTTATCTTGAAGTACCTAAGACCTGTCACAATAGAACTTTCAGGTAAGAAGTATGTGACCAACGGACAACAGCTTAAAAACGCATATAAATGGATTAAGTAAACCTGCTGCTTGCTCTGACAGAAGGGAGGCAGAGTTATAAAAGACGAGCTAAACAAACAAATAGATCGCAAACGTGGATGAGTTGAAGATTAACATTCTTTTGCAGTACCCCGTTTGCTTGACCAAAGACTGGAAAACATAAATTTTCAGTGTCACAGAGCTTATGCTAGAGGGATAGAGGGATACTTATAGTAAGGCGTTCGTCACCAACAACTCTTGCTGCTACCGTTGACACCACCAACAGTGAAAACCATAGTGTTTAAAGCGGTGTCATCATTAGACATTAGCACACAGTAAAGAAAACCAGGAAGATTACCACCCGCCTCTTTCGAATCTGTTCGGTATGATCAACGTGATGGGATTAGCCGGTATTTGGCAATATTTGTGTCATCAATGTGAGCTAATCTTCACAGCAATCAAAGTTTTATTCTGCCCAGTCGTAAGGTTACCCAATACGTATTTGACAATTTCAGCGGCATCAGTGCTCTCCTAGGGTTTATTTTCGAAGGCAAGTAGTTGGTCTTGAAATATTATGAGCCAAATGACAGGATAAAATACGGTGTTTGAGTGACAGTGTGGAGGAAGATTTGAAAGTTTAGGTAAAATTTAATTTGTTCGTCATACTTTTGTGTCCTGCTCTGTAATTCCACAACTCAAGTTCCAAACTTCTAAAAACTGTAATCTCTAATGCAAATGAAAACCTTCCTTGATTTAACGTTTGTGTTATTCTGTTTAAAACTTTCGAAAATCGACTAACTCAATCTATTCCAGATAGGTGTTCAAATCGGAGAGATTGTAGCCAATAGAGACCTTTTTATTCAAACTACATATCGATACACAAAAGTATCGAAGGTGTATGATGTTTTATTGACGATACTACTCGTGAGTAAATTATGGATACATCTCTTTCGATACCGTGTACCTAGCGAAACATCGTTGAAATCGAACAAGAGTAAATTAAAAAATCGCTCATTAATAAGCATGCAGTGTCACGACGATAAGTTGTAGAGCCCGTATCTTCGCTAGCATGATTTATCTTTCGTCTCTGCTCCGCTTACACCCAATCCTTCAATCTCACTATGGGTAATGATCATAATATTTTGCCTCATCAGTGTATTACCACTCCTGCCTGCGCCTCCGGGATGTTACACAGACCGGCCGCATTGGCCAAGCGGTTCTAGGAGCTTCAGTCCGGAACCGCACTGCTGCAACGGTCGCAGGTTCGAATCCTTCCTCGGTCATGGACGTGTGTGATGTCTTTAGGTTAGTAAGTCTAGGAAACTGATGACCTCCGGTGTTAAGTCCCATAGTGCTTAGATCAATTTTAACCATTTTTCTGTTCCACTGGGCTGTTCTGGATACTAGAGGCGGTTTCCAGTATACGGGAACAAGGGGCTCTTTCCACCCTGAAGATGATAGGGCAGTTGTTAAGTGATTCGTGGTCTGACCCCACTAGTCTGTCCAAAGCACTTCTCACTATCGCATGATGGCAGACGTTTTCCATCACATTTTAGGAAGAAAAGTGTGAAAAGTTCTGTCAGGAAGCAAATCTTCCGCAAAAGAGTATATTTACATGAGCACAAATTGATCTATGAAAGCGACAACGTTATGGTTCGAAGGTAGTTTGGGTCTAAGATCTGAATTCAGAAAGTGGGCCCGTGGCCATCGAGGGTGTAGGAAGTAAGTCTTGTGCCTCTATGGGGTATTTTTGAAGTCCGTGGTCAGTGTCCGTTAGTGATCAGCCGAGTTATTTTTCAAATACAGTAAGCCATCAAGAGTGTTCGAGTTCGTTTGTGTTCAATGTATACATAATTTATTTCTTGTATGAAATTAATATTTACATATTGTGAAAATGTTAGCTATTTTCTAAATATTTGTAGCGTTACAGCTTGCTTTCCACTAGCTCTGGTTTTTGCGGCCATATAACCCACACTTCCGCCCCATCTGGTGTAAGTGCTTCACTAGCCCATGACTAATAGGTTCTGAGATATATTTCGGAAATAGAAACTTAAAAAGAGGTACAGATTTTGAATAGACTTTTCTCATAAAATTTATGGCGGATGTATGCACCAGATTGTATTTTTAGTTGCTACCAATCTCAACTGAGATGAAAATCACAATGAATGTCTTTCGCTATATCCGCTGATTCCACCAGTGGTTTCTTCGAACGAGTACAAAGATACTCGATACCAGTGATAAAATTAGTTAGCCCCCTTGTGGTGTAGAGAAATGCGTTTACACTTAAAAATGATGATCTTTGTCTCAGTGGGTTTGCTCCACTGTCAAACTTGTTCCCACGCTCGGGATCTGTTGTTCAGTGCTGGCTTAATGTTGCGAGATTCTGAAGGTCATCTACTTTAATATGGACCGTAACCATACCAATTAATGTGAAATTTCTTTGCCTCTCAAAATGACTATATGTAACTATTGCACAAGTTTCAGATTCGCATTTGAAACTGCTTCGGAAATATTCGAAATTACTGAAAAACTAAAATTTGTAGTGCCCCATTACAAGTGTTTACAGCCCATTAATTTTATTTGTAAATGCATAAGACAATGATTTTACTCAATAATTAGTCACGAAAAAGTTAATTAATCAATATTTTATTATCAGTATAAATTACGTAATGTCTTCAGCTTTCTTGATAATATTTTGATATATTACGCTGTTTGTGTGACTGGGTGTTGTGTGCTGTCCTTATTTTATTTAGGTTTAAGTAGCTCTAAGTTCTAGGGGACTGATGACCATAGCTGTTAAGTCCCATAGTGCTCAGAGCCATTTGACCTGTTTGAGTGGACGATGGAATAAACATAAATTATTGAAACTTGAATAACAAAGTGTAAGCGGATTGTGAAGCAGCCAGTATTTGGTATTGAGGACATAAAGCTTACTTCCGTACTTCAGACGTTTGAAGGTTGGATTAATTTACTTTTATTTGCTTTTTGGAAATGTGTTATTGAGTAATTTCATCTCAAGTGACTTCGTAATGCGTAAGTTGAAGAGTCGATGGCCAGCTCTTGTGAAGATAAGTCATGCAGCCAGGAGGTTTTTGCAGTTTTCTTAAGTCTGAGAAATAGTGAGTTTTTGGAGTTCGTGATTTAGTAGGGAAGGTTGCGAGAGGACATTTACCGAAATTTGGAGTTTTTTCAGGGAGAACTGAAATTCCGTAAGACGCGCTGTGCAGTCATAACAGTGGCAATTCTGATTCCATATCAGGCGATTTGCTTGGCATTTGATCATGAATTCAAAACTGGCAGATGCCATCTGTGTTTCTGAACTATTCATCAATCGGTCGAAGGTTATGTTCTTTCAGTATCAGGTCTGACCGAAATCTGTAAATTGGCTATTAGAGGGCGATAGTACAGTAAGTGTGATAGGATTAGTGCAAACTATGTTCATTTTCATTTATATTTCTGTAATTTTGTGCTAGGACTGGCTTGGTAGTAAAACGGTGTACAAAAAAATACATTATAGAACAGAATTTTTATCCACTTGTAGCCAGAACCGGTAAATTTAACTCATTGTGCACGCTGTAGACACGTATATTACAGTGAATTTTGTACATAATCTTTTTCGTCTGAGGAACATTATAATTACGTCGCTTCACGGCAGTCCATGCTACTGAAGATTTAAACAAAGTTGAGTGCTTTTAGTGTTAACAGAAAGGCAGAACAATAAACATCGCTGTTGCACTCGCTGTCGCAGTAATAAGTACAGTTGCCATTTGGGATGGACTGCGCAGCTAGTACAGGATGATACGCAGATGTTGTTCAGGCACCCACTAGAACACCCCGAGACAGACTTGTTAGCAGTCATGTAATACTCTAATGCGACATCTACCTACCGCTGCCGTTTAGCAATGGAAATTCGGAGCAATTAAATTAAAAGGCGCTCATTAGCATTTAAATTGAAATCGCCAGCGAATGCGTGGCAAAGAGTGACACTAATTTCGGAGCGAGGCGTCCCTGCTCCCATCTTTCATTCTGGTACTCTTCTCCTTTGTTTCGAGTGAGTACTTTCATACTGGAATTGTGGAGGTGAGCGGAGACAAGTGCTGTGTTTTCCGCACATCTCGTGGAGACGCGGCTGGTGCCTGAGAAGCGGTGCGACGAATGCAGAGCTCACTGTTCGTTTCATCGCAGTGCCTCTAATATGTGAATGAGTGGTGTTTGTCTTTTCGGGCATGTCCGAAAGCTCAGACACCGCGCGGAATTTAGAGTTGGGATACGAGGGTTGTCCAGAAAGCAAGTGCCGATCAGTCGCGAAATGGACACCACACTAGAAGCGTTTTATTTGCAACAGTTACGTACACCTTACACTTACTTCTCTATATTGTAGCCGCCCCAACTTCAAGTTTTTTCTTAGTGTTGTATCAGCTTTCCAATACCCCTGTCATAGAAAGCAGCCGCCTGTGCTTTCGGCACTGGTCTGCAGCTCGTTGTCAGTAGAAAAATGTTGCCTTCAGTAGAGATGAGACTCAGGGGGAGCCAATTACGGACTGTATTGTGGGTGATCACTCCTCATCGGAAACGCTGCAGGGGCGTCTTCATTGCCCCTGCAGTGTGCGGCCGAGAATTGGCATGAAGAAGGAACTGCTCGACAGTTGTGTTATGTGGGCTGCGTGACACAGGCGAAATCTCTAACCAGGCCCTCATACTTCGCGGGAGACGCTATTCCCTACGCATCTTTATGGGTTCACTGTTCACTCAAAACTGAAAAGAGCGACGGGACACGATCGATGGGTATACTAGAGATACTGCCCAACAAATCTGTGCCCAGCTTTGCCGGGTTTTCCCAGTGGTTTCCATTTCGCGATCTATCGGAACTTACTTTCTGGACAACCCTCGTACATATTATGTAAACTGAAGGTGGAGGGGAGAAAAAGCAAAGCAAAGGGGAGGAAATAATGATTTCAGCTGCATCAGCAGATTATGCTTAACATGCGGCGACGAGTGAAAATGTGTGCCAAACCGAGGCTCTAACCCAGAATCTCCTGCTTACTACGCAGATGCGATAACCACTGCGACATCCGGACTCAAATGCGTCGCCAATCTCGGCGCGCTCTCTGGTTGACCCACACTCCCACTCAGCGCCAGCGACACCATTTATCCGCAGTCCCCATTCATGTCATCCGTACTCACTAATTTTAGATTCCCACTGGAGGTCGAACGTAAACACGCAGAGGAACTGATGATTGTGGATTCAAATCCCATCAAGGCGTCTTCATTATATGAACCGGTGTTGTCTGTTTTTTACATAATGTGTCTCTAATTGTCTGTCTGCTACCCTGATGACGTTCTTTCCTCACTGAAAGAGCTTCCCAGTGGCTGTCGGCATACTATAAGTTACTTTGCAGAGGCTGTGTTCAAACTACACAATAAATCACACAAAACTAAAGGCTGTCGGTTAACTACATACCTAGCAATCATAGTTACCACCAACTTAAATTGGAATCAGACAGACATGATGCTGTGTTGAAGGCGAACCAAAGGCTTATAGGTGGAACAGGTCTACTAAACAAACTGCGTACACTACGTTTGTCCCTCCTCTTCTGGAGTATTGCTGCGCAGTATGGGATCCTTGCCATATAGGATCGATGGAGGAAAACGAAAAATTCAAACTTATGAGTGTAACTACTGAAGTATCTGTGGTATGTTCGTGTATGCACACATATATACAAACGCACACACAAATGTATACACGAACAGACCACAGATACTTCAATAGTTACGCTCATAAGTTTGGCAATAACATTCGATCTTTGGCAAAAACATTTGACAGTCGGCAACAGAAACCAAAACATTGCATTGAAACAAGCGTTCAGTGCATAGTGCTGTGTAATGTGGAAAAAACCGCAAATTGGAGTTCACAAGAAGAAGAGCAACACCAAAAATGCAACAGGAGCGTAATATGTAAGAAATTGTCCACGGAACCTGTAAGTACAGTTCAAAACATTACTACTTAATAGGAAATACCAACCACCAGAACTGTTTATATTCCCGCGCCCGGGTTCCCGGGTTCGATTCCCAGCGGGGTCAGGGATTTTCTCTGCCTCATGATGACTGGATGTTGTGTGATGTCCTTAGGTTAGTTAGGTTTAACTAGTTCTAAATTCTAAGGGACTGATGACCATAGATGTTAAGTCCCATAGTGCTCAGAGCCATTTGAACCATTTTTTTGAACTGTTTATAACCTATAGGCACAGTGACAAAAAATGTAAATTAAATAGCTAACATATGTACATATTCCAGGCCACTGATGGTGCCTTGCAGAAAATAAAGGCGAAACGCGTATGGCACTAAAATTGTGTTTTATTCAGTTGCTGTCAGACGGTCCATAAGTAAAAATTATCAGTATACCGTAATAAGAACGATGACATAGGGAGGAAGACTGTTAAAGTTGAAAGGCTGGGTAGGTGGATTGCATGATGAGGTGGTGCAAGTTTCTTTGAGACTTCTCGTGGCTTGTAATATTCATATACGTCACTGCACACGGCAGCCACATACGGACATACGTAACTCCGACGTGGCCTGAGAGTGCAAGAGCACCGCTGAGTTTCCGCACGCGGACGCAGGAATTAGCGGTCTCCCTTAGGAAGCGAGAGTTTAACCTCGTTATGAAGGCTAACGCTGTAGAGGCAACGCAGGCGGCGCGCTCGCACCTGGACAGCGACTGACGCGACCGCGCTGCCCGTCGGCTGAGCTCAGAGCAGGGCCCGGCTCCCCGCAGACACCGCGTTTTAATTACGCGAATTTCGGCCGCCCACCCACCCACCCGGGTCTCAGTCGCCGCCGGGTCTAATTTAATTAGCAGCGGGACAGGCCGCTGTGAGCTCTGGACACCGGACAATTCCTCGTACGTCACGTCGCAGCCGCCCGTGCGCGCGTATCATCTTCCGACCCAGCGCTCGCCTGTTTTTGCTTCCATCGTTCCCGTTTGTCAGCGCGCTGCCAATTGCTCAAAACGCCCGCGACAATAAAATTTCCCGGTCCGCTGTTCCTCCCGTCCACAAAGGGAAGCTGCCGCCGCCCGATGCTTCTGGCCAGCGTTTACGACAGGCGTGACTTTCAGCTCAGCTCTCCCGTTTGCGGCTGCTGTTTTTAAATCTGGTACGCTGAAGATCCTGCCTTAAATGTGAGTTTCGTTGTGTTGCTTGAGGCTTTCCCGACGGACGTTGTATATATGGTTCTCGGGCGAGACGTCGGATGTCATAGTGAAAACTCCACAATATTTCGTCAGCGCAACTGGCCGACATCTTCAGGTGTGACGAACACACTGCTAAGGCAAGTTCTTTTTCTTTTTTTTTTCCCTTCCTTTATTGATTTTCAATTCCCCCCAAAGGGGGAAGGGCTGGCATCAGCTTAGAACGCTGCTCTACAGCCTACAGACGTTTATTTTAAAAACGGAAGAAGAAAAAAAACAAGAAAAACAGGCGTTAAAACGGTGCCGTGAAGTGTAAAATGGCGGAAAAATGTGGAAAGTTAAGACAGAAAGCAAAAGGGGTTGGCAAAGTTAATAGAAGACACAGGAATCAGACAAGTAACATAGTACACACACAATTAAAAAAAACACGGCGACAGTCTGGTTTCTGTTCGCAAGAGATAAAAAGCACACCCAGCGACAGTATGATGGCCGTTCGCAACACTTCCCTAAAAACACAACACGGAACACTCACTGTAAAACACTGCACGAAAAGGGCGGCACAAAGATGACACTCCCGAGCGAAAGGCAGTTGGGGGGGGGGGGGACCTGGAGGAGGGGGAAGAACAAGAGGGAGGAAGGAAAAAAAACGAAAAGGGGGCGGGTACCAAGGAGGCACCTCCTGCCTAAGACTGGCATAAATTGGGAGCTCTGGTCTTGCCTTAGCAGTGTGTTCGTCGCACCTGAAATTGTCGGCCAGTTGCGCTGACGAAATATTGTGGAGTTTTCACAATGACATCCGACGTCTCGCCCATGAGTTTCGTTATTTCCAAGTGCTCTCCGCTGTCAGCAAAGAAGAGGATCCTTCGATGATTTTTTTATATTATATTCGACGAAATAACACAGAGTAATTCCACATGCAAAGTTCATCTACATTTACATCCACACAAATACTCCGCAAATCACACTTAAGTGACTGGCAGAATGTCATCGAACTACCTTCACAATAATTCTCTGTTTTCCAATCTCGAACACCGCGCGGGAAAAACAAATACCTATTTGAAATTTTCACTCTACAGCATAGTGTGCACTGATATGAAATTTCCTGTCAGATTAAAACTGTGTGCCGGACCGATACTCGTACTCGGGACCCCAATATCCTTTCTTTCAGGAGTGCTAGTTCTGCAAGGTTCGCAGGAGAGCTTCTGTAAAGTTTGTAAGGAAGGAGGCGAGGTACTGGCAGAAGTAAAGCTGTGAGGATGGGGCGTGAGTCGTGCTTGGGTAGCTCAGTTGGTAGAGCACTTGCCCGCGAAAGGCAAAGGTCCCGAGTTCGAGTCTCGTGATTTCCCTTATTTTATTATAATAGTCGTTTCTCCCTAAGTCGGTCGGCGTCAACAAAATATTTTCGCATTCGGAAGACAAAGTTAGTGAGAGAAGTTTCGTGACAAGATTTCGCCGGAACGAAAAAGTCCTTTGTTTTAATTATATCCATCCCAAATCCTGTATCATATCTGTGACACTCTCTCCCTTACTTCTCGACAGTACAAAACGTGATGCTCTTGTTCAAACTTTCTCGATATACTCCGCTAATCCTATATGGCAATGATCCTAGAGCCCACAGCAGTACTCCAAAAAAGGGACGGACAAGCGTAGTGCAGGTAATTCCTTTAGTAAATCTGTTACATTTTGTAAGACTTCTGCAAATAAAACAAATTTTTGACTTGCCTTCCACAGAACATTTTCTTTCCAGTTGTTCTTAATTATAATTCTTAGTGTTTAGTCGAATTTACGGCCATTAAATCTGACTGATTTGTCATGTAACCGCACTCTTGTGGATGACCTCACAATTTTCATTATTTAGCGTCAACTGCCAATTTTCGCACCATACAGATATCTTTATTACATTGTTGTTGCAATTTGGTTTGATCTTCTGATGACTTTACTAGACGAAAAACAACATCATCATCTGCAGACAACCTAAGACGGCTGCTCAGATTGCCTCCTAAATTGATTATTTAGATAAGCAGCAGCAGAGGACCTATAACAATACTCTGGGGAACGCCAGAAGTCACTTGTCTTTTACTCGAGGACTTTCCGTCAGTCGTCACGAACTGTGATCTCTCTGACAGGAAATCACGAATCCAGTCGCATAACGGGCGCCGGCCGTTGTGGCCGTGCGGTTATAGGCGCTTCAGTCTGGAACCGCGTGACCGCTACGGTCGCAGGTTCGAATCCTGCCTCGGGCATGGATGTGTGTGATGTCCTTAGGTTAATTAGGTTTAAGTAGTTCTAAGTTCTAGGGGACTGATGACCACAGATGTTAAGTCCCATAGTGCACAGAGCCATTTGAACCATTTGAACATAACGGGCACGATATTACATAAACACCCAATTTCACTAAGCAGCTTGTGTGATACAGTGTCAGAAACATTCTGAAAATCTAGAAATACGGAATCAATTTGAAGTTCCTTCTCAATAGCACTCAACAGTTTGTGTGAGTAAAGTGCTGGCTTTCTAAAGAACGATGTTTTCTACATCCGAATTGAGCATGTGTCAATAGATCGTTCTCTCCGAGGTAATTCATAATGTTCGAACACTGTATATTTTCCAAAATCCTACTTCATATCGACGCTAATGGTATGAACCTGTAATTTAGTGGATTACTCTTACTGCCTTTCTTACATATTAGAGTGACCTGTGCAACTTTCCAGTCTTTGGGTTCGGGTCTTTCGTCTAGCGAACGTTTGCGCGTGATTATTAAGTAATGAGTTATTGCGCAAGCATACTCTGAAAGGAACCTAATTTGTATACAGTCTGGACTGGAAGACTTCCTTTTATTAAGTGATTTAAGTTACTTCACTATTCCGAGGGCACCTACTGATGGTGGCAGATTTATCTACCAATTCCCGCAAGAGTTCGTTCATAGTGTGTGCGTTTGCACAGGAAGGTCAGTGGCCACGAGTAATGAGTATGATGGGCAACCATCTCTTAGGCGCACTACGAATGTAGTGGTGTGGACATGTTGGGAATGTGGGTCTCACGGGGAGCGTGCAAGGGATAGGTCCGTGCAGTCGCGCTATCCTCTGTGCCCTCGGTGGCTCAGATGGCTAGAGCGTCTGCCATGTAGGCAGGAGATCACGGGTTCGAGTACCGGTCGGGGCACACATTTTCAACATGTCACTAATGAAGTACATCAACGCCTGTTTGCAGCTAGGGTGTCCATTTAATTATCGTTTCAAAATAATGTTTCGTCAAGCTTGCCGCCGAAGACGAACACTAGGATACGGATTAAAATAGGCCGTGTGCGTTTCAGGAGAAGTCATCGGTTTTTTCCTCTTTAGCGATTTAGAGCGCTCACGAAAGCGTATTTGGTCCCCGACCCTTTGGGTTACAACCGAGCTGGTGCAGTGGCTACGGCGCCGGCAGTCCGTCCGGTACCATGGCGGTTCAAATGCTCAATCCACGTCCGGCCACCTAGACAATGCTTCAGGTAAGGAAATCACAGTGATAATTCCCGTCAAAATCATACTTCCCCAATTCGTGCTTGTGCTTTGTAATGATCTCGCATCGCTGACAAGTTTATTCTTAATTTCTGTCTTACACTCCTTTCATAGACGAAAACAGTGTCACTGACATTCCAATTCATCACGCCTCTCGTCTGGTGTGTATGCGTGCGTGCTTGCGCGTGTGTGTATGTGTATGTGTTTGTGTGTGTGTGTGTGTGTGTGTGTGTGTGTGTGTGTGTGAAACATTTTTAACGGGTTACAAAGGTGCATGCTTTCGTAATCAGAATTATCTTCACACAACAATCTTCTCTTGGTGAAAATCATTTACAAACGTTCATCCACGCAAAGTTCTAGCAGCAGTGTCGTTATACAAAGGGAAAAAAGTGTAAATCCATATATAAACGTCAATAAAAATGCCGTAGTCATTTTCCTTCCAGTTATCTCATCTTTAAAAATGTAACCAGTCAGGATCGGTACTTGATCGAAATGAAATCAGTGTGTGCTCCTGCAGAATGAAAATGAATTCCTGTCACTGTGTCGCTGCTGCCGTTTACCGTCATAACACAATGGTTTCGTTTTGCTGAAGTACATACAGTGACTGACAACTTTTTAAGAATGGAACATGGTCACAAGGCAAACGACCACAAAATTTTTATTGACTTTTATATGTTTCTTACAGTTCTTTACCTCAATATAACCAAAGTGCCGTGAGAAGATTGCGTCCATAAAAATTTGTGAATGCTTCTGCTACAGTGAAGATTATTGTTTGAACGCACTGCTGATGACGACAGCATACACTTTCGAAACGGGGAAAACTAGTGTTTGCACATTATGACTCGATGAACCTACATTTTAGCCTTTTACGATCAATTCAGTAACGAACTGCCAAGTAACGATGATAAAAACAAATTAAACGAAATATTTGCGAAGAAAAGAGTGACGTACCGTTTAGGGTGTATTTCGAAAATATTACAGGTTTGTGTGGTAACATTTGTCAGGGGGAAACATTTTCGATTTCTCGTTGCGTTTCTCCATCACAGGTTGTTCAGCGTACGAAAAAAGAAAAACAATGAGACCGTGGAAAAAGTATCTGGCTAAAGGAAAAAAATATTCGGTGAACGCTGTATTCTGCATTGCGAAAACCCACAGTTGAGGAATCAGCGCTGAAAACCTGTACGGTTATCGCTGTAAGTACCACAAGTCCCCAGACGCCACTAACGAATGAAATTTTAAATCTTCATTTCGGCTTACGCGTTCCGAAAACCTGTCTCGCACCGGGTCGTTCACTGTATCGATTCCGAGGCCGCGGCGCGAAGGGGGCAAGGGTTGAGGGGACGTCGCAGGAGAAGGGGCAGGGAGGGAGGGAGGGAGGGGGCATTGATGAGAGGTGGGAGAGGTGGCTTGGGGTGGTGGTGAGGGGGGGAGGGTGAGGGGGGGGGGTGAGGGGCGGCTGCGACCCAGAGCCGGTCCACGGTCCCCAGACAGGCGAGCCCTGCCACGCGTGACAATTTAATTGCGGCGGCGCAGCGTACACAGCCGAGCGGTGCGTGCACACAGCCCGCGGCTACACTGTAGGCGCACGTGTCGCGCGCCGGTGCGTCCGCTCTGGGAGTGTGTGCGTGTGCGTGAGCGTGTGTGCGTGCGAGTGTGTGTGTGTGTGTGTGTGTGTGTGTGTGTGTGTGTGTGTGGATCTCTCGTTAGCCGCACCGACAGCGAGGCAACGGCCCCGCGCACCTCCGACTCAATACCCGCGACCTCGCAACACCCTCGCGTACACGTAGCGATGGCCCTTTCGTTTGTCATGAAGGGCGTTCATTACGATTATCGCTGAAGCAATTCATTTCAACTTTCTTCCACCGCAGTTGTTGTTGTTGTGGTCTTCAGTCCTGAGATGCAGCTCTCCATGTTACCGTATCCAGTGCAAGCTTCTTCATCTCCCAGTACTTACTGCAACCTACATCTTTCTGAATCTGCTTAGTGTATTTATCTCTTGGTCTCCCTCTACGATTTTTACCGTCCACGCTGCCCTCCAATACTAAATTGGTGATCCCTTGATGCCTCAGAACATGTCCTACCAACCGATCCTTTCTTCTAGTCTGCTGGCCGGAGTGGCCGAGCGGTTCTAGGCGCTACAGTCTGGAACCGCGCGACCGCTACGGTCGCATGTTCGAATCCTGCCTCGGGCATGGATGTGTGTGATATCCCCACGTTAATTAGGTTTAAGTAGTTGTAAGTTCTAGCGGACTGATGACCTCAGAAGTTAAGTCCTATAGTGCTCAGAGTCATTTGAACCATTTTCTTCCTGTCAAGTTGTGCCACAAACTCCTCTTCTCCCCAATTCTATTCAACACTTCCTCATTAGTTACGTGATCTACCCATCTAATCTTCAGCATTCTTCTGTAGCACCACATCCAAACTATATATCGTCCATGTTTCACTTCCATACATGGCTACGCTCCATACAAATACTTTCAGAAATGACTTCCGGACACTTAAAACTATACTCGATGTTAACAAATTTCTCTTCTTCAGAAACGCTTTCCTTGCCATTGTCAGGCTACATTTTATATTCTCTCTACTTCGACCATCATCAGTTATTTTGCTCCCCAAATAGGAAAACTACTTTACTGCTGTAAGTGTCTCATTTCCTAATCTAATTCCCTCAGCATCACCCGACTTTATTCGACTACATTCCATTATCCTCGTTTTGCTTTTGTTGATGTTCATATTATATCCTCCTTTCAAGACACCGTCCATTCCGATTGTTTACACAATGAGGTGACGAAAGTCACGGGATAGCGATTTGCAAGTATACAGATGACAACAGTATCGTGTACACAACGGCACCGCATAAGCGGAGCTGTCATTTGTACGAAGGTGATTTACTTGAAAAGGTTTCGGACGTGATTATGGCCACACGGCGGGAATTAACAGACTCTGAAAGCAGAATGGGAGCTAGACGCACGTGACATTCGATTTCATAAACAGGCAAGAGTGTGAGGAGAGTACCATGAACAATCCAGCAACCCACGGTCTTCACTTAAAGACCGAGAGCGGCGGCGTTTGCACTGAGCTGTCAGTGCTAACAGATTAGCAACGCTACGTGAAATAACCACAGAAATCAGTGTGGGACACACGACGAACGGATCCGTTAGGACTGTGTGTGAGCGTATTGTCATATCGCTGGCTTAGTTGTGGAGTATATTTGCCGACAGCCGCGTCTGTCGTGTCGAGATCAGGACACGGAACTGTTATGTTATGTAGTTCAAAAATGGCTCTGAGCACTATGGGACCCAACTGCTGTGGTCATTAGTCCCCTAGAACTTAGAACTACTTAAACCTAACTAACCTAAGGACATCACACACATCCATGCCCGGGGCAGGATTCGAACCTGCGACCGTAGCAGTCTCACGGTTCCGGACTGCGCGCCTAGAACCGCGAGACCACCGCGGCCGGCTGTTATGTAGTGTGTAGCTCTGCATGTGAGAGGCATTGTTAGTATGGAAGTTGAAGTGTTGCTACAAGTGCTATTACAGTAAAGCGATAAAACAAGTAAATGATTCAGAGGAAAGTGAGTCAAGAAGTAATCTAAAAATGAGCAGTGCTGCTGATGACGGATTTGTGTATCCTCTCGTTGTATGTCGTACCGTTCTGTATCAACCATCCGTGGGTCCGGTCTCCCAGAGTGAACTAATGTAATCAGAAAAAATTAGTTACCACAAAAGAGTGCAGTCAAGTCCCACTGTCTTGTAGCGAGCGTGAGAACGTGCGTTCGATCATCGCGTTCCGCCTTATCAACAATCAGCCCCGCCGCGACGGTTACGCGCACGCTCGTACAAGTGAGAACTGAAAGATTAGCTTTATGATCAGTGTTATATCATTACTAGTGTCTAGGAGGACTGGTACCAAAAGATATCTGTGTATGCGTGGCGAGCGGAAGAACTTTCGTTCGATTATTCGGCTTTCGCATCATCAACAATCATCCGCGACGTGTTCGGTACGCGTACGCTCGGCCAAGTGATATTGTGGTCATATAATCATCAAGACTGTCAGTTGGAATAAACATTTACGACTTAGAATGTAAACAGAGCAACCTGTGATTTCCATATCGTCTCAGAATATAGATGTTCTTACCAGACGTAGAACAGTGTCGTGCTCTGACGTTGAGTGGCTCCCCTAACTTGCTTGCATATTACATACATAATTTCAGGCAAGCCAGCAGCAGTCTGGAGCAGAACAATACGACCGCCGCGGGATTACCAGGTAAGTGGAGTGGATAGAGCGCACGGTCAAGAGGAAAGCAGAAGCAACAACCAGTTCAAAGGTACCCCACCCATTTGTACCCAAGGGCGTGTTTGTGGAGAGGAATGTGGTGCTTTGAAGGGTCATCAGTCTTCTCACTGATGGGTCCCGCCACGGCTTTCTCATTTCGTGCAACCATATACAACCAACAGTCTCAGTTATTTGTTGGACACATTTGAATCTCTGTCCTCCTCTACAGCTTCACCGAGAGAGGTGGCGCAGTGGTTAGCACACTGGACTCGCATTCGGGAGGACGACGGTTCAATCCCGTCTCCGGCCATCCTGATTTAGGTTTTCCGTGACTTCCCTAAATCGTTTCAGGCAAATGCCGGGATGGTTCCTTTGAAAGGGCACGGCCGATTTCCTTCCCAATCTTTCCCTAACCCGAGCTTGCGCTCCGTCTCTAATTACCTCGTTGTCGACGGGACGTTAAACACTAACCACCACCACCACCACCATCTACAACTTCTTCCAATACCACGGAAGTTATTCCCCACTGTATTAGCATATGACATGGACTACCAACCTGTCGCTTCTTCTTGTCATTGTTTTCCGTATGTTCCTTCCTTCACGGTTTATATGGAGAATCTCATCGATCCACCTAATTTTCAACATGCTTCTATAGCACCAAACCTCAAACTATTCGTTTCTCATTTCCGGTTTTACGTAAGTCAGTGATTCGCTGACACGATGCTGCGCCCCCAGACGTACATTCTCAGGAATTTATTCCTCAAATTAAGGTCAATGTTTGACAGTAGATGATTTCTTTTGGCTAGGAGTGCCCTCTTGGAGAGTGCTTGTCTGTATTTATGTCCTCCTTGTTTCGTTCCTCACGTGTTATTTTGCATCCAACATATCAGAATTCCTTTACTTCATCTACTTCTTGGTCCCCAATTTTAATAATTTTACCGCTAATCTAATTTCTGCTGCTTCTCATATCTTCCTTTATTCTTCGGTTTACTGAAATCCCCTCATCTTGAATCTAATCCCACTCTTCAACCTTTCTTTTATCTCCGTCACTGCATCTTTGATGCATAGTTTGAATACCAGGGGGCGAAAAACTGCAGTCCTGTTTTACATCCTTTTTGAGTACCTCATTCTCGGTATTGTATTCTCTCTCTCCTGCTCTCGGTTCTTTTACATATTATATACTGCCCGCTTTCGTCTGCTTGTGCATATTGTATACTGACCGTCTTTACCTAGAGTGTTTTCTCCTTTCTTCTGTAGCAGCACATGTCAAATGCTTCCATTCTCTTCTTACCTGTGCTATCACTCCAAGTTTTTTATTTCCTTAAGAAGCCACATTCTAGGCACATATCTTCAGAAAGTTGACTAGCATGGAGAGATGAAGCAACCAGAAAAACACTACCATTTTCTAAAGATAAGAGAATATTTATTTATTTTTTGTTACCTGAACATGATTCTCCACCTTCACGTCATCTTTGGTTAGTGAATATTTCTGTACAAATGCGATACAAGTATGGCTGGTTTCACACGTTATTATCTGAAATCGAAACCGACGATATCAGCTTTCAGTTTTGAATGATTCTCACATTAACACCCATCATTTATGAACTTGATGTAATAAAATATGATGCTGTTGCACACGTTATGTCATGAGAGCCTGTCAGCTGCGAACTGGCAAAAAACATCGATTTCTTTGTATGGAAAATAATATTTTTTGCAGAAAATGACTTGTAAGTAATAATAAGAATAATAATAACGATGCTGATCCTAGTAATAACTGTTGTAAGTGAAATGAAGTGAGGTAAGGAATGAAAAGTGAGAAAAAAAGTTTATGGATGATCTTTATCAGAAGGGGCAGATTAATAGCACCTCCGCTACGGCAGGTGCAGTTAACACGGATTCTAATGATCCTGGAACAGCTAGATACTACAGGTGACGTATCTCGTGATTTGTTTTTTGTCTATCGTATTTCCACTTAGTATACAGGGTGTCACCTAACATTACCGCTGGATATATCTCGTAAACCACATCAAATACTGACGAATCGATTCCATAGACCGAACGTGAGGAGAGGGGCTAGTGTAATTGGTTAATACAAACCATAAAAAAATGCATGGAAGTATGTTTTTTAACACAAACCTACGTTTTTTTTAAATGGAACCCAATTAGTTTTGTTAGCACATCTGAACATATAAACAAATACGTAATCAGTGCCGTTTGTTGCATTGTAAAATGTTAATTATATCCGGATATATTGTAACCTAAAGTTGACGCTTGAGTACCACTCCTCCGCTGTTCGATTGTGTGATCGGAGAGCACGGAACTACGTAGGGATCCAAAGGGAGCGGTGATGGACCTTGGGTACAGAAGAGACTGGAACAACACATTACGTCCATATGCTAACACCTTTTTATTCGTCTTTTTCATTGACGCACATGTATATTACCATGAAGGGTGAGGTACACGTACACACGTGGTTTCCGTTTTCAATTACGGAGTGGAATAGAGTGTGTCCCGACATGTCAGGCCAATAGATGTTCAATGTGGTGGCCATCATTTGCTGCACACAATTGCAATCTCTGGCGTAATGAATGTCGTCCACGCCGCAGTACATCTGGTGTAATGTCGCCGCAGGCTGCCACAATACGTTGTTTCATATCCTCTGGGGTTGTAGGCACAGTACACATTCTCCTTTAACGTACCCCACAGAAGGAAGTCCGGAGGTGTAAGATCAGGAAAACGGGCTGGCCAATTTATGCACATGTTTGTTACAACACGCAGCTGAACGTCAGAGGTTTCAGGCGTCAACTTTAGGTTACAATATCTCCGGATGTAATAAACATTTTACAATGAAACAAACGGCACTGATTACGTATTTGTTTACATGTTCAGATGTGCTAACAAAACTAACGTGGTTCCATTTTTAAAAAAACGTAGTTTTGTTTTAAAAAACACACTTCCGTGCATTTTTTTATAGTTTGTATTAAACAATTACGCTAGTCCCTTTCCTCACGTTCGGTCTGTGGAATCGGTTCGTCAGTATTTGATGTGGTTTACGAAATACATCCAGCCGTAACGTTACGTGACTCACCCTGTATATGGTCTTCTGGATGGCAGTGGTAGCGTGCGTCTTATGGTATCGGCGGGGTCTTCTATGTTCCCCACTCCTCGTTTTGAGTTTTACGAGATACATCTTCTCACAGTGTTCGCTGACGCAATGCGGTATATCTCGCATATCTCAAGGAGTGTAAAACATGAAAGAAATCGCCGATACCATAGCGTGCACCCTATCACTGGTAGAAGCGGATATAGTCAATGGAAATGCGATAGAAGGAAAACAAAAGAAATGACGTGTAACATCTGAAAAAATTGTCGCGTTGTCGATAGCAACACACGAAAGGAACACAATTAGGAGTGACAAAGAAACGTCTCGTACATCCAGGGAAAGTTGGCTCTCTCATGTATGCAGACCAGAAGAAAGTACTTCTCAGTTTTTTTGGGAAAATAATTTGTCAGTAATTACCCTTTTCATCGGGCAAAAGTTTTAACAATAGCTTTTTACTCGCTTGCTTTAATTTAATATCGCTGCAGAGCGTACAATAGAAATTTCAGCAGCTTCCATCTATCAAACTGGCAGGGTGGCGGTGGTTACAAGTCTGTGGAGAGAGGGAGGAGAGAGAATATGAGGGGAAGGGGGTGGGAGGGTAGACTTGGCGCTTTGGTGGGGTGGGAGAGCGGTGAAGCGCTGAGAAGAAGGGGTGAGGAGTTGCAGAACCAGGCCACTAAATCATCAGTCACAGTGGCAAGACCACGTAATTCTTGTGTTACTTTTGGCCGTGAGTCTAACATTTAAAGGAAAGTTGACACTAGTAAACATCGTACCACAAATGCACTTTCCTCTGGTTCATCGAGGAGAAACCAACGAAGAGCTACCCGAAGATTGTTTTCAAAACTGTCCTCTTTTGTGCCAGGTCTGGTCCTAATTGATGAAGTGCTCTCTAACCCTTCTTTGACCTTTGGACACTTATATTGATCTAGTTACGTTCTGTTACACAGTGTAGCGTGAGCGCCGAACCATGAAGAATTTCTGAATGTTTCACATTAACAAATCAGCAATATACGTAACACAAACAAATAAAATTTAAAAATATAAAATAAGTTATATGAGCGACTAAAGATAGAAGCTACGGCCGTTGTTTATGAAACCTGAAACTTACTGACCGAGCAACTAAACTATTCTGAGTGGTTCGAAACTTTCACCTGCCTTCAGTATTTAACCAGTCTTTCGCTCGTTGATGTTCCATGTCTGGGGAAAATACACTACTGCTCATTAAAATTGATACACCACGAAGATGACGTGCTACAGACGAGAAATTTAACCGACAGGAAGAAGATGCTGTGAAATGCAAATGATTAGCTTTTCAGAGCATTCACACAAGGTTTGCGCCGGTGGCGACACCTACAACGTGCTGACATGAGGAAAGTTTCCAACCGATTTCTCATACACAAACAGCAGTTGACCGGCGTTGCCTGGTGGAACGTCGTTGTGATGCCTCCTGTAACGAGGACAAATGCGTACCATCACGTTTCCGACTTTGATAAAGGTCGTATTGTAGCCCATCGCGATTGCGGTTTATCGTATCGCGACATTGCTGCTCGCATTGATTGAGATCCAATGACTGTTAGCAGAATATGGAATCGGTGGGTTCAGGGGGGTAATACGGAACGCCGTGCTGGATCCCAACAGCCTCGTATCACTAGCAGTCGAGATGACAGGCATCTTATCAGCATGGCTGTAACGGATCGTGCCGCAACGTCTCGATCGCTGAGTCAACAGATGGGGACGTTTGCAAGACAACAACCATGAGCACGAACAGTTCGACGTCGTTTGCAGCAGCATGGACTATCAGCTCGGAGGCCATGGCTGCGGTTACCCTTGACGCTCCATCAACAGACAGGAGAGCCGGCGATTGTGTACTTAATGGCGAACCTGGGTGCACGAATAGCAAAACGTCATTTTTTCTGATGACTTCAAGTTCTGTTTACAGCATCATGATGGTCACATCCGTGTTTGGGGACTTCGCGGTGAACGCACTTTGGAAGCGTGTATTCGTCATCGCCATTCTGCCTATCACCCAGCGTGATAGTATGGGGTGCTATTGATTACAGGTCTCGGTCACCTCTCGTTCGCATTGACGGCACTTTGAACAGTGGACGTTACATTTCAGATGTGTTACGACCCGTAGCTCTACCCTACATTCGATCCCTGCGAAACCCTACATCTCAGCAGGATAATGCACGACCGCATGTTGCAGGTCCTGTACGAGCCTTTGTGGATACAGAAAATGTTCGACTGCTGCCCTGGCCAGCATATTCTCCAGATCTCTCACCAATTGAAAACGTCTGGTCAACGGTGGCCGAGCAACTGTCTCGTCACAATACGCCAGTCACTACTCTTGATGAACTGTGGTATCGTGTTGAAGCTACATGGGCATCTGTACCTGTACAAGCCATCCAAGCTCTGTTTGACTCAATGCCCAGGTGTATCAAGGCCATTATTACATCCAGCGGTGGTTGTTCTGGGTACTGATTTCTCAGGATCTATGCACCCAAATTGCGTGAAAATGTAATCACATGTCAGTTCTAGTATAATATATTTGTCCAATGAATACCCGTTTATCTTCTGCATTTCTTCTTGGTGTAGAATTTTAATGGGCAATAGTGTATTTACAAGGATTTCTCCTTCTTGCCGTTAGTTCCGTTTTTCAACGGAGAACAATATAATTTTTTGCCACTATTAGGTTTATATTTATTATTTTAGTTGCCCAGTTGTCATTCCTGTCATACTATTCTTGTTTTCCATCACATGAGATAAGAAAGTTGTGAGCCCAATCAACTTGTGTCATGGTATTGCGCCATCTTCAACTCTCCTTCCTAACACATCAGTACTGTTACAGTAGGCTTTTATCTGTGCAAATACTTCACTTCATCGTCTTTTCCAGTCTGCAATGAAACCTGTGCTGTCTTCTCATGAAATCAGTAAACCCTCCTCCCATGCTACAATTTTACTTTTACTGCTTGGACAGCGAAAATGAAGCAATAAACTTTTTCCTTCTTTTGTGAAGGGCGGGGGGGGGGGGGGGGGGGGGAGAAGAGAGATAAGAAGTTTCGAAGTGATTTGAAATTGTGTGAAAAGTTTGTTGGAAGTCGCTAAGTATTCACATTGTCCAATACTGGATGTATGTAGTCTGGGTAATTTGCGCGCCATGAGCTAGACTGCTTGAAGACATCACACTATTTATAGCTTTAATACTTAAGCTATTGTGGTAAGCCTTTAACGTAAGATTATATAACGTAATGAGAAGATTATAACGATATTTTAAATTCGGATCTTTTCACTCTCTTCTGTTAACAAGAACATGGTAATTGTCCCTGACTAATGTAGATTACTTAAGAACTGATCGAACGAGACTCTTACAGGGGGCCTCTTCCATGGATCAGTATTTCAAGCACACGAACATATTTCTAGTACAGTCTGAAATACTGTATTGAGACACTGTGTCACTCATTATATTGGCATAGTAAGTAACTGTGTCGTCTTACAACAATGCAGAATCCACACTTTGATACTAACATCAGAAAGACGAAAGTAAATTCGTGGCGTTTTGTCACTGGACCGGTCGACCGTTTTTGACGATATTTCGTTTAGGAATAGCTTGAACCAGAAGGAGGAACATTGGATACATTAGAAAGGATGTAGTCAAAAATATTTATTGATTTTAAAAAATATTACAAGAATCAAGGAAAAATGTTTACTATTTGAAAAAATTATTTACTCTTTGAATTTTGAACTTTGTAATATTCATAAAAATATTCTTATTGGTTGATATTTTTCGTAATACGATTCTAGATGATGAATCCAATGCTTACACAATCCTTATCGTCTTTAATCCATACCTCTACACTGTTGTTATTAAATGTTAAAGTAACTCTTTTAGGTTTTTACGACGAAATAGCTGAATCGATTGCAGTGGAAGTAATGTAGAGAGGTTCTTTGAACCCGGAGCTTCACATAGGATCCTAAGACAGTGAAGTAGGAAAATGAACATTTTCTTTACATCAGTCAATATAAACCACGTTAAAAAATTAAACGGCTTACTCGCTCACCATCACTCATCATAATAAATGTACAGACGGGCGAGGGCAGCTGCTGAAAACATCTACTCATCCATATCACTAAACGTCTATAGCGCTCACCGAGTTCTAGTTGCAAGCTGCCTGTCCAACAACTTTCAGGAGCAACAAAAAATGATTTTCAGCATTTCATATAATTACTGAACGAATATAAAAAACTGAAGCGATGTCATAACCAGCTCGTAAGAGGTATAATCTTACTTTAAAGAACTGACACAGTAAGTCAAGCATAAAAGTTACTAGCTGAGTGTATATCTTAAGTCAGCCTAAGTCATGGCGTGCAAATTACCGACACTACATTCACCCGCTGTTTCAGAATGAGAGCACTTAGCGTCTTGCAACGAACTTTACACATCATTTCAAACCACTTAGAAACTTTTTTCTCGCTGAAACTCCCCACAAAATAAAAGTAGAAAGTTCATCGCTTTCTACAATTTCGCTGTTTATATAATAAAATTTCAGCATCACGCAAGAGATTTTTAATTTATTACTTCTCGTCTATTGACTCTATCCGCAACACATTTTGAGGGCAGTATCCAAATATACCACTGAATGTACCTCCAAAAGTATATCATTAGTACTGGAGACACGTCGTTATAATCACTGAGATGTGTGAGTAACTAGCTGTTCTTAAAATGGAGTGTAAATTCCATTCTTTAATTATTTTTTTTTAGAGGGGAGAGAAGGACGGACGTTTCACGTAATTTGTATTTCCCTGTTATTCTTGCGATAAATCTGAGTCTCGAATCAGCCATTCTCATTAATGGATTTTTTGTTATCATCTTGTATTAAACCACTTTCGACAGAAATTGCTAGTTGTGTGGAAGTTCTGCCTCATTGCCGCGAATGATGGTCAGTCGCGCAGCCAAACAATATCGCGTCGTTTTGTCTATTTATACGCATTACACAACATTTTTACGTATCATAAATTTAAGCTCCCGCCTAGTTCTTCTGTCTGCATATGAATGCTAATCTCAGAAACTACTGCAGAGCTTTTGATACATTTTTTGCTAACAGACAGACCCATTCACGGTGAGTTTTGTGTGTACAATCTATTAGCGCTACGCTACACTAGTCATCAAGTTGTAGATACATAGGGTACCCACGGAAAGCTGGTGAGGAGGGCGGGAGAGAGTCACTAGTTCATTTAGATTTATAGTCTGCTCCCAGCTTTTGTACGAAGCAATGGTTATGTGAGAGTCCCTCTGCATTCCTTGTTAAATTTCTAACGATAACACTTCCATGTAAACAACTGTGCGCTCTGAGAACATCAGCCTCGTAGAATTGCAGATAGTTTCCGCCAAGGCATTTACATGCAGGTTCTGTCTGGAGAAACAGGAAAAAGTTCAAGAGGTGGTAGGATATATTAATTCAAATAAAACAGTCCATATAACATGCGTCCAATTTTTATGCTGTACCGATGTACCCGAAGGTTACAGTGTTAACTTTTCATTTCTTGTATCAGTACTGCAGATGCTATGAGTTTACATAGAAATCGTTATTTTTATTTCTAAATTCAAATTGTAACGTCTTACTTGACATTGCATTACTGAAATTTTCTGTAAATATGTAGAGTGATGTGATAAATAATTAATTTATTGAGACTGTTACGTTAGTGCATTGTCTTACAGGGCTCTTTAAATCGAGCTTCCAGCATTATTGGCAGAGTTTCTTTCGACTACAAGGTTGGACACGTTCATTCAGCATGATGAGCTCATGTACATTCTATTCACCAGGTGATACAGCGACTGAACCTAATATTCCCCACAAGGTGGCTCGGCAGACATTGTCACAGTTCGTAGCCACCAAGGTCCCCGGGTTTTGTGCCTTTCGATTTTAATATGTGGGCACGTTTGAAAGGCAAAGTCCGCAAAGAAACGTAAGCACAAGAGCCGAACCGACAATTCGTATTACTGGTGATGCTGCTCTCATAAAAGAACGCGAAGCCAACATTAGGAGAGCTACGCGTCGAAAGTCAAGAGAAGCTGAAAGCGCATACTTAGGAACTGGACTTCTACAGGAAATATGCCCTTTCTGCGAGTAACATAATTTCGCTGATATGTAAGAACGATGCAAGGTGACATCAAAGGTTCCCATTAAGTTCGAATTAAGAATCCATCCACTTCTCAAAACTCCTCTTTTACAGCAAGCTGTGTATACGAACAATTATTTCAACAGATGCTGCTGATATCCTTTTAACGAATGGTTAATTTCCCATTGTAACAGAAACTGTGAGTTCGAAGCCGGCACGCTCTCTCCGCGGCTGGGAGAGCAAGAACAATGCGTCCTTCTTCGTCCTCCTTTGAAATACCTTGCCCTCTGTGTGCTACTAAAACGCCAGCCGCTACTCTCATTCATTTTTCACCCTCCTGCGGACTTCCATTTCAAATAATTTCCTTTCATCACGCATCCGTGAGTAATCTCTATTTCCATTATCGCCCCCCCCCCCCCCTTGCGTCTCTCCATCCCCGGCCGGGCACTCCCTCCTTCTTCCATGACCCCCCATACATTCGAGTAATTATGCACGTCGGGACTGGAAGTAGAGAGAGAATTTCACAGGAGATACAAAGGCAACACGGAAACAGCTTTTGCTGGAGTATCTGAAAACACACTGTCATCGCTGCTACAGAATACGGGCGATGGCAGTATGTAATTCCAATCAAAAGAGCAGCTCGCACTTACAAAACAGTTTACTCAATAGAAAGAGCATACACAGGGTGTAAATTTTAAGTTGACAAACCAGAATAAATCGTAAAATAAGCTCTACACGAAAAAATGTGTGGAATCCAAAGTTGACTGCTTTTTTTTGGGGGGGGGGGGGGCGGGCGGCATCTGCCAGTGATAAAATTAGAATGCCACCCCAGCCCCCTGGGGGTGGGGAGGGAGGCAACTTTAAAGTTTCAAATGGGAGCCCCCATTTTTTATTGCAGAATCAGATTCTACATAAAAAAACTACGTACATTTTGTCTTAAACATTTGTTTTGATTCTTGGTAGTTGGTGCTGTAATTCAAGAAAATCGATGTTCTCATTTTTGCGTGGAATATTGTTACGGATAGATAAAAAATACTTATTTACTTCGTAAATTTTGATTAGCTAATACTAAAACTCTCTTCCCATAGTGTGGGGTTTGAGAAAGAGTAATTGGAGTTTTACAAATGTTTATCGAAACAAGAGTGATTACTCCAAATCTAATAAAAAATTAGGTTCGTGGTTAGTTAGGTTTTTAGTTAATAAGTTCACTCGTTAGTAAGTAGGATGTTTGGTTAGTTAATTAGCTAGTCAGATGATTTGTTTGATAATTAAAAGTTGTGTGGCCTCATGACCACGAAACAAACAAAACTTATCAGAATCTGCGGAAAAAATTAATATTTGGGTCAACATTTGTAAAACTCTAATTCCTCTCTCTCAAACCCCACCCAATGGCGACAGAGGAAGAGTTTTAGTTATAGCGAATCAAAATTTACGAAGTAAATAAGTAGTTTTTATCCATCCGTAACAATTTTCCATTCAAAAATGAGGACACGGATTTTCTTGAGTTACAGCACCCACTACCAAGAATCAAAGCAAATGTTTAAGACAAAATGTACACACACACTCAACAACACACTCACGCAAACATAGTTTCATCTGTCTGAGACTGCACACATGTGTGCAATTTGCTTTTGTGTGTGTGTGTGTGTGTGTGTGTGTATATATATATATATGTGTGTGCGTACTGCTGACAAACGACATAATGGCCGAAAGCCGTAATTGTGATTTTGTTATGCCTATCGCGACTCAGCACCTCCGCTATTGGTGAGTAGCAACTTTCCTTGTTTGGTACTGTCTTAGTAAGTAACTGTATGGCAAATTGACGAAAGTAAAAGTGAACGATGTAGAGCATTGTCTGTTATGTAATCAGCTGATCGTAACGTAATTCTTTGATAGCTTAATATTTTTCCAGCTGCTGTATAATCTGAACATCTTACCTGGTATTCCAGGCTTCCGTTTCTAAAGCTTGGCAGCTCACTCACCTAGAACAGAGAAACAGAACAGTTTGATTACCACGAAGCCTCTTTTTGGCTCACAAATTTGTTTTAAATGCTATGGTGTATAAAAGTATGAATATACCGCTGTTAATTTATCTAGCAATTCATTTGTAATTCTACGAATCCGTAGTCCTGCACGATATAGCTGTGTAAACACCTCAGTAGCGTCCCTGACGATATCAAGCTGTCGAAGTAGTTGGAAAAAGACGGAACCTTACAGTTTCCTTGAGGTCCTTGTCCACCGAAATTCAAAAGGATGTTTCAGCCATAGCGTGTACAGGACATCATCTCGTATATATTCGCATCATCTGTTCTTTCTCAGCTGCCATCACCACCCAACCCAATAATACACTGTTCTAAGTTGCCTGACTCGTAAAAACAAAGAAGCTTTCTCTGGTGCCGAAACGTTGTCATAAGAACTGAATCACCATAACATCCCACTCAACATTACTGTCGAAAATGTGATGACGTTGACTGCTTCTAACAGACTGGCAACAGCACACTAGTGTTACCGTAGGACGTGATCACTCAAAGCACACTCGCAAAAGTTCTCTCCACTCACGTTGCGTCATCGGTAGTTATGTCACTGTCGCAGATCTCTCAAGGCCACAGGTCCGCTGATTACACCTCCGTGGTTGTAATGAGGATCGCTATGATTTTACGAATGTGCTAAACTACTGGCAACGAATAAATACGCATGTTTTCGGGACGTCATAAACCATTTTTTATCATTATGTAATGTGTAAAACACTTTATCATCATGAAATGATTACCCACAGTCAAAATTCAATGAAAACGCACTGTTGCAGCATCACTGTCTTTCTCAGTGCTCACTCAATACCACACCGAAGTTAGTTCACAGAAATGAGGTCACTCCTTAGAGTCAGCCTTCTCTGGGGTCTCTTGTTCGAATACTAGCCAATCAAAGACCAGGAAAGGCAGAGCTTCATTATAAGGGCATGCTCAAGACAGCCAGTGGGAGACGAGAAAATGTATTTCTGTCGCTTCATCTCATCCCCCACGTAACCAGCGCGTGATCGCGGAGTAATACGAATTGCTAAGTTCGGTTGATATTGCACCAATTAGGCTTTCGGCAACGTTCAGTTAGGCATGAGTTATATAATGTGGTGTCACCGCCAGAAACCACACTTGCTAGGTGGTAGCCTTTAAATCGGCCGCGGTCCTTTAGTGTACGTCGGACCCGTGTGTCGCCACTATCAGTGATTGCAGACCGAGCGCCGCCACACGGCACGTCTAGTGTAGAGAGACTCCCTAGCACTCGCCCCAGTTGTACAGCTGACTTTGCTAGCGATGGTTCACTGTCTACATACGCTTCCATTCGCAGAGTCGACAATTTAGCATAGCCTTCAACTACGTCATTTGCTACGACCTAGCAAAGCGCCATATTAATTTTCTATAATATCTTCAAGAATGTGCTCTGAACATATAATATGGTGACTCATATACCATCAAGACGTTCATCATTAATGGCTTAAAGTTAAGTATCAAACTAATTACGTCCGCTTTCTGAATTCTCATTCCTTGTCATTTTCCAGACCTCACGTCAGTATAGTTCTTACTCCTCACGCCAGCCTGTGTGAGCTAAAACGCCTGCATTTCGGCCTCCACTCGTAACACTGTGTTGGCTCTTCTGCTAACACAAAATATAACACTTACTAAATGGCTATTGTGAGAATGGATACCACTAACGAGCATGGAAAGGGGATTTTAGAAGGTATTCGCAAGTCCTGATTTCAGTTGATAAGAGCTGATGGTAGATTTAGACCGTGGCGCAAGTCATGAACCCAGGTTGTCAACAGGCCACAATACTGTGCGTTTCTGCCACTCTGTGCTTCAGTGACGGAGAAGATTAGTCGACCATGAAAAGGCATAACGTCAAGTCACTCTTCAGGCATGAAGCAACAAGCTGGGGCAAATAAAAGTGGCACAAATGTATAGATACAATTGGACGTGAATGTATGCATATAGCCACATCCCGTTACGTGCACATCACGTGTACACCTGCCACGCGATCTCCACCGATTCAGATCGTAGAACGAGCTGTGTCAATGTAAGTGGAGTTGTTATCAGAGGTCAGTCTGGTCGTGACGTTAGCTGGCCACCCAGGTCACTTGATCTGTCAGTGTGAACTTACTTTGCCTAAAGTCTAAACTGTATCTTAACAACCCCCATAGTCTTCAGTACATTTCGGATCACACTGCAGCATTTCCAGCAGTCCAGATTCAATCCGCCTTCAACACCTTGCTGACGAGGGCTCACAAGTGGCAAGTGGTGAGTGCTGGCCATTTTCAACATCAGCTATAATCCCGTTAGCAATGTATTTTCGTTCTTCTGCTGTATTTCTCTGTACTCCGAAACTTTCTCCGGGCCACTTTCATTTGGCCCAAACTTTACAAATGGTTCAAATGGCTCTGAGCACTATGGGACTTAACTTCTGAGGTAATCAGTCCCCTAGAACTTAGAACTACTTAAGCCTAACTAACCTAAGGACATCACACACATCCATGCCCGAGACAGGAGTCGAACCTGCGACCGTAGCGGTCACGCGGTTCCAGACTGAAGCGCCTAGAACCGCACGGCCGCAGCGACCGGCGCAGTTGTAAATATGGATAGCCATATAGTGGAATAAAGACAATGAAAATTTGTGCCGGAGCGATCGTACCGAACGCGCAGTTCCAGGCTGTAGCGCCTAGAACCGCTCGGCCACTCCGGCCGGCCCACCCTATATCATATGCTTACCAGTGAGGTCTATGAAAGAGATCTCAGAACACCCACTGTTTAAAAAATACCTTGAGAGTGCGGACAGTATTATGTCGGATAGGCTGGGCACCCGAAAGAGCAGCCCAGCTTTGAACATTTGAAGTGTTTGAGACTACGCTATCCGGAGAAATTGGTGATAGCCGATCAAGCATCGGAGAATGGGCGCGAAGTTGTCACAATATATCCTAATGGTTTTTTGGGATAGCATAATAAAAGCTAAGTATCAAAATATCTATCATCGTCACTAAAGATAGTGCTTTGTGCAGCATGAAATCCGCGAGATTAAAGCCTCCACAACAGACGCGAGTCGAAGACACTTCCTTGGCGATGGTCTGAGATCCACTGATGTCACAGCCAATACTGTGTCTGTACACTAACGAAAGCAGCAACCACATGGCAGCATTATCCGTAAACACGAAGCCCATCGCCGTATGGTCTCCTCAGTTCTTGAAAAACTCGTCTTTCGTCCGTATCTCTATCAACACATAGTATCTCTCCATAAACAAACATTCCACGTGCTTTATCAAAATTATGTCAATCATACCATGAACTCATCCCTGAAATGTGCCCTAGTGTACAACCATAACTCACCTATACCAACCAAAATGAAGACTATAAACCACCCTTTTCTTATCCTGATGGCATCCCATTTATCTCCTAACACTTGTTTCCCACCTAACATTAGATATAAACATATACATCCCATATCCTTTTCCAGGTAAAGTACTCTCCAACACTTCCCACATTGCAATAACGACCCACAGTAACTAGAAGCTAACATGCTATCACCAGTAGTAAGCATACATCAGACCTCCATCATTGCGTGCCGTAAGCATCACCACCTTTTCTTCAATTTTTTTACACTAAAATTGTAAATTATGTGCTGACTCAAAACCGGCATTATGGCAGAGTGTAAGTCATTTATAAAGGCATATAACACTTCCAAAATCTCATACTAACTTACAGCATGCTGCACGTGGCCAACACATGGTAGATGTTACCTCATTCTCCATTTTTCGTCTTCGTGACATTCCAATGAATATTACTACCTTTTTACTCAGCCAATATCGAGTATTTAACATTTTCGTGGGTCAGTTAGTGGTCACCAAAGACTAGCATCGTGTATATTAGGACGCGCATGTATAGTATCTGGTTACACAGCACAATAAGCTTTCACTCGTCTCGATTCTATTGCGGGGGAAGGCACTTAGCAATAGACACCAGATTAAACTACCTGTCACAATTCAGTGCGTAACCGTACAACACACACCAGTGAGTTGTAATTAAAAAAGAGTATTAAAATTGTGGCGTAATTTTGTGTTTCGTAAGTGATAACGTATACTGTGCCCATGAGAAACGTAGCACATGACAAAAGAATAAGTTGTAAACTATAACATTGTTATAACGACGAGGTATGTTACACAATTCTGTGAACTTCATCGTTGTCGCAATGAAACATCATACCACTGTCATTGGAGAATAACGACAGTCCTACTTACGACTTGTAAACTGCGAACGCGTTATATAGACAGCGAAAATCATTTTCTTAGCAGATACTGTGGCATTTAATGTTGTTCATAATGTGATAGGAAAGATCAAAGTACAAGACAAGAAAGGAAATAACTTATAATGCTTTTTTCTACCATGCGTTATCGTAATGTACCCAGATGCAGTTTGTTTACTTGTCTAGTGCATCCTAAACGAAAACTACTGAAGATTACAAACATTTCTACTTTTAATCTTGTGGCTGAAGCTCACTTTTTGCCCGTATTTATTCCTAACAAATAATTATGGAAATGCTGTTCTACCTTTAACGAAAACACATTATCTTTGACATAGCGGAACCGTGTTTCCACCGTTGTGTCTTTTCTTCTCTCGTTGGTTCTTCTATACACTGCTATGAGGACTACTGTGAAAATATTCGGTATCTTGGTTCAACTCTACAGGAAATAAGTCAAGAAAGGAGTATTTCTCTGTGAAATTTTGAATATCCTAGATTGTTGGGAAATACCTCCTCCCGGTAAAGCAAAGTTTTGTATTTCTTACCAATTTAGATTATTCGGGAGACTGCCTGTTATGAATTGTATATAGCGAACACAGCAATACTTACAGTAACTGGGAGTCAAAAGTTAAATGGAAAGCAGAAGTTAATAGGGAAAGTTACTCCTTTCTGTAGATATAGCAGAATTGTGAGAACGTTAATTTCCAGTTAATTATATTTCTATCTTGGAATTAAGTTTTCGTTTTCACAGGCTTCATATTTACCGTAATTCATTCTTTGTAGTTAAGGAAATTTCAGGATATTTTTGATTAGTGTGCACATCTTACTGTCTGAAGAAACGGATTTGGTTAAAAAGAGAACAAAAGCTGTAAAACTGCAGTCCATTCGTGAAATATTATTAAGATGTAGCTACGAATTGCACTGTAAAAGAGAACAAATACACTGATTTGTTTGACTGTTTTTCTAGACAGTCCAGTGTAGCGACACTGCCGAAGTTCTTTCGCAGGAATAACAACACAACGTCTCTATTGCTTATGAGTAACATACTCAGAATTCCCTGTTCGGTAGCTGCACTGTTAGCGTGCAGACTGCTAACCGAATGCACCAGGGTTCGATTCACGGCCGGGTCAGAAATTTTCATTGCTGGGAGACTGGGAGTTACAATATCCTTACATTCGTATCGTCGTAACTGACAATAAAATCGTCTCCAAGATGCTATGGTATTGTCCTTCCATTACTGACATGGCTGAATGTTCACGACTCGGAAGGCAGTAAGTCAGAAGTATCAAGATTTCCTTCGCCATAACACAATTGTTACCAGTGCAAAGTACAGTTTCATAAATGACAATTCACATGCAGATGATTCACTCTACCATTCACACCCCTTCTGCCTCAATGAGACATAACTGTCTTTCAAACAACGTCTACTGTTGGTGGTAGATAATATTCAGTTCACTTGAACAGTTCACTGCGTACAGCGTATTACAGGTCGTCAATTATTAAACTGATAGTATCTCTGGAGAGGATCGTAACAGAAATTAATTTATGTAGACGAGTTGGGGGTCCTAAAAGTCCGGAAATTTCATAAAATTTGCTATGCTGTTTAAATTTGTAACTATAATAATTAAATGTTGGCATGACTTAATTACAGATACATGAACAAGTTCGTCAACACCGTCAGTTTGATTGGTTGGTTGACTCTGGGGGAGGGGACCAAACAGCGAGGTCATCATCTGTCCCATGGGATTAGTGAAGGATGTCGGCCGTGTCCTTTCAAAGGAACCATCCCGGCATTTGCCTGAAGCAATTTAGCGAAATCACGGAAAATGTAAATCAGGATGGCCGGACGCGGATTTGAACCGTCGTCCTTTCGAATGCGAGTCCAGTGTGCTAACCACTGCGCTACCTCTGTCGGTAATACCAGCAGGGTGGTGAAACTCTTGATCTTTCAGTACTCAAGGGAATACATTCGAGGACTATGTATTTTCGGAGAACTGGCTCTATCAACCAGAACAGATATATTAACAAAAAAAGCATCATTTTCAGATTTATCCAAAGACAAGTTTCAGCTTAAAATTATCCTCCACGACACAGATAAGGCACTTCAACAAATAAATCATCATATATTTGTTTAAAGACAAGTGCCAACAGAAATTGGTCGTCAATAATATTATATTTCTTGCTGATTTTTGTAAAATATTCCTTCTCTCTGTTCTGTCAGGATACTACATCTCGTCTCTAATACTTTTCTTGATACATTTCCTTCAATAATACACAGGATTATTCGTATCTCCGGTATTGAGAAGGGCAAGAAACACAGCAGTAGATACAGCATCTCTCCACATTTATATTGGTTATACGCCGTTTGGTATAGTATTTCATAACATGAATCAAATCATCCGCACCACATTGTCATACCAAATTAGCAGCAAGGGAGGTAGCCCACTGGACTCGATTTTAGGAAAATGGCGGCTCAACTCCCTGTCCAATCATACCGATTTAGGTTTTCCATGATTTCTATAAGTTGTTTATCGAAAATGCTGGGATGATTATTTTGAAAGGCCATGGTCTATTTCCTTCCCAGTCCTTCCGCAACACAAGCGTGGGGTCCATCTCCAATGATGGCGCTGCCGATGGGACGTTAAATTACCCTTCACTATCAGCTGGTTGGAAGAAGAACCATGTAATGGGTAGAGTGAAATTGAGCTGGTTGTTGGAGGTACTTCAAATGTTTATGAGATACTTAGTACAGGTGGGTTGGTTCGGGGGGACACGTGTCAATTGGGAGAATGACTGGTAGGAAAACGTGGAATTCGGAAAACTATTAGCTACGGCGAGAGGCAGGCAAAGGAAAAAAAAAAGGGGGATGGTGAGCGAGGGGAGCCCGAAACTGGGAACGCTTCGTGAGGATAGGATTAAGTCTGGTAAGAGGGATGGGTGGCAGGGCGGATTTCTTTGTCAGGGAATGGGTCTCTTTTAAAACTGGGCTAGGAGCGTGCTGTGTCCCGCCTACACGAAAGCAACCTGCAAGACACTCGAGTCCCACGGGTGGTAACGCTTGAGGCGTCGTAAGGGCCCGCAAGCCGAACACCAATCCGTGTCGTCCCATATGTTGGCAAATGTTCCAATAACGATGTTACGTTCCCGCTAGCAGTCCACGCCGAATCCCTGCTCAGAGGCAGTACATATGCCGGTGTGCAACTACCATCGAACCGGTCACTTCTTCGAATGCTCTGGCCAAGGCGCTGACCGTAATAGTGGTAAGTCAATCAGAGCTCTCGGTGAGGTAACACTTTCGGACAGTCGACACTCCGTTCTTAACTACGAATCCCTACCAAATTTAGAGCAGTGATTTAGTTCTTCACAATTCGGCCTTACGCCACCTATGTGCACGTGACCCTCCTTCGCCGAGACCATGACTACTTGAATTATTAACTGCAGAATTCCTTCGACCACTTTGCATTACCTTTTGGGACTGAAGAAAGAAAAAAACTTAATTTATGTAACTGAAAATTCCACGAAGGGGACTTGTGTTCTTGAATACTGCTTCTTATTCAGCATTGTTCGTACTGCGCATCATCCTGCACGCAGCAAATGGAGAAGATATGGGGAGTGCAAATGTAGAGTGGGCGTGATTTGTTGATATATGTGCGGCAGCTCGGCAGCTCACCAGGATTTGTTATTGGCGGAGGGCGGGAATGAGGGGGGGGGGGGGGGGGGGGAGCAGATAATGGCGTTCGAAGAGAATACGGTGAAATGAAATGTACACTCCTGGAAATTGAAATAAGAACACCGTGAATTCATTGTCCCAGGAAGGGGAAACTTTATTGACACATTCCTGGGGTCAGATACATCATATGATCACACTGACAGAACCACAGGCACATAGACAGGCAACAGAGCATGCACAATGTCGGCACTAGTACAGTGTATATCCACCTTTTGCAGCAATGCAGGCTGCTATTCTCCCATGGAGACGATCGTAGAGATGCTGGATGTAGTCCTGTGGAACGGCTTGCCATGCCATTTCCACCTGGCGCCTCAGTTGGACCAGCGTTCGTGCTGGACGTGCAGACCGCGTGAGACGACGCTTCATCCAGTCCCAAACATGCTCAATGGGGGACAGATCCGGAGATCTTGCTGGCCAGGGTAGTTGACTTACACCTTCTAGAGCACGTTGGGTGGCACGGGATACATGCGGACGTGCATTGTCCTTTTGGAACAGCAAGTTCTCTTGCCGGTCTAGGAATGGTAGAACGATGGGTTCGATGACGGTTTGGATGTACCGTGCACTATTCAGTGTCCCCTCGACGATCACCAGAGAGTGTAGGAGATCGCTCCCCACACCATGATGCCGGGTGTTGGCCCTGTGTGCCTCGGTCGTATGCAGTCCTGATTGTGGCGCTCACCTGCACGGCGCCAAACACGCATACGACCATCATTGGCACCAAGGCAGAAGCGACTCTCATCGCTGAAGACGACACGTCTCCATTCGTCCCTCCATTCACGCCTGTCGCGACACCACTGGAGGCGGGCTGCACGATGTTGGGGCGTGAGCGGAAGACGGCCTAACGGTGTGCGGGACCGTAGCCCAGCTTCATGGAGACGGTTGCGAATGGTCCTCGCCGATACCCCAGGAGCAACAGTGTCCCTAATTTGCTGGGAAGTGGCGGTGCGGTCCCCTACGGCACTGCGTAGGATCCTACGGTCTTGGCATGCATCCGTGCGTCGCTGCGGTCCGGTCCCAGGTCGACGGGCACGTGCACCTTCCGCCGACCACTGGCGACAACATCGATGTACTGTGAAGACTTCACGCCCCACGTGTTGAGCAATTCGGCGGTTTCGTCCACCCGGCCTCCCGCATGCCCACTATACGCCCTCGCTCAAAGTCCGTCAACTGCACATACGGTTCACGTCCACGCTGTCGCGGCATGCTACCAGTGTTAAAGACTGCGATGGAGCTCCGTATGCCACGGCAAACTGGCTGACACTGACGGCGGCGGTGCACAAATGCTGCGCAGCTAGCGCCATTCGACGGCCAACACCGCGGTTCCTGGTGTGTTCGCTGTGCCGTGCGTGTGATCATTGCTTGTACAGCCCTTTCGCAGTGTCCGGAGCAAGTATGGTGGGTCTGACACACTGGTGTCAATGTGTTCTTTTTTCCATTTCCAGGAGTGTAGTTCATTGTTGTAGGAGAGTGGAACCAGATTCGGAAGCAAGAAGAAGCGGGTGGCTGTCAAGGATTTGGAGGGATTCACAACATGGAACCAGGGTAAGAACTGGGTGAGATGGAACTAGAGCGAGCGCTGGAATTTCTGTCAGCAAACAGAGGGCTGGAAAGACGGTGTCATCGGTATACTAGTAGAGATAGACAAGACGGAGGGTTTCAGGAACGCCATCTGTATAAATGATCTCTTATATGGGTGGAGTAAGGAGAGCGCCTTAGGGCAGAACTGTAGTACACTAAAAGATACGAAAACTCGTTGCAACACGAAGAGTCATCTACTCAATTATGATGCCACTTGGTCTATGTGTAACTACGGAGGCCATCCTCCAAAGTAATATCTACGAAATTTTTATCCTCTTCTCAGTGTCGGCTGAACTATTACTTGTCATGCATATTACGCAGCAGACTTACCCTTCTAGCTGACGCACACTAAAACTCCCTGCCGCTAGAGAGCTCCGAATTGCAGCGTTTAACATGGCGCCGTCTAGTGTAACTACGTCAGTGTGCTGCGAGACCCTGAGAAAATTGAAGTCACGACTTCGAAGAGTTCGTACACACATAGAGCACACTCTCCTTCAGCATGTCAGCATGGGAATGTCAGGCCACACATGAGCGTTTGCGACATCTGCAGCAATGCGACCCCTTGGGTTAGCTGTCATCGATCATCCTCCATACAGTGCCTATTTGGTCCCATCCGATTTTATTTTGTTTCCAAAACTTAAAGAACAGCTTCATGCACGACTTTGATAGTGATGAAGCAGTGATGAAGGGGCGAGTTTGTGCTCTGTCAACAAACATTCTACAATGATGGTATCGACTAAATAGTGTAGTTGTCGCCAGGATGACCATGTTGAGAAATAAATATATAGAAAAGAAGAATAAAGATGTAGAATGTTAGTAATGTTTGTTTCATAAAAAAAATACTGTAAGAGTTTTCATATAAAAGATTCGGAGACATTACCTTCCAAGACGCCTTCATATATACACTAGTGGCTATTAAAATTGCTACACCACGAAGATGATGTGATATGCAAATGATAAGCTTTACAGAGCATTCACACATGGTTGGCGCCAGTGGCGACACCTACAACGTGCTGACATGAGGAAATTTTCCAATCGATTTCTCATACACATTAACCGGCGTTGATTGGTAAAATGTTGTGATGCCTCGTGCAAGGAGGAGAAATGCGTACCATCACGTCGGACTGTAGCCTATCGCGTTTTATGGTATTGCGACATTGCTGCTCGCGTTGGTCGAGATCCAATGACTGTTAGCAGAATATGGAATCAGTGGGTTCACGAGGGTAATACGAAACGCCGTGCTGGATCCAAACTGCCTCGTATCACTAGCAGTCGACATGACAGGCATCTTATCCGCATGGTTGTAACGGATCGTGCAGCAACGTCTCGATCCCTGAGTCAACATATGGGGACGTTCGCAAGACAACAACTATCTGCACGAACAGTTCGACGGCGTTTGCAGCAGCATGGACTATCAGCTCGGAGACAATGGCTGCGGTTACCCTCGACGCTGCATCACAGACAGGAGCGCCTGCGATGGTGCACTCAACGACGAAGCTGGGTGCACGAATGGCAAAACGTCATATTCTCGGATGAATCCAGGTTCTGTTTAGCGCATCATGATGGTCGCATCCGTGTTTGCCTACTTCGCGGTGACCGCACATTGGAATCGTGTATTCGTCATCGCCATACTGGCGTATCACCCGGCGTGATGGTATGGGGTGCCATTGGTTACACGTCTCGGTCACCTCTCGTTCGCACTGACGGCACTTTGAACAGTGGACGTTACGTTTCAGATGTGTTACGACCCGTGGCTCTACCCTTCATACGATCCCTGCGAAACCCTACATTTCAGCAGGATAGTGCACGACCGTATGTTGCATGTCCTGTACGGGTCTTTGTGGATACAAAAAATGTTCGACTGCTGCATGGACCAGCACATTCTAAAGACCTGTCACCAATTGAAAACGTCTGGTCAATGGTGACCGAGCAATCGGTTCTTCACGATAAGCCAGTCACTGATCTTGATGAAGTGTGTGTTGAAGCTGCGTGGGCAGCTGTACCTGTACACGCCATCCAAGCCCTGTTTGACTCAATGCCCAGGCGTATCAAGGCCAGAGGTGTTTGTTCTGGGTACTGATTTCTCAGGATCTATGCACCCAAGGTGTAATCACATGTCAGTTATAGTATAATATGTATGTCCAATGAATACCCGTTTACCATCTGCATTTCTTCTTGGTGCAGCAATTTTAATGGCCAGTAGTGTAATTCATAGACTTAGAGCGCAGCGAAGAGCGTTTGCAGTTCCTGTGTAACGCCTCTGTACACAGGTAACTCAGTCATTCAGACAGGGCTCCTAGGAACACGCACTCTAAGTAACTTATGTTCGTAACACGTCCTGAATAGCTTCGTGTTTTCTCGCCATTTGCGCGTTTGTTTGGTGGTGCTGCGATTTTCCTCCGTCGATAGAGCGTTTTCCGAACTAATAGCGACAAGGTGTAGAGCGGGCGAGGTGGCAGGTGTGCATTTAGGCGCGCCTCCGCCTGCTTGCGAGGTGTCTGGGAATCGATGCGTCGGCGAGCGGCCGGCGGCCGCCTCACTGCATTGCGGAAGGCGGAAGGCGGCACGGCAGCTGAGGCGCCGCGACGAGTCGGCCCGAAACACCGCCTCCTGCCTCTGCAGCACAGCCGCACGCGCTCTCGCCGGGGGTCCACCCACCAGTAAACAGTACTGCCACTCTTCTCCAAACAACTCAGGGTGGCACATTATCGTATCTCTTCCCTCGTTACACCTTCCATTTAGTGTATGATAGAAGCACAGAAAAATACCGGGTGATCAAAAAGTCAGTATAAATTTGAAAATAAACCACGGAATAATGTAGGTAGAGAGGTAAAAATTGACACACATGCTTGGAATGACATGGTGTTTTATTAGAACCAAAAAAAAGTACACAAAATGTCCGACAGATCACGTTACACATCGAAACGTCAGTGACGAGTGATAGGTACGCCGATATGTTACAGAATCGCTTCATCCCCAACCTGGCTGATAAACACCTGCTGGAACGTACAGTGTTTAAGCAGGATGGCGCTCCACCCCATATTGCAAGACGCGTGAAAGATCTCTTGCGCGCGTCGTTTGGTGATGAACGTGTGCTCAGCCGCCACTTTCGTCATGATTGGCCTCCCAGGTCCCCAGACCTCAGTCCGTGCGATTATTGGCTTTGGGGTTACCTGAAGTCGCAAGTGTATCGTGATCGACCGACATCTCTAGGGATGCTGAAAGACAACATCCGACGCCAATGCCTCACCGTAACTCCGGTCATGCTTTACAGTACTGTTCACAACATTAATCCTCGACTACAGCTATTGTTGAGGAATGACGGTGGAAATATTGAACTTTTCCTGTAAAGAACATCATCTTTGCTTTGTCTTACTTTGTTCTGATAATTATTGCTGTTCTGATCAGATGAAGCACCATCTGTCGGACATTTTTTGAACTTTTGTATTTTTTTGGTTCTAATAAAACCCCATGTCATTCCAAGCATGTGTGTCAATTTGTACCTCTCTATCTACATCATTCCGTGAATTATTCAGTTTTCAAATTTATACTGACTTTTTGATCACGTGGTATATCAGGGAAGAGTATTGCAGCTTGAGGGTAGTGTACCTAGCAACACATGATGTTTTGCGGTCGACATTTCAATCTAGTGACCGACTTCAGAGTATCACGATAGAGTGCGCACAGAGATGGCCGTAAGTGGTTTCTGGCATGTCCACCGTTTCTGTCGTTGTGAGATGAGGTTGTGTTTTGTGCAGCATTTGGAAACACTTTGAGTGCTACAAATTACAGTCTACATCTTATAGCGAAAGTATTTGGGAAATATTGTAAATTACTCACATCCAAAATTTTATGCAGAGGTTCAAATGGCTCTGAGCACTATGGGACTTAACTTCTGAGGTCATTAGTCGTAATGTAATTCCTTATATTTATTTGTACATCAATTTTTCTTGTAAATTCGGGTACCACATTAAATATAGCATACCTCTCGTAAGACATATATGACTGGTTGTCAATGACGTACTGCTGTATGCGATTGGTGGAGCTTACAGTATATATTCTAGAGTAATGCTCCGTCCACAGCCACCGGCCGCCATCGTGGGTATAACATCGTAATTTGTTATTACTGTAGCTTTTATTTTGGATGATTTTAGCCACATTACGATCTCTTTGTACAGAAATCCCTCTGAATACATGTCTATTACATTGCAGGGCTCACGAGCAGAAGATGGTCTAAATTACAGACCGAAGCTGGTTGCCAACCTAAATAAACTTTCGTTTTACTGAATTTTATCATTGAAGTTTGCTCTGTGGTCATCGGCACATGGGGAAGATCTTAGGTGTGTAAAAATCGTCGTCTTGATTAAATATCGAACTCCCAACCACAAAAAGCACTAATTACGATGCATCTCCGGCTACTAATAAAATACTTGTTTACTCAGCAGTTAGTAAATCACTTTGACGTAACATCCAAGAAATTCAGAGAGCTATTGCATATCGCAAGAATTTGTCCGAAAACTTAAGAACAACATCGGTTGTGCAATTAATTTAATAACTATAACATTATCAATCTCTTACAATTTTGACAAACTCATAGTTTACTCGATTAGAAATTAGAAATCGAAGTCTGCACTGACCACTATCGGTATGAAAGCAGGTCTGAAGACTGTATCTATGCGAGCGTGTTAATGAGCAGAATGCTATTTCACTCGGTCATTCCCACCTACGTTCAGGATGTTTTTCCGTAACAGGGATTACTGCGTTCTCCCGTTTCTCGACTTCTTGCGGTTTGTCGGATCCACATGTGGCCTTAAGAACCGTGTCGCACTTGGTATTGACAGCAGACACGGCCAGCTTCTTAAGGTGTGCTTCTACACGGCTCGAACACTATCGGTCTGTTTGTGAGACCATCCTAGTTAGCAGGGCCTCACACAAGCAACTGTTAAGTAGTATTAGTCACAGCTTGTATTTCACACAATTCCTTCAAGTCTTTTGGAATCATACTTTACTTACTACCTCGAAAACCACCCAACGCCAGACACTGGGTTTTCTGTCTGGTAGTACCCTTGTTTCCTGGTAGTCCACCAAAGTGGCTGTGAGCTGGCAGCTGTGGTCGTTCTGGAGATACGGCTGTTTCAAGCGGTCGCCATCACATACTGATGTTCATCAGGACATATATTTGGCACAAATATATTTTTCGAGGGGGAATATTCGAAATTTTTCTGTATAATTCTCGAGCTTTTGTAAGTTTTCTCAAACACTTCCGAATGTTATAGAACAATCTCGAATGTTCTAGAATTCAACGGGGAAATGACACATACCGCATTCATCCGTACTCTACCAAGGCAAGAAAAAATATTCAAATCCATTGTTACAATGATGAATCAAGACGAAAACGTAAACTTCCCAACGAAAACGTCCAAATTCGCTCAATGTTCTCAGTGTGCCCGAGCAGGAATGCTCCTAAACAACATCATAGAAGTGGAAATATTAACCGTAAAAGAAAAAGGATATCCATACCACGAATTCCACTCATTTCAGCTAACTTACTATTCAGCTTGAAAGGCTCCAGATTCCCTTAAGATTACCTTACAGTAGGAGTACAAATAAATCACAAAGGCAAACATTCCAACGTTGCGGGGAAAATTTAAAAGATTCGCGTTTCTCGCACCGATAACTATACCCAGTGTGCCTGCTTGTGGGCCATCCACTGCGGATAGGCCTTTGGTTTCTGGGTATTATGTACACGGTCAAAATGTTCTGGCCGATCGGTGTACTTTTTAAATGAAATAATTCAATGAAATTATGTAATGAAATTATGTAATGCAATTATGATGTCGAAGGTGTTGTTAATCACTTGCAGTAAGAACAATAAGTGCTGCATTTTTATAACGTATACCGTACTTAACATAGCTCAAAAAAGTATTTGCACACTTACACCAATACACAGTAAATTATTATTGATCACGCAGAAAAAATATATTGCAAATGTTGAAAAGAGCATAGCTGTCAACATTATTGAGTAGCTAATACGATGCGGTGAAATGACTTTCCCATAAGGAACTGTAACAAACTAATTCCCGAAGCAAAAATACAGCCCTTTTAAATGAATTTTAGTACCAAGCGGCATTGATGAATTCAAATGATGCTACTCGGTGTTATCGTTCCATATCAGTGCAGCAGTTAAATTTTTAATTCGCTTTTTGAGTAGTTAAAAAACTCATTAAAACTCTGAAATCACTCACAACAGGTTATTCTGAAACTTCGAGAGTTGCCGAAAGCTGCACTTTGCATTCGCATTAAACGGATATCTCCGAAAAATAGAACCAACTTTTGCCACTTTAGTCACATCGAGCAACAATGCATGTTCGTTGCTCAACGGCAAACAATGTTTTTCATCTACATAGCGCAGTTCTCTCTTAAATGTTAGCAAAAGTGCATAAACGAATATTTTCTTTCATACTACACATCGGATTATTTGTATATTAATCACATCTTAAATGAAACAATGGAAAATTTATCACTGAAAGTTAATAAATAAATGAAAAAATTTCGATTTCGTATAGACAATGCAGAAGGTAGAATGATTTCGCAAATCACTAACAGGTAGCACTGGGTATTACTTTTATAATACAATGGAAAACACCCTGAGATGTTTCTTAGTAATTCATCTAATAAATAAGAAAGAAGAGACAGAAAAATTAATTGTGTGTCAATTCATCGAATCTACAGTACCATTACGTGGTGTACCTAGTCCTTTATTTATTATTTATTTCAAATGCAGCACTTAATTGTTGTTGTTGTGATCTTCAGTCCTGAGACTGGTTTGATGCAGCTCTCCATACTACTCTATCCTGTGCAAGCTTCTTAATCTCCCAGTACCTACTGCAACCTACATCCTTCTGAATCTGCTTAGTGTATTCATCTCTTGGACTCCCTCTACGATTTTTACCCTCCACGGTGCCCTACAATGCTAAATTTGTGATCCCTTGATGCCAAAGAACATGTCCTACCAATTGGTCACTTCTTCTTGTCAAGTTGTGCTACAAACTCCTCTTCTCCCCAATCCTATTCAATACCTCCTCATTAGTTATGTGATCAACCCATCTAATCTTCAGCATTCTTCTGTAGCACCACATTTCGAAAGCTTCTATTCTATTCTTATGCAAACTATTTATCGTCCATGTTTGACTTCCATACATGGCTACATTCCATACAAATAGTTTCATAAACGGCTTCCTGACACTTAAATCTATACTCGGTGTTCACAAATTTCTCTTCTTCAGAAACGCTTTCCTTGCCATTGCCAGTCTACATTTTATATCCTCTCTACTTCGACCATCATCACTTATTTTCCTCCCCAAATATCAAAACTCCCTTACTACTTCAAGTGTGTCATTTCTTAATCTAATTCCGTCAGCATCACCCACATAATTCGACTACATTCCATTATCCTCGTTTTGCTTTTGTTGATGTTCATCTTATATCCTCTTTTCAAGACACTGTCCATCTAGTTCAACTGCTCTTCCAAGTCCTTTGCTGTCCCAGACAGAATTACAATGTTATTGGCGAACCTCAAAGTTTTTATTTCTTCTCCATGCATTTTAAGACCTACTCCGAATTTTTCTTTTGTTTCCTTTACTGCTTGCTCAATATGCAGGTTGAATAACACCAGGGAGAGGCTAAAACCCTGTCTCACTCCCTTCCCAACCAGTGCTTCCCTTTCATGTCCCTCGACTCTTATAACTGCCAACTGGTTTCTGTACAAATTGTAAATAGCCTTTCGCTCCCTGTATTTTACCCCTGCCACCTTTAGAATTTGAAAGAGAGTATTCCAGTCAACATTATCTAAGTCTACAAATGCTAGAAATGTAGGTTTGCCTTTCCTTAATCTTTCTTCTAAGACAAGTCGTAGAGTCAGTATTGCCTCAAATGTTCCAATATTTCTTTGGAATCCAAACTGATCTTCGAGGTCGGCTTCTACCAGTTTTTCCATTCGTCTGTAAAGAATTCGCGTTAGTATTTTGCAGCTGTGACTTATTAAACTGTTAATTACAATCTTATAATCAAAAGACGTGAATAACATGAAGGAGCTTCTCAACGTAGAAAGACCCTCAAGTGGTTTGACGAAATTTGTTCAACAAAGTGACACTACAGAAACGGCTTCTTAAAACGGATCTACCAAACTATCAACAACAACGTTACAATCACTACGCGAGCGTTCAGATGGCAGACGTAGTTCAGAACGACATGCGCTGGTGGTGTTACGTGCGCATAGTCTATTGGTAGCACCAACACGAACAGGGAGACGGCGACGCTAACAAAGGCAGCGGTCTAGACCCAGGTAATGACCGCAGGCGGCCGACCGCCCAGAGTGTGATGTGTCCCCAGAGATCCGGCGGTCCCCTGTCGCGTCACGCCCACCCTTGTATACGTCTCTCCTGGCAGTCACATTTCATCGCCGACGTGTGTACATATGTTGTGGGCGAGGTTCAGTCTGTCACAAATAACGTTCCACTAGACGATACGTATCATAACAACTGATATCTCCCTGAAAAGTGTTGCCTTTCCCTTTAGAATTAAACCTCCATACTCCATTAATGTACACTGGTGTAAATGTGAAGTGTCACGCCATGAACACTTGGTAGTCGAACGGTAGATAACTAAAACTCCAATATTCAGGCCGGCTGGAGTGGCCGAACGGTTCTAGGCGCTACAGTCTGGAGCCGCGCGACCGCTACGGTCGCAGCTTCGACGCCTGCCTCGGGCATGGATGTGTGTAATGTCCTTAGGTTAGTTAGGTTTAAGTAGTTCTAAGTTCTAGGGGACTGATGACCTCAGCAGTTAAGTCCCATAGTGCTGAGAGCCATTTGAACCGTTTTTGAACCAGTATTCAGATTTCACCCTTATGAGGGTTTGTTTTCAGTACAGAAGAACGCCATTCCTACAGCTGCTGTGAATACAGTTGCGCTTTTTGAAAATTACCGTTTTGGTACACTACATAAATGACGTAGTAAATAGTAAGACTACCGGTGTCGCACTGTCCTGCTGTAGTTGCCCAAGAGCGTCGGAATGCACAATGGACGTGTATGGATGCAGCTGATAAGACAGGATGCTTACGTACGTGCCACTTGAATCTAGACGTATCAGGAGTCCCATATCACGGTATATTCAAAAATTTTACTTTATGGACCATCTGACTAGAACCGAATGAAACACAATTTTCGTGCCATACGTGTTTCACCTTTATTCTCTGCAAGGCATCTTCAGTGGCAGGTTGGGGGAACAATTTTCTATATATTACGCTCCTGTTCTTATAAATGTCACTTGCATTTTTTTTATCATTTCACAGCACTAGGAATCGAACACTTGTGCTGTGAAATGTGGTAAAAATTGTAAGTGGTATTTATAAGAGGAGAAACGACACCAAAAATGGAACAGGAGCGTAATATGTAGAAAATTGTCCACGCAATCTGCCACTGAAGATGTCTTGCAGAGAATAAAGCTGAAACGCGTATGACACGAAAATTGTGTTTCTTTCAGTTGTAGTCAGACGCTCCGTAAAGTAAAAATCATCAGCGTACCGTAATATTACAAGCAACTGAGGAAGACAGGACTACAAAATTTAAAGCTGTTAAGTCAAATATCACTCCAACTGCTCACGCCTCACACCATTACAGAGTATCCGCCAGTTTGAATAGTCCCCCGCTGACATGCGGGGTTCATGGATTCATGCGGTTGACTCCATACCCAGAGACGTCCATCCGCACGATACAATTTGAAACGAGACTCGTCCGACCAGGCAACATGCTTCCAGTCATCAACAGTCCAATGTCGATGTTGACGGGTCCAGGTGAGGCGTAAAGCTTTGTGTCGTGCAGTCATCAAGGGTACACGAGGAGGCCTCCAGCTCCGAAAGCCCATATTGATGATGTTACGTTGAATGGTCCGTACGCTGTCAGTTGTTGGCGGCTCAGCAATGAAATCTGCAACAACTTGCTGAAGGGTTGCACTTCTGCCACGTTGAACGATTTTCTGCAGTCGACGTGGGTCCCGTTCTTGCAGGACTTTTTTTCCGGCAGCAGCGACGTCGGAGATGCGATGTTTTACCGGATTCCCGATATTCACAGTACATCCCTACCTCGGAGATGCTGTGTCCCATCCTTCTACGCCGACAGTAACACTACCTTGAAACTCACTTAGACATTGATAACCTGCCATTGTGGCGGCAGTAACCGAACTAACAACTGCGCCAGACACTTATTGTCTTATGTAGGCGTTCCCGACCGCAGCGCCATATTCTGCCTGTTTACATTTATCTGTATTTGAATACGCATCCCTATACCAGTTTCCTTGGCGCTTCAATGTATATACATTATCAATATTGCTGTTTTGTACTCAACGGAACGTTCTTCACCACGGTCAGAAGCAAGCGTTTCCTGTAATTATTTTTAAATGTGAAACTGTTTCTGAGTGAAAGAAACATACTTTATATAAGCTCGACGAAGTTTTGAAGCGACGTTTGATATATTTTTATTTTGAAATTTTGCAAATTGCTTTCCTTGCGCTATATGATAAAACTGTATATTTTCTCTATTTTTACAAGAAAATCCTTTTGGTTTATGTTACAAATCAACAATTTTCGAATAAATCCTGTATTAATCATAGACAGTCCAGTTTTACTTATTCTTAAGTTTATTCTTAAGTAACAGCTCGAGGATAAGTACGTACAACAAATATGTTCCATAGGCAACCTGGCCCTTCATATAGTGTCACTCTGTATCTGTACATTTCACTGCTTCCGTTTTTAGGGGAATATAGCAGGACACTGATTGTATATCTAAAAAAAAAACAATCGTCGAGTACTACGAGAAGACAGTAGGAGTGATAAACAGGCTGAATACGTATATGACAACAGTTGAAATTGGAGACGTTACAAGCAGCGTGCCATTGCGAACGGTCGAGTTCAGGTTGTAGGAAGCCGGGTACACATATCAAGTTGCCAAGCGTTGTTTACCGCCGACAACACACCGCAGACAACAAGGACTATGATGATACAGAACTGGAGTCAACTAACTGGAACGTTGAAAGGCTTTCTGTGGTGTTCAGTAATGAGTCTAACCTCTCTCTCGGGCCGTCGCATCAACGCTAAAGTGGCCGTAGACGACCTGGTGGAAGATGACAAGAAACACCGTTCATGAGACCGCAACACCCCAGCTCTTTGGTTCAAACGGCTCTGAGCACTATGGGACTTAATGTCTGACGTCATCAGTCCCCTAGAACTTAGAATTACTTAAACCTAACAATCCTAAGGACAGCCGCCCTGTGTGGCCGAGCGGTTCTAGGCGCTTCAGTCTGCAACCGCGCGACCGCTACGGTCGCAGGTTCGAATCCTTCCTCGGGCATGGATGTGTGTGATGTCCTTAGGTTAGTTAGGTTTGAGTAGTTCTAAGTTCTAGGGGACTGATGACCTCAGATGTTAAGTCCCATAGTGCTCAGAGACATTTGAACCAAACCTAAGGACATCACACACATCCATGCGCGAGGCAGGATTCGAACCTGCGACAATAGCGGTTTCGCGGTTCTAGACTGTAGCGCCTATAGCCGCTGGGCCACTTCGGCCGGTCCCCAACTCTTTGATTCATTGTTTGGGGATCTGTTGGATGCGACAGAAGAACTGATTTTTTAATTTGGTAGGAAGCTTGAATACTCACCAGTATGTGGCAAAAATGCTAGACTGTAATGTCGTATCCTTCATGAAATGAAATGTATTGTCGTATGGCTAGGGCCCTCCGTCGGGTAGACCTGTCGCCTGGTGCAAGTCTATTTAAGTGTCGCCACTTCGGCGACTTGCGCGTCGATGGGGATCATATGATGATGAAGACAACACAACACCCAGTCCCTGGGTGGAGGAAATCTCCGACACAGACGGGAATCGAATCCGGGCCCCTTTCAGGGCAATCCGCCGCGCTGGCCACTCAGCTATCGGGGCGGACTGTATTCTTTATGATACGTTAAATCAAGTGGCACACTCCAATAGGATAACGCATGATCGCGCACTACAGTTCACAGTTGAGAAATGTGCAGATCCTTGAGTGACCTGTTCAGTCCTCCGATTTGTCACCCAAACAGGATGTCTGTGACGCGATGGAAAGACGTATAGTCTCACACCAGCATCGTCAGCAATCTGCGTGAAAAGACGCAGTATGTTTTCCAGGCATAGCAAGAAAATCCGCTATACATTCGAAGGCTGTTTGCTCCCACACCACAATGAATAGAATAGGGTATTCATTGCATGTGGCCTGACACAACTTATTCTGATGACAAGAAGATCAGTTTCGAATGTAACGAAATTTTAATCATTTAATACACGTTATTGGATGCATTCTCTACAAAGTACGCATAAGTCGTTCCGTACGTATAAAAATCTTAAGACGCGATCCAAGCTGATACTGAAACATGAGTATAAAGATATACTGTCGGTATTTTCAGTGACTATGAATCTAACAACTAACAAACGAAATTATATTTTTTCAATATAGTTGACGTTAACAGCTTAACGTTCGCGAAACCATGAGGACTTGCGAGGGACTTCTGGTGCGAAATCTCTCCAGTCCAGAATATATAATGACCGTTCCTCGTTCTAGAGCAACCTCGGCCCAGAGTTTCTAGAAGAGAAACAATGCTATGTTGACCGACGTGCGACGGATTAGCTTTGGGTTTGCAAGAGGTCCGCCAAGTTTGCGACATGGGTAGGGGAACATTAATTCCTCCAAGTTCAACGGAAATGGGGCTACAGTCACGGTGAACCACAAATAAAAACCGATCTTTTCGTTTCACAGATGAATGAAATTTCAGAATGTACCCTGGACCATAAGTAACATACTTTGAACTAAGTAACATAATTTGAACTATGGAAGAAAGAGCAGCGTTTTATTGAAATTCTGCACAAATGAAGTATAATATTCTCAGGTACTGCTTCAAATTTTCGGGAAATGCTTTCCTGGAGAAACTGATATAAAATGGATTATGAAACCAGAAGGTACTATGGCAATGATTTATAAAAGATATATTCCCTCTGCTTCCCCATCGCTTCCCACAGCATCACTAGCTACGTTATTTATTCTTTTCTTGCCCATTGTTGTCACAGTAGTTATTTTGGTTACTGTACTGATTGGCTCAATCTGGGGGCGTATTTTTAATCTAGACGCTTATATCCAAACGCGAATATGACAATGAGCCGATGCGAAATTGTGGCTTGATATAGAGTGTCATAGGTAATGTAAACATTGTACATGCTTCGTAAATCATTTCAGTTCAAGAAATCAGCTTATCGACAAGTTTTAGCACACAAAGGGCATATTTCACACTTGTAATTTTTTTATATTGGGGGACACTGAAGCGACTATTAGTGTTTTAAAAGAAACGTTGTACTTTGGCAGCATGACAGATTATGAACAAGAGAACAGTCTGTGTTCATTGCACAGCGCGAACCAAACTATTTGGAAAACGAGTAAATATGCAACCAAAATCCACAGAGATGTGTTATCCACATTACATTGCATCCACGCGGAAGTGGATGTCGAAACGTCGCATTAGCATACATGTCGCTTCATTTTCAGAATGTACATGAATTAAGCCCGAATTCAAACTGAATAAATACATAGATAAGAGGAACCATATATATAAGTGGCTATAGTATCTCAAGAGACAAAGATGGCACAAGGATTAACCATGCAGAATGATACGTTCTCTTTATCGTATCGTATCAGTTGGTGAAACTCTCAACTCAATGCCTTCATCTATATACGAAACATTACACACTATACGCCTCACTATATTTTATTTAGTGGACAATGGCATGTGAATGGAATCCCTATTTTCATAATTATTTTTGCAGAGTCCCTGTGCGATTTGGCGCAGCAAAAGTGGCACTTCGTTTGACAGTGATGTTGCAGGTGCATTCCTGAAAGCACTTTACTTTCTCCCGGCGTATACAACGTTCACATAACGTAAGGGAATGCACACGGGTGACGTCGTCGACAACCGCTGATATTTCGACAGGAGCGCACCCTGACATCTTCAAGACAAAACTGCCACAGTTTTGTCTTGCAGTGACTACGGTCGCAGGTTCGAATCCTGCCTCGGGCATGGATGTGTGTGATGTCCTTAGGTTGGTTAGGTTTAAGTAGTTCTAAGTTCTAGGGGACTAATGACCACAGCAGTTGAGTCCCATAGTGCTCAGAGCCATTTTTTTTTTTTTTTTTTTTTGTCTTGCAGTGAAAGTCCACCAGCCAACATTTGCGTCAAGTAGTAACTAGCACCTTGGAAAGAGATTGAGATAATTATTAAAGCAGTTTGCATATTATTGTTTTCCTTTTACGCACAGTGTAAGCTGGAAAAATGTTAACTATTGAAGAACAAGATTCGTAAAGGCTAATGACAAAACGATATAGCTGTAGTCCAAAACAGAATACTGTCTGTAAATAATAGCAAATGTAGGATACTAAAGTCAAATGTCTGCGGCTGTCGCATCTAATCATTTTAGTTGATACTAATCGTAATGCCACAATCAACTGAAAATATTCGTAATTAATAACCGAAATGGTCATCTGTAAAAGATCTTTCATTAATATTGGCTAGATTCGAGATAGACACTAGAATAATCCCAAACTATTGTTCGTAGAGCTATTTCCACAGACATTAGTAGTGGACACAGCAGGAAATACTCGACAACAAAATTGGTTCTTTTATGTTCGATACGAAAAAAAGTGTAACCCTATCTGAATCCTGTGACATAAGGTTCATTTTGCGCTGATTTCTGAAATCTCATGTTTATGAGGCCTTTTGAGAGATAAGGATGTATGAGCGCTGCAAGAACACTTATTATGTATTTACTATGCGCAAGATACACAAGTGGCATCTATCATTGCACTTGGGTCTTATAATAAACCAAGTAATGTTTACTTTTATGATACTAATCCTCTTCTGTAGGGAGTATCAGTGTATCTCTATAATACTGCGTCTAATTAAATGATACGTGCTTCACAACCTTCTTGACGTATTCTATTTTCTTGTATTTGTTAAAACACTTACACTGTACATTGGGCGCCGAGATATGCTTGTATAGTTTTTCTTCCTGCTAAATGTAAGTGGAAAGATGTTTTACACCACCACCGACGACACCAAAAGCGGTTGGCACATACTTCTATCGAAATTCTGAATGGCTAGCAGGTCTGAAAGCTAACTTTGATTTAAAATTTCCTCTATATGCACTATGAGGAGAGTTAATTTTTTGCTCTCAGTTTTTCAGCGTAAATTCAAGCGCCGGCACTCCTGGTGGGAAGGATAGAACAGAGAGGGCTGTGAGACGAGGTCAGGCAACTGCACAAGGACGGGCCCCTCTCTAGGACGACAAACGGACGACAGCGTCCTCGACACGAAGAGGACATAAGCGCCTCGTCGCCTGGCTACGTCACAGTTGAAGACCAGCTGTTCGCCGATTCCCACAGTGGCATCAAGAATAGGCTCTTGTACAGCAGCGACTTAGGAACTGCATTACTTCTCTTGGTATCACGAACTACATATGCTTAAGAGATCGCCTATGTTGCAAGTCGCCATTTGCTTGCCACACACAAATGTAAATTTGTCAAAGTTAAGTATTGTCATTTATTTTCTGTAAATAAAATTCATTAATACGATTTGCTTGAATTGTTGTCTAGCGATCCGAGAAAGCAGGTTTCCTAGGCACCCCATATTCGACGAGTAGGCAGGGCACAACACTCAGCACAGTTTACAATTTTTTAGACGAGCAGTTGACTTCAATAGTTCACAAAACTCAGTAGATCCACCCAAAAACTAACAGTTCGAGCCCCATACCAACCTAATAATACAAATATCTGTTTAGACTATTAGGAATCTGAATACTTTTGATTCTTCAACAGTGCATTACTAGAACATTGAGCAGTTGTAAAGCTGACAAACCCACAGCTCTCCTTCCATCTCTCCTTGCACCCACTACCTCTGAACTCCTACCTCAATTGTTATTTATAGACAATTTTGTCATTGTTTGCAACATAATTTTTTACAATTACAACTTTCAGCATGCCACCTAACTTTACAAATGAGTGAAAACTTCAAGCTACACAAACTTGTCATGAAAGTATTCGTGTACTACTTTAAATATTTAATCTAACATGCTTATTCATCTACTCTACCAAAGATTTCCACAACACTTTACGACCTGCTCCGAAATAAAGAGTGTACATAAAGTTCGGGAACACATTAAATTATTTATTGCACAAGAACCAAACATTGTACAGATATCATACATATGTTATTTTGAAGAGCAACCCTGAAAGCTTTTTTTTTTTCATGTTTACCGCCACAGCGTAGTTTGGTAATTCGTCGATAGTCAGTGCTAGTCACAAACATCAGCAGATCTCACTCCGTGTGACTCTTTTCTGTGGGGACACGTTAAAGATCTGATGTATGTACCGCCTCTACCAAGTGATCTAGCCGGCCGCGGTGGCCGTGCGGTTCTAGGCGCTCCAGTCCGGAGCTGCGCTGCTGATACGGTCGCAGGTTCGAATCCTGCCTCGGGCATGGATGTGTGTGATGTCCTTAGGTTAGTTAGGTTTAAGTAGTTCTAAGTTCTAGGGGACTGATGACCACAGATGTTAAGTCCCATAGTGCTCAGAGCCATTTGAACCAAGTGCTCTAGCAGAGTTCCGGGAGAGAATATGGGAAGCGACTGCCCCAGTCGACGATGCCATGCTGGGACGGGTATGGCAAGAATTGGATTACCGTTTTGACGTCTGCCGGGTCACTCATGGTTCGCATGTCGAATGTTTGTAAAAAAATAATAAAAATAAAAATTAAGCGTTTTCCTTCAAAATGCAATATGACATCTGAAATATGTTTAATTCTTGTGCAATAAATAATTGAAAGTGTTCCCAGACTTTGTGTACACGCTGCAATGGTTTTGTTTACTATATGTTCTTTGTGATTGAAAAAAGTGTTTGTGTTTTTGCTGTATGTGCTTTGACCTTTCACATTCTAGACACCATCTCTGTTTACAAAATGGACAGATTATATTTGATGTATTAAGACAGAGAAAGGAACCTATGACTACTCTATTTTAGTTCTTTTATTTTCAAATTTATATATACATTCAGTTTTCAGCCAAAGACCTCCACGAAACTATCTTCTAACAGTGTTTTGTCTTCTCTGCTAGACAGTGTTACAGGCTACCACAACACGTAACACTAGACACTAATGTTATACTGATACAAATAAATCGACCATATGATGGATGTTTAAACGTCTGAAAAGTATTGTGGAAATATATTAAACAGTTGTAGGTAGCTGTGAACTTATGTAAAGGTTTCTTAACTGTCTCTACCAGTCACATAATTTTGTAGCCGTATTTTTTGAGGCAGTCACAGTTGTAAAATAGTCGAAATGACTTCAAACTGTGCCGGCCGGTGTGGCCGAGCGGTTCTAGGCGCTGCAGTCTGGAACCGAGCGACCGCTACGTTCGCAGGTTCGAATCCTGCCTTGGGCATGGATGTGTGTGATGTCCTTACCTTAGTTAGGTTTAAATAGTTCTACGTTCTAGAGGATTGATGACCTCAGTTGTTAAGTCCCATAGTGCTCAGAGCCATTTGAACCATTTTTTTGACCTATCCTAGTGAATAATTTGCAATGAATCTAATATAAGTAATTGACTTGTTAACACTGCTATTCGCTATAACTTTGACCGATTTTTTCTTCAAATACTCAATGCACCCATTCTAGCGGATAGAAATGGAATGGGGCGTGCTTACAGAAAAAAATCATGGTGTCTTCATGAAATACATCGTTTTCAACCTAAAACGTTAGCATGTAAATCGTTTTCAACCGGCAGTTTTCTCCGGCGCTTCATTAATTACAAATGAATGAAAATATTGTTGGTTCTTGTGTCAACACCAACAGGCGGAGAGAGGGCTCTTTGGCATAATACTCCTAAAGGACCTAAAATTACTACAACACCTATGCCGAAAAATTTGAGAAAGGGTGATTAAGAAAGGCCAGATTCCACGGTGTTTACCGCAAAGTATTTTCACAACGCCAAGCTTCAGCACAAAACCATAACCACATTGACCACACTATTATATGTATCTACGAAACAACACGTCCTTCTAGATGAGGACAGCTTTAACGACAAGAGCCACAGTTGTGATGCGGTGGTGAACTTGTGTATATAATTATAGCTGTAATGCACATCAAGTCTGGCCATGCAAATGTGGCGCAGTCTGGGGAAGAGACGGGACACTGGGGAAGCGGTCAGGGTCTGGAGTCCCATGGGATGTGCCCTAGCGGCTACTGCTGCCGAAGGAAACCCAGAGGCAACGCGGCGAAGGACGCTGCTGTCTGCTACATCAAATGGTTCAAATGGCTCTGAGCACTATGGGACTTAACATCGGAGGTCATCAGTCCCCTAGAACTTAGAACTACTTAAACATAACTAACCTAAGGACATCACACACATCCATGCCCGAGGCAGGATTCGAACCTGCGACCGTAGCAGTCTCGCGGTTCCGGACTTCGCGCCTAGAACCGATCGGTAAGCAAGGCTGGCTGTGTGCTACATCTCCTTCTCACACCTGCTAGGCGCCATAGCGCGCCTGTTTCTAAACGCGCGTACACTCTAGGCCAACCGCTTCGTTGTGCAGAAGGTGCTTCGCGTATAAGGCCGGCAAATCTAAGTCAAAGTAGCGTTTGGCCTTGGTTGCGTTTCGATCTGATGGCGCTAGCATTCAAGCGTTGATGGATGGTTGGCGTTGTGGCCTCTCTCCTAACGTGGACGCCGCGCAAAATGAGCGGTGGTTCAGTAGCGATTTCTTGTGTGTATATTAAGTTTTTCAAGACAGCCGCAAGTCGCTGTTAGTAAGTTTTATTGACTGGTTTCGCTCTTTAATTTTACCAGACCATCAACAGAAACTCTGGAATTTACAATTTATAGTTTAGTAGTCAGCTGTCAAATTAAACAGCGAAACAAGTCAAAAAAACATACTGAGTGCGACTTGCGGCTGCCCTGAAATCCTCAATTTCAACAGTCGCTGTTTCACCTGCAGGCAACGTCTGCTCTCGCTAAGGGTGTTATTTATTGCGTTTAAAAATTCTGTCATACAGAGTGGAACGTGGGAGAGCATTAAAATTTACAGAGTTTTATCGTTGACAAGAATGTTTATGGGCACCTACGAACTGCGATTATAAAAATAAATTGAAAGGATTACGTGCATGGAGGGAAAGTGATATGCACGATGCGAAAAAGAAAATGCAGTTTTTATCGACATCTTTTCGCCCTGAAAGGGAAAGAGTGGGGGAGGGGGTTTGGTTTGTTTGGGGGAGGGGACCAGACAGCGAGGTCATCGGTCTCATTGGATTACTGAAGGACGAAGAAGGAAGTCGGCCGTGCCCTTCCAAAGGAACCATCCCGGCACTTGCCTGGAGCGATGTAGGTAAATTACGCAAAACCTAAATCAGGGTGGCTGGACACGGGATTGAACCGTCGTCCCCCTGAATGCGAGTCCAGTGCTCTAGCCAATGCGCCACCTCGCTCGGTAAAAAAAGAAAATCAAACAAAACTGTGAGTGACGATCAACTTCCTGCTTCGGGTGCAAAGATATTATCTTTGCAATTATTATGGCCTACGCAGTTCCACACCAGTTCGACATCCATAGCTTTCATTAGGAAAGAGTTATGAAGCAGCCCAGTATTCCGATTCAACTGTAAGGTAGACATTTTGTACCGACACGCTGCTCTCTACTTTTTAAAAGAGACGACGTCCGCCAACATCATTTCTTCTTTTTCTGACGATCAGCTCCTTACGGCAAAATAAATACTGCAGATGCGACTCGTCCCTCGTAACACCAGCCGGTGATATCGTTAATTAAAACGCCATTTTATAACAGTAAGAAAGCGGGAGTAACGTCAGCATTTATCAGAGGAAACTTTTCCCGCATAGACGATTCCTTTGGCCTCTAACACTTCATTTGATGAGGATGAGAAACCGAACGCCAATGCATTGGCACCAAACATTCGTCCGAATCCGTTGTCTGTTGTTCATTGGCTGTCGTTGAACTAGTGTTTAATCGCCTTAAGAGTTCTTTAAACCTGAGGTTTTATACGTTTACTACTATCACTGGATGTAGCTATTATAACTCACATTTTTTGTTTGTAAGTGGTGGGAGAAGAGGGTAGGGAATAGGAGATGTGGGGCGACAACCATACATTTATATCAACAAGAAAGGCATATTACGCTCCAAGTCCTTTGAACGAAAACAAGGAATATGATATTGCAATAAAATGAATACCCCTAGCTGCATACAGGCGTTGATATAAGTCAACAGGGACAGTTGAAAATGTGTGCCCCGACCGGGACTCGAACCCGGGATTTCCTGCTAACATGGCAGACGCTCTATCCCTCTGAGCTACCGAGGACACAGAGGATAGTGCAACTGCAGGGACTTACCTCTGGCACGCCTCCACAATCGCAACTTATTGTTCCGCTCTATATTCATAGTGCCCATGTCCATTACACTCATTACTCGCGGCTTTACTGCCAATTCCCGTAAGAGTTCGGACACTGTTTGTGCATCCGCACAGAAGAAGATGGTCAAATGGCCGGTCGGTCTTAACTATATATTCTCCGAGTAGAAGTTGTTCTGCATCAACATCTTGTACAATACGCCTTACGGTGTGCGGTGAAGGATGGTTGGTGTACCTGTAACACTCGTCACCCCCCTTCCATCTCCCATCCCTCTCCACTGTCGGAACTCTTCATTTTCCACACGCTGTAGCAAACCTAAGTTACACGACAACACAGATACAAATTTGTATAAAGAGTACAGCGAAAAAACAAATTGAACACGGTTCTCCCGCTTGTCAGTCCAACACCGTAACCACTTACGCGCGGCGCCACTTCTCTTCTCGCCTTCAGCATATTGCACTTCTTGGACCGTTCGCTGTTTCTACTTTGCCTTTTTTTATTTTTTGGCAGTCCAGTAGACCTCCTTCCTGTTCTCATGCTTGATCTATTTTTAGTTTCTGACGGGCTATCCAGTGGTCCCTCTCACCACTAAATCTGACGGGGTGCGACGGGGAATTTCCCTTGTGAGGCTTTGCAGTGTTAGTAATTCACTTGTCACGGTCATCGGTGATCGGATGGCGCTCTGTTTCGACTATGCAGCCGGTAACTGTGATAAGTTAGTGTACAACATTCATCGTAGCGTACAACCATGCAGCACCATTTGGTTTTCACGTATCTATCGTAAACCAAAAGAAAAAAAAAACTGATATCTTTTCGGCATATCTTAATCTACATTAATTATTGAAATTTATTTACTACTCCCCAAACCATAAACGTCTAGATCGTTGGCAGCCAGCTAATAGGTTCAATCATTTGGAGAAGTTACGTCTCAGGATAAACTGTTGTCTCGTAAAAAGAAGGCGCGTTAACTTTATGCGTTTTTCTTTCTCAACAGTATTGGTTAAAAACAGTCTTGGTTACAATTTTATTTTTTTATTTTTCAACGACGCGTTTCGCCTTATTTAGGCATCTTCAGGTTATCTTTTCTAGATGGACGCGAGAGGCACCAAGATCTTCATAACGCGTTCCTGTTCACAGGAGCGAGTAACAGACACGCGCTGTGGCGCATTATGCTTACTACCTGAGCCCCCATCTTACTCTGTTACTCTCTTCTGTGAACGGAAATGCGTGCCTCTCCCGTCCATCTAGAAAAGATAAACTGAAGATGCCTAAATCAGGCGAAACGCTTCGTTGAAAAATAAAAAAATAAAATTGCAACCAAGGCTGTTTTAACCAATGCTGTTAAGCACTGATTTGCTGCCGGCCGGAGTGGCCGAGCGGTTCTAGGCGCTACAGTCTGGAACTGTTCGACCGCGACGGTCGCTGGTTCGAATCCTGCCTGGGGCATGGATGTGAGTGATGTCGTTAGGTTAGTTAGGTTTAAGTAGTTCTACGTTCTAGGGGACTGATGACCTCAGAAGTTAAGTCCCATACTGCTCAGAGCCATTTGAACCAACAGCTTTGCTGTATGCCACATATGAATTGGAAGAATTTCTTTCTTAAGGAAATTATTTAATTGTTTTAAACACAATTAATTCATAAGAAAAACCTATGCATATGATTAATGTGATCTACCACATTACACGATGTGAAAGCGTTAAGTGACATCTTTCTTAATCTCACATGTAAAGCGAAGCTACTGGAGATGGAATGCTGTTGTTCACCTTTGAAAGTCGAACTGTCTCGTTTACGGATATAAGCAGAAATGTGTGTTGTGTTTGTGTGTTTGTGTGTGTGTGTGTGTGTGTGTGTGTGTGTGTGTGTGAGAGAGAGAGAGAGAGAGAGAGAGAGAGAGAGAGAGAGAGAGAGCTGGAACAGGGACGAAATTGCGTCAATTAGTATCCAACCACCTGTTTCTTCTTTCTGATCGGTACAGAAAGAAAAATAAATGTAACACTCGGATGTGTTAGTACTCCTAAAATCACTGCTGCTCGGAGAAATCTTTTGAAAGTGCAAATACCCTGCTACCGAATCATCGCACAGTAAGTAAAATGTGAGAAACTTTCTTTATCATATTCTGTGAAACGAAAGGCAGCCTTTTGTAGTTTTCGTGGACCAAATCGTTCGCTCTGAAACGCAGGCGTATACCGTCGCCTGCCTAAACGCCAGGGACGCTCCCGGCATTTCTATCAAATTCCCGGCTTCATTAGCCACGCAAATATTGGAGCTCCTCGTGCTTGACCGAACAAAGTCCCAAGTCGGGCGTGCACAATCGTATTGACGCAGCCGGTGGCACGCAGCAGCCGAATTACATATCGATGATTGATATTTACATCCCAAACAATCACGGCAATTTCTTCGGCGAGGTCAGTGGTACGCACTTCCCGGATCCGCACCCATCAGCGGTATAAACTCCGCTCCTTTCCTTTTAGATGTCTGTGCGCCATTCATGAGACGATAAATTGCTTTGCCTGAGTTACTGTCGGTGTGACAGGAGGCAGTACTTAAATATTACCTCATTTTTGTGGCAACCCTTCTTGCTAATGGAAGCACATATTTGTCGATAGTTACGATAAGCTGTACATTGTATTGAGACAATCTGAAGTTAACGTAGGTAGTACTACAACACTCATTACCGTCCTTCCCGGAGCTGTGGACTCTCTAAGGTGCGGTGGTTCACGTGCCTCTACGATACATATAGTCGTACTGTGGGTGCAAAAACATCGGAGGTGTACTGTAAGTAGGCTGTTCAGGTTTTTTTATTGGTAACGCCGCCACCACGTAGCGCTCTGAATAAAAATCACTGGCTGTGCCGTGTGCAGTCTGTGGCTGGTTTGCATTGTTGTCTGCCATTGTAGTGTTGGGCAGCGGCAGCTGGATGCTAACAGCGCGTAGCGTTGCGCAGTTGGAGGTGAGCCGCCAGCAGTGGTGGACGTGGGGAGAGAGATGGCAGAGTTTTGAAATTTGTAACAATTGGTGTCATGAACTGATATATATATATATATATATATATATATATATATATATATATATATTATGACTATAAAGGTAAATACATTGTTTCTAACTGTATCTATCAGTAGTTAGTGACTTCCGTAGTTTGAATCTTTTAGTTAGCTGGCAGTAGTGGCGCTTGCTGTTTTGCAGTAGTTCGAGTAACGAAGATTTTTGTGAGGTAAGTGATTTGTGAAACATATAGGTTAATGTTAGTCAGGGCCATTCTCTTGTAGGGATTATTGAAAGTCAGATTGCGTTGCGCTAAAAACTATTGTGTGTCAGTTTAAGCACAGTCTTGTATAAATTTTTCTAAGGGGACGTTTCATAGTACCTATGGAGATGCCAGAGAACAGCCTTTTCAGTAGCTGCAGGGAAACCTGTATGTGTGATTAACTCGAATGGTTCAAATGGCTCTGCGCACTATGACACAACTTCTGAAGTCATCAGTCCCCTAGACTTAGACCTACTTAAACCTAACTAACCTAAGGACATCGCACACATCCATGCCCGAGGCAGTATTCGAACCTGCGACCATAGCACCAGCGCGGTTCCGGACTGAAGCGCCTAGAACCGCTCGGCCACAGCGGCCGGCTGTGATTAACTGGTCCGGGATTGTGACATTAGCCAACAGAGACTTATGTTGGCACCGCTAACAGCTGAAAGCAAGGAGAGGCTACAGCCATCATATATCCCGAGGACTTGCAGCGCTACTGTGTAGCTCAATGATGATGGCGTTGTCCTGTGTAAAATATCTTGGAGGTAAGATGGTCTCCCATTCGCCATCAGAAAAATCAAAACTGGCGTTATACAGTTCGAAGCATCAAATTTTATATCCCTTCATCGGGTACACACATTAAAGAATTTAAAAAGAGAAATGGATAGCTTGATGTGGAATTAGTGAACTAAGGTGAAAGGAAGAACAAGACTTTTTGGGGCATTACATCTGCTACAGTATATCGCCTAGAAAGTCCGTTAACAAGATAGTTGTTAGATTTACGAGAAAAACAGCTGATACGAGGTAAATGAAATAAAATATTAATAATGATTTCCTTCACTTCTCCGCGAGATGTACGACTACACTGAAAAACTTGCGTACGTGGCTGTTTGTCCGTGTGTGTATGTGTGAGTCACTATTATAAGTGCTATTTAAATGGCAGTTTACATTTGTGAATATGAAGAATTACAATAACTGCAGACAAGATGTACATATGGTATAGAGTAAAGCATATAACAATACAAATTATATTACTCTCTTGCTGGTTTGATTGCATATAACATATTTCGCCTAACTCTGCTTTTATTTTTTTATTTTTCTAGTGATTGTTTTCCAGCCATGGTAATTGTGTAATACTGGAATTTCTGGTAATTGTGTAGAATTCAGAACAGGGGAAAGGAGTACGAGAGAGCGGGAATCAGTGTACATTTACACAAAGTATGACATGGTATATGTAGGCGAGAATATCTTTAGTTTGGTTAGTGTAGAACATACAAATCTGGGACTCTTTATGTCGTAGTACATAACAAAGAGAAAACTTTTCTTATTATTTCTTGTACTTATTTTGTAGACAGATTATTTTCTTGCATCCTGAGATGAAATTGTTATCTCTATATTTGTAGCTGTCGGCTGGCACTAAAAAACACTTAAAGTGTATTCGCACTGTAGCTTCACTAAGGCCAAGTTCTACTTTCTTTCCCATTCACATCCGACTGACGCAGTGCTGTCTCAAAAATACGGTGAGAATAATGAAGGAACGAAGAACCTTAAAGCAAGGTTCACTACTTGGATAAGTGATTATATCTGTAACAAAACCACGCTCTATTGCATTCTCTTTTCCTACCCGTCATGACGTAGACATCTTACCAGATCTGCTGTTTGTTGGTAGGAGGGGGGGGGGGGGGTGATAGTAATGTAGCTCCGCTGTGTGGAGTGCCCTCTGAAGGAAGCTACTGGTATGTCTACCTTACCGAGTGGCTGCGCCTTCGAGATAGGCAGTTGGTGATGCACTGAAGTGTGGAGGGTGGTTGTCCGGCAGGTGTCGGGCATGTGACATATTCAATCGTTGCAATTTTTTCATATGATGACATGATGTAGACCGTGGCTGTTGTCTGAAGAGAAATGTTGATGGTGTTAGGACAGAAACCAGCAACAAATTTACTTTCAGTTCCTTTATTTAAAGGCTACCATTACCGGTCTCGAATCGTTGTGATTCAACCTTAGACGGTTTACATGCTTTCTTTATGACATGTGGTGTGTTTCTTACAGATTAATTGTCCTACAATATAAATGATACATATTTATAAACACGCCACACACAGATGGTTGCGTTATAGATTTTAGTTGCATGTGACTAACGTGAAACGTCGGTTTCGATCAACATCTATATTCAACCGAGATGTTAAGGTACCGCAAAAGACGTTGAGAAGAAGAACGCTGCAACTGAGTTCAGTACTTCACAATTTATTTCCAGCGAAGCTAATTTCTGTGTAATTCCCTAATTCTTTCACAACAGAGATAGTGTACATCTGATATATTCGAAACAAACGATGAATGAACAAGTGAAAAAATCACGAGATATCGCAGCTGGGTTGGCGGGCATACAGCGTGACTGTCGGCAACTTCATGCAAATCACACCTACTGAGTTTAAATGATCGTTCATTCGTTCATTCATCATTAAATGACTTTTGGGTTAGTGGAATGTTTGCGTTATCCTCAGTTTTGCATATTCTGAGAGGGAGAGAAAACGTCAGTGTTTCTTCAATTTCTTCGTCATCAAGATTTTTCAGTGTGATCCAGCAACTGTATAGCCTAGAACATATGGGAAATACTTCTTTTCAAAGAGCGACGTTAACAGTGTCAGAGCATGAATGGTATCACAATATATAGTTATAGTTAAATGCTCATCGTCAGGTTTAATAGGGCTGTAGCATGAGTTCTATTTTTTTTTTCTTTGACGGAATACTTTGAAAATTTTGGTACTGTGATGGAATATGGTTCACATGGCTCTGAGCACTATCATACTTAACATCTTAGGTCACCAGCCCCCTAGAACCTAGAACTACTTAAACCTAACTAACCTAAGGACAACACACACATCAATGCACGAGGCAGGATTCGAACCTGCGACCGGAGCAGTCGCGCAGTCACCGACTGAAGCGCCTATAACAGCTCGACCACCTCGGTCGGATTGTGATGGAATACGTCGCTTATTTTGAAGGGTAATAAAATCTTTTAAAAATCGCAAGAAATTGTTTTGTTCAGCGACTACATCAATTTGATTTCATAACTAATGATACAAAAGTCATAATAATTTTTAAAATAATTAGTATCGTGAAAAGTTATGAAAAAAGTCATGTTATTAATAGTTTTTTGCGGAACTCTTATTTACTTCCCACGGAATGTCACTGTTCCGCGGAACACAGCTTGGGATATCCCGTCATATAGTAAAATAAAATGCGACAGTCTTCAGCACAGTACGACATCGGTTACTTCATTTGTTAGAGGCACACTGTGTGAGTCTATGTACAGTAAATCATCAATTCCTCTACAGAATACACATTTCATTTATTAAGCAAAAAAATATTTATCGTTTAACTTCTGCGCCTTAATTGCTTTGGTAACATAAAAGCGCAGAAGTTACGAAATAAGATCCTACGTAGCTCAAGAAACAAAATTTGGATAGAATAATTCAGGGATTATTTTCTGTCGAAATACTTCTTTAAGGAGAAATAGTGAGAACGTTAACACTGGAAAAGCGCTTGTCCACAGACACAGTTCACGTTGGCAAAGAGGTTCCTGCCCTCCATATTTCATATAATATTGTAGTTAAAATAGTTCACTTGAACTGTCACAGTAAAAGAATACACTACTGGCCATTAAAATTGCTACACCATGAATATGACGTGCTACAGATGAGAAATTTAACCGACAGGAAGAAGATGCTGTGATATCTAAATGATTAGCTTTTCAGAGCATTCACACAAGGTTGGCGCCGGTGGCGACACCTACTTGCTGACATGAGGAAAGTTTCCAACCGATTTCTCATACACAACCAGCAGTTGACCGGTGTTGCCTGGTGAAACGTTGTTGTGATGTCTCGTGTAAGGAGGAGAAATGCATACCATCACGTTTCCGAATTTGTTAAAGGTCGGATTGTAGCCTATCGCGATTGCGGTTTATCGTATCGCGACATTGCTGCTCGCGTTGGTCGAGATCCAATGACTGTTAGCAGAATATGGAATCGGTGGGTTTAGGAGGGTAATACGGAACGCCGAGCTACATGCCAATGGCGTCGTATCACTAGCAGTCTAGATGACAGGCATCTTATCCGCATGGCGGTAACGGATCGTGCAGCCACGTCTCGATCCCTGAGTCAACAGATCGGGAAGTTTGCAAGACAATAACTATCTGCACGAACAGTTCGACGACGTTTGCAGCAGCGGGGACCATCAGCTCGTAGACTCTGGTTGCGGTTAGCCTTGACGCTGTAACACAGACAGGATCGCCTGCGATGGTGTACTCAACTACGAACCTGGGTCCACCAATAGCAAAACGTCATTTTTTCGGATGAATCCATGTTCTGTTTACAGCATCACGATGGTTGCATCCATGTTTGGCGACATCGCGGTGAACGCACATTGGAAGCGTGTATTCGTCATCGCCATACTGGCGTATCACCCGGCGTGATGGTACGACGTGCCATTGGTTACACGTCTCGGTCACCTCTCGTTCGCACTGACGGCACTTTGAACAGTGGACGTTACGTTTCAGATGTGTTACGGCCCGTGGCTCTACCCTTCATACGATCCCTGCGAAACCCTACATTTCAGCAGGATAGTGCACGACCGCATGTTGCAGATCCTGGACGGGCCTTTCTGGAAACAGAAAATGTTCGACTGCTGCCCTGGGCAGCACATTCTCCAGATCTCTCACCAATTTGAAAACGTCTGGTCAATGGTGGCCCTGCAACTGGCTCGTCACAATACCCCAGTCACTACTCTTGATGAACTGTGGTATCGTGTTGAAGCTGCATGGACAGCTGTACCTGTACACGCCATCCAAGCTCTGTTTGACTCAATGCCCAGGCATATCAAAGCCGTTACTTCGGCCAGATTTGGTTGTTCTGGGTACTGACTTCTCAGGTTTTATGCACCCAAATTGCGTGAATATGTAATCACATGTCGGTTCTAGTATAATATATTTGTCCAATGAATACCCGTTTATCATCTGCATTTCTTCTTGGTGTAGCAATTTTAATGGCCAGTAGTGTAGTTCTCCATCACGTACAGACTGCAAGTGACTGAGCCATTTTCCCAGTGCGGCGGAGAGCACGGAGCTGGAAATTTGGGGCCCGCGACTGCCCCCGGGTTGTTGGGTGTCGGTATAACGAAGGCAGATGCCGGTGGAGAGCGCCCTGGGCGGCGCGCGGCCGGTTGTTTTCACAAGCAGATGGAGCCGTGCCTCGCAGCTGCGCTGCTCCCACGCGCAAGATAAGTTACGCCGACATTTATCGCGTCGCTCGCTTGTAGCAGCGCCCCTACTCTACCACACCGAGTCACACGAAAAACGTTCGGGCGAAGTAAAACACAGATTTAGGGTGACGTCGATGGTAACTGTCGGAATGGGAACCAAATTCTGATTTTTCGTTGGTTGCTATGACGACGGAGGTTGAACACAGGACAGGACCGCTCTCCTGGTGCAAGTCATTGAATTTCACGCCACTTCGGCGACTTGCACGTCGATAGGGATAAAATGAAGATGATTAGGACAACACAACACCCAGTCCCCGACCGGAGAAAATCTACGACCCAGCGGGAATCGAGTCCCGGCCCTTTGGATTGACAGTCTGACGTGCTGACGACTCAGCTACCGGGGGCGGACCTGGTAAAGGTAATACTTTCCCATAAAATGTTTCTCAACCATCTGCTTCCTTACTATAATTGCTTTACACACTGAAAAAATGAAGCCGGCCGCGGTGGTCTCGCGGTTCTAGGCGCTCAGTCCGGAACCGCGCGACTGCTACGGTCGCAGGTTCGAATCCTGCCTCGGGCATGGATGTGTGTGATGTCCTTAGGGTAGTTAGATTTAAGTAGTTCTAAGTTTAGGGGACTGATGACGTCAGGTAGTGCTTAGTGCCATTTGAACCATTTTGAACCGAGTTTCTACCAGTTGCTGGCAGTCCACAAACCGATTTTGTCTTTGTTGATGACTGTTATAGTGAAATCATTGGATGTACTCTTAAACGTGTGTCAAAGAGTGTGGTGCCATACGCTCCGTGAAAAGCGTTTTTTTACTGGAAATTTGTGATACAAGGAGAATTAAACACTGTGTAGACTTACGTTTCACGAAATATATGACGTAAGCGTAATAAGACAGTAAATCTAAGCACAGAATACACACTGCTGTTACTCTCACAAAAGAAGTCCCACTACAATCTTTCCATCTTTGTTTTTAAGCTCTGTCTGCTTTATAGAGAGTTAACGAAGGTTCATAAGTTTTGAATAAGTTTTAAGTATAGCTCTGTTTTTATTTTCATTACAGGACTGATTATCATGAAAATAGCTGCATAATTAAATAAGCACTTGTCACTCTTTTATCTTGTTAAATAAATAACTTACCTTACTATTCTGGCAGTCTTACAAAAACGCTTCTTCATATTCTTATAGTGTATCCTACTACTTCAGATTTCTGGAACAGATTTTGCCGCCCTTCTCATTATTATGCAGTTTAGCTAAGCACTGCCAAGTTTCATTTTTTGTGGGTAGCTCTGTGTCCGCTGATTCACTAATTTTAACACTTACCCTGTTTTAAAGGACAATATCACTCCGTCTTCTGGCCGCAAGTGGCCCATCGGGACCATCCGACCGCCGTGTCCTCCTCAGATGAGGTTGCGAATAGGAGGGGCCTGTGTTCAGCACATCGGACTCTCGGTCGCTACGATGGTTTTCTGTGACCGGAGCCGCTACTATTCGGTCGAGAAGCTCCTCAATTGGCCTCACGGGGCTGAGTACACCCAGAAAAATGGCAACAGCGCATGGTGGCCCGGATGGTCGCCCATCCAAGTACCGGCCACGTCAGACAGCGCTTAACTTCGGTGATCTGACGGGAACCGGTGCATCCACTGCGGCAAGGCCGTTGCCAAATGACAATATAGAAACAAATAATTAAGTCTAATCGAGAGAACATGGTGTTCAGATTGAACAAACTGCAAACGAAACATTGCCTACATGGGTGACGCGTCGCAATTCAAAATTATTGTTGGCCCACCGGGGCTCGCGTGTCCAATTGTTGAAAGTGTTGGAACTAAGTCACGCAGCTAAAAGTCGCAGTAAATCATACAAATGCAATAAATATTTACCAGGATACCTACAATAAAGTTCTGGCAACGTCCTTCGGAGTGAAGGAGACAAAGTGCACATGGGACAGTGCCGAGCTGCCTTCGACTCTAGGTGAATTTTGGTTAATACTACGCCCCAAAGATGGCGCCTGAGACAAGTAGTATATTAGGCATCGGAAGTACGTCACACAAATAGTCTGCAAGTGGGCATCTATTCGCCAAACGTGGACATAAGCAGTCATACGGCTCCCCTCAGCAGTTACATAGTCAGTTTGAAGAATAGTTAACCCGTCTCCTTAACTGATTGACTAAGAACCAGCCGCTCCAAGATCAAGACCCTATGTGTTTGTTGCAAAGTGGATATGGTGAACACAACGGTACTGTCATGACCAAATGTGCCTATTGGGAAGTCGTGTAAAGAAGTATCGGTCTCGAGCTGAAAGCACTTGACACCAAGAAATACGGATACTTTTTTCGCGTCCCTAGATGTTACAATGTAATGCGTTGTGCTTCTCTCGGGTGTCATTACCTTTTTTAACGGGGTGTTTATTTCTTGCGCAACAAATTCACGCACGGTTTTCTCTCGAGCGTGGAGCTGAATCGAGACTGAACCTATTTCCGTGTCAGCCACCGCAGGGACCGGGTAGCCCACTGCGGCATCGTGACACACGGCCGCGGGCCACGCGAGTTGCGGCCGAACTTTACAACCCACCCGTCCAGCAAGTGGCGGTGCGGCGAGGGCGTGGCCCCGTACCCGTGACGTCAGCGGCCGGCGTGATGCGCCTGTTCACAGCGGCAAGGGCCGCACCTGGCGCTGCAATGCGACACCGCGCACTGCGTTTCCCTGCCCAACGCCGTCGCCTCCTCAGGAGGTAGTTCGGCAGCGCTGTATTCTCGGAGCTACCTGCTCGCGTTAAAAGTATCGCGCAGTGACTCACCGCAGGCTCACGTTACACCGTTCCTTTCACTTACCCTAATGTCTCGTAATCAATCAACTGCGCCGGGCGACGCGCCTTACTAGAAACTTGAGCAGTGTTTAAACGATACTGCGAGACCTTCCGTGATGGTATACTGTTCGCTGTTTGCATTCTGTTCCTTACAGTCAGAGTGTGTGGCGCGCACTTTTCTTGAATATTCAGTAATACGATTTCGAATGTCTTTTCCTTTTCTCAGTCTTCTAACTGTGGTGCCTAGTCAGGCAATTGCCTAATCAGGCAATTGCTGTTGAGTGGGTGGACCGGGCCACATGAGCATTATTCACAATTAATAAAAACTACACTTTTATTAAACTTTTCTTTAGGAAATAAAATTTTGTCTTTAAAAATTTTGTTATAAGGAAAGTTAGTAAGGAATCCTTACAAGCACGGGCAAGCGCCCTATTCAAACAACAACATTAATCTTTAAACGGGCATTAAGTGATTCGCAAGTTAATTAAATTCTGTACACAGTATAGCTCGCAAAAGGAGACTACAATTATGAGATAAAGTTTAACCAATCGTGGATATCACAATTTTTT